>NC_079161.1:67381409-67716826 GCF_947563725.1 Argiope bruennichi
AACAAAAATTGCTTTAAATATAATTGACCAAGATATCATTCTTAATCATTTAACTCTTGATAATTTATCGTCAGTTATTTCATCGCTTCCTGAGACAGACACTAGAGTTCTGATTTTCACCAAAAATGGATTCATCTTATTTATGGCATGAGAGAGAAAATTTGTAATAAAATAGTTATGAATATATTGTGTGTAGAAGAAATAAAGCAATATTTAATATTCTAATTTTTTTATAAAGGGAGAAAAAAATTGCTTTAAATATAATTGACCAAGATATCATTCTTAATCATTTAACTATTGATAATTTATCGTCAGCGATTTCATCGCTTCCTGAGACAGACACTAGAGTTCTGATCTTCACCAAAAATTAATTCACCTTATTTATGGCATGAGAGAGAAAAATTTTAATAAAATAGCGGAGGATAGGTTGTGTGGAGAAGAAATAAAGCAATATTTAATATTCTAATTTTTTTATAAAGGGAGAAAAAAATTGCTTTAAATATAATTGACCAAGATATCATTCTTAATCATTTAACTATTGATAATTTATCGTCAGCGATTTCACGCTTCCTGAGACAGACACTAGAGTTCTGATCTTCACCAAAAATTAATTCACCTTATTTATGGCATGAGAGAAAATTTTTAATAAGTGTACAAAACGTTGTATGAAGAAGGCGTCATCGTATATTATTATCATCACAATAAAGCAATGTTTAACCTTTAAAACTTTTTATACGGAAAAAAAGGAAAAAAAAAAAAAAAAGAATGAAATTGATCGTGACATATTTTCTTAATTTAAAGAACCTGAAATGAAATGTGACATTCATTCAGAATATTTTTTAACAAATCCGATGAAAAATAGCATTTATTAAGATATTGAATCATTATTATGACGTATATATTGTAGAAGAGAAAACAAATTAAAATATGCCAATAGTTTAAAATATGTCAAATATTGCTAAAGGAGAAGACTATTCAGAAAGCAAAAGAGTCGTTTTTATTAATAAAAAAAAAATTAACCAAGAAGCATTTAAAAAAATTGTTTTTGCGAGTATGTTTGAAGAGTTAAAATTTATGAACATTCTTTCAAAACAAAAACAAAGAAAAAAAAATTCAATTTTATGAAGCTCCATTATTATATTTTATAAAGTTGTTGTTCAGAAAACAAAAACAGAATCTGATTACTTTGAAGGAAGAAATACAGGTTGGCCTTTTATCAAATTAAACACTTAGAATAGATAATCAATAAATATGATCCTTCAAAAGGCTCAACTTTATTTAACTGCAAAAGACTAAAAACAAGCAATACTGGATGTAAAAATAACGGTAGTAATTGTTTCAGGTTATCCATTTTATTAAACACTTTACCTTGTAAATAGAAACAATGGAAGAATTACACAATAATATAATAATAAATAATGCCCTAAATTAGAATTGAATTTTTCTCTCTGAATACGAAAAAGTAAAATATTAATTAACGATAAGAACACGAGCCTGAGAACGAAGATAAAGAACTTCAAGATCTGATTGTTTATGATTAAAATAGATTCTTATATAAAACTAAATATGCACATATAAACAAGTACATATGAATATAATATTTAAGTAATTCCTTTTGTATGTGGAATTTTCGTATCTTACTAAGTATAAAAGAATAATATAGACATATAATTTGAAAATAATTTTTTCCAGCCATCTTAAAAAATAACAATAACATTGTATCTTTCCTGCATTCTTTATTGTTTGTATCTAAACAAAACAATACAAAACAAAAATTGTTCGTGCACGTTAGCTAACTCTTATCATTAGATTTGGAATATATATGAATTTAAAACTTCTTTTAGGTAAGTTGTTACAGGAAAAACTCGTTTTTTGTCGAAAAAAAAATTATTAATTATTCTAGATTTCTAAAGGATGTCTTTTCTAAAATTCTTTGCATTTAATTTCTATTCGCCCTTTCACTTTATATAGCCTCCAATACAAAAACATGTAAGTAAAGTTCCCCACTTCCAACATGTATTTCTAGCTGCTACTCCAATTGGCTGACGACATCTTTTCGCCTAGACCTGAGCGATCATTTTAGATAAATAGTCCAGCTCGATCATGATAATTTTGTAGTAATAAATTCAACAACCATTTTATTTTAGATTGTTATGTTATTTACATATTTACAAAACGGATTAAAATAAAAGACATGAAAATAATATCAAGTTCCTTTCGTCCATGGCGAACAATTCCACCTCCCCTCTCTAGCTCTCGTCCTTATCTATCTGGTCGACTTCGTCTTCGTCCCTCTCTTGATTTCTCCCCCCCACTCTCGGATACCACGTGACTTTCCCCCTCCCTGGCCTCGAGAAATACGACGCCACGGTTGGATTGCCTGCAATCTTCGTCATTGGAAGCAGAGGGGCAGGTCTTGCAATGTATTTCGCTCATTTAACGATAAACGTTATTCAGGAGCAATATATACAAAGTTGAATGCTTTCTTTGTAAAAAATGTTTTGGTAATGATTATGCTAAAAAACACACGTGTGTGAAAAAGACCATTTAAAATACGTTAAATCTAAACCGAACATCGTTTTGAGAAAAAAGTTATTAAAAATATACTTATTTTTGTAAGTCTTTCAAATATTCATTTTATTGAACAATATATTTTATAATGCTATGTTAGCTGACTATAAGCATTTATTTGGATGGTAAAACAGTAAAAAAGAGCATTTCGTGTTTGTGTCTCTTACTCTCTCCCTCTCTTTTTTTAAAGTCCACCATTCCATTAAAAATACTTTATTGAACTAAATCATCAACGTTAAGTTATGCACAAGAAATATAATTTAGAAAATAAAAAATCAAATACATTTTCCTGGCGAACTAGTTGGTCGTCAAAGGCAGCTAGTAGAAAATAAGATAATAAGGAATGAAAGAAAAATGACAAAAGCAATAACCGTGTTTTAGATACTAATAATTTTATTATATCAAAATTGAAATTCAAATGAAAAAAAAAAAAAAAAAAAACACTTGCAGCATAAACTTTTTTAAGCGAAAAAAAAAAAAAATGACAGGGACATTTTGAATAATGATTTTTTTCTCGTTTACGCTATGAGAATCTATTCCTTTTTTGCATCTAAAAAAAAAAACCATAATTTTAAAATATTTTGAACTCAAAAATGAATTCAAAACACTCTTTGTAGACTACATTTAAGCACTTTGTTAAAGTTAAAATTACATTTCTAATATTACAGTGTATAAATTAATATGTATTTAGAAATAGCTTATTGCTTATGAATTATTTATTAAAAAAATCAATATTTTTTTGTTTACTTTTTGGTTTCTTTCAAAGTTTTCGAACACCAATGCTCCGCCATCTTTTCATTAGAAAGGCGCCAACTCAATTGCATAATTCGATAAATTTTTGAGCAACCTAAAACAAATATTATTCCCAGGTAGTATAATACTGCATGTTTTTACTTCTTTGTATACGCAGTATTGAGAAAATATAGTAATAGTTAAAAAAAAAAAAAAAAATAGAAAAATCGAACTCGAAATTTTGATGGCAGTGCGAAAAATACATTTTTTTTAGCATTATATCTGTCTGTCTGTGGTAATGATAACTCAAAAACGCTTTGAGCTGCACGGATGAAATTTGGTATGCGGGCTTACAAAAAATTTATGATTGCTATCAAATTATATTAATTGTAAGTCAATGTGTCCGGCGGTTCGAATATAAGTTGACACGATAACTACAAAACAGAAAGAGCTAAACAGATGAAATTTGGTACATAGATAAAACATCCACTTATCAAAATGTGAGATAAATCCAACAAGGGGTTGACCGTCTGATTAAAAAAATCATGTATAATGCCTAAAAAGCAAACAATTATAAATATTTATTAATTATAAGTACTATAATAAGTAATTATAAAATTTATTAATTAATAAAAATTTAAAAGAATATTTTGAATTTTTTTGAAATATTCATGAATTACATAGTTGTTCTTGTCCCTTTTTTTCTTTTGTTATACTTTAGTATTTTGATTATATAATTCTAAAATTCAATATAAAAATAATATAATAAAGTTTCCATAAAAAAAAGGAATTCCTAAAAACAGATTGTCTGGCATTTAGAACGAATAACAAATGCTAAGTTGTTGTTGTTTTCCAAATAGCTTGCTAGTACAAATTCGTTATCACGAACAATTATTTTTAATTATTCAAAAGATTTTTCAGAAATCCATTAACTTTTTATTTTAAAATGCACTGACCAATAAATAAACATTCTTCACTTTTATTTCATGCAAAATGTAAACGATTGAGAAGACGAATATGCAATAAACAGTTATTTATGAAAGGGAAAATAATTATTAAAAAATGAGGCTTATTCATAAACTGATGACAACTTCCATATAACAGAGTGAGTCAATTACAAAGGAAACTTCTTCAATACAGAGAGTAATAATCATGATTTTGAATTCATTTAGTCTGCTAATATTGCTAAAATCAGGCTCTTTTTCGGACCCAAAAATAATGGAAATGGTATCACCTTATACTATATCTCAATTCAAAGCTTGTTCAGCCTCTTGTTCAGTTTTTACTTGTTCCGCTTCTCACAACTGAAGAAAATAATTCTTTGCTATCACCAGTTCCCAGAGATATCCGAGCCAGGGATAGATTTGCAATTTCCATTACATCCCGGATGAGTCTATCTCTGATGGAACTAATATCTGGAAAACCAAGTTTCGCCTGGCAGTTCCCCCCCCCCATAAAATCGTGTTTTTTATCTTTTTTTTTTTTTTCGTAAAAATATTTAAATACGAATTGCATACTTAGAGGCTGCGGTAGCCTCCCTGTAGGCAACTGCTTGCGCACTCATCGACGGAAGATGGAAGTTTCGTCGGCAAAAGTCTTGACTGCTTCAGGATGATTGTAAAGAGCTGCGATTTATCCAATATCAATAATATATAATGCAATTTAACCAATTTTATCCAATATGATTATTTAAAAAACATCTTAAAATTTATATATTGTAAAGTGTCGAAATATCCGAGCAACGGTCAAAGCAGTTTGACTACATTCGGGAAATTAATCGATATGGTGCCAGGTCAATAAGATGCTGCATTTTGCAAAAAAATTTTGATAGACCGACTAAGAACTAAATGCAACGGATGTCGAAAACGTTAACAGATTTGAATCAGATTGTGGATTCAATTCTGAAAATCAGATTCAATCTGTGGATTCAATTCTGAATATCAGCTTCAATCTGTGGATTCAATTCTGAAAATCAGATTCAATCTGTGGATTCAATTCTGAATATCAGCTTCAATCTGTGGATTCAATTCTGAAAATCAAATTCAATCTGTGAATTCAATTCTGAATATCAGATTCAATCTGTGGATTCAATTCTGAAAATCAAATTCAATCCGTTGATTCAAATGCCGTTCATTAAGCTTATAATTTGCACTACTTTTGACAATATAATTGACAAGGAGAATCACATTCCGCCGACGATTTTCAATCATTTGATTCAAATGTCGTTCATTCAGCTTATAATGTGCGCTATATTTAGCAGAATAATCAATAAACTGGCAAGTGAATAAGACGCCGTATTTTTACCGACAAATTTTTGTTTTTCAACTAAGATGTTATCATAGGTTATGGGAAAAAAAAAAAAAAAAAAACTGTTTTTATCGAGTACTTCGATTACTTGCCAGTAGAATTATTAGGGAAATTAAAGTTTTTATATTATGCATGTATAGGACGAGAGAGTTTTTTGCCTAACTTATCATTTAAATTCGAGTTCTAAAATAATCCGTCATCTTATTCATCTAATTGTTATTTCCTCGATAAGGAATTGGTAAATTTATTTTATTTATTTCACTGTGAGAATTGTCTGACTAAAATCTAGTTAATGGCTAAACTAAATTTTATAAAACATTCTTTTATTTCGACACTCTTGTGCATATGCATGCAAAAATTCGTATAATTTGGCTATTTTGCTGTAGCCAAATTATACGAATTCATTAAACCCCTGGAGTAAGGAAATTGTATAATCGTAAATTAAGTTTATTTAATAGTAAAATATCTAGTTAATGGCTAAACTAAATTTTATAAGACATTCTTTTATTTCGACACTCTTGTGCATATGCATGCAAAAATTCGTATAATTTGGCTATTTTGCTGTAGCCAAATTATACGAATTCATTAAACCCCTGGAGTAAGGAAATTGTATAATCGTAAATTAAGTTTATTTAATAGTAAAATATCTAGTTAATGGCTAAACTAAATTTTATAAGACATTCTTTTATTTCGACACTCTTGTGCATATGCATGCAAAAATTCGTATAATTTGGCTATTTTGCTGTAGCCAAATTATACGAATTCATTAAACCCCTGGAGTAAGGAAATTGTATAATCGTGAATTAAGTTTATTTAATAGTAAAATATCTAGTTAATGGCTAAACTAAATTTTATAAAACATTCTTTTATTTCGACACTCTTGTGCATATGCATGCAAAAATTCGTATAATTTGGCTATTTTGCTGTAGCCAAATTATACGAATTCATTAAACCCCTGGAGTAAGGAAATTGTATAATCGTAAATTAAGTTTATTTAATAGTAAAATATCTAGTTAATGGCTAAACTAAATTTTATAAAACATTCTTTTATTTCGACACTCTTGTGCATATGCATGCAAAAATTCGTATAATTTGGCTATTTTGCTGTAGCCAAATTATACGAGTTCATTAAACCCCTGGAGTAAGGAAATTGTATAATCGTAAATTAAGTTTATTTAATAGTAAAATATCTAGTTAATGGCTAAACTAAATTTTATAAAACATTCTTTTATTTCGACACTCTTGTGCATATGCATGCAAAAATTCGTATAATTTGGCTATTTTGCTGTAGCCAAATTATACGAATTCATTAAACCCCTGGAGTAAGGAAATTGTATAATCGTAAATTAAGTTTATTTAATAGTAAAATATCTAGTTAATGGCTAAACTAAATTTTATAAGACATTCTTTTATTTCGACACTCTTGTGCATATGCATGCAAAAATTCGTATAATTTGGCTATTTTGCTGTAGCCAAATTATACGAATTCATTAAACCCCTGGAGTAAGGAAATTGTATAATCGTAAATTAAGTTTATTTAATAGTAAAATATCTATTTTTTAAAAATCTAATTTATTTGGCTGCAATTGTTACACTAAAGAAATATAACAGACTGCAACTGATGACAAAAATTAAATATATGTGGTGTGATAGCATTTAGTTACACCAAAAGAACTTATTCGAGTATGCACTAAATTTGTTAAATAAATTACTACCTAAATTCATCGGATTCTACATTTAATATTATATATGTAATCGGGCAATGTATATTTTTATTTCTTTTTCATTTTTTTTTCCTTTCAATTACTCCTCGAAGCAAAAACTGTATACTTACAGGTGCTTCTAAATTTTCAACAGACAGTGGATAAAGGTGTCTTGATAAAATGATGATTAAAATAGTTATTCATAGAATATTCATATATAACATATTAACTCCTTGACATAAGAATTTACTTAGCTTCCTAATTAGGTGGCAGATTTTCTTTGGGACAATTATTTTAATCCCTAGAATAATATAAGGGCATTTGAGATAATGATGCGCTTTCAAATGTTTTTGAATTTTGTGGTAAAATCTGTAATCTTTTGTAATCTGTAAAAACAATTTCTTTTCTTGCAACAATGTGTTTCGAATGTTTTTATGCAAGCTGCAGTCCCACGTGGCGTCTTTGCGACAAACCGATCGATAATTTGAGGGGGATATTTTTGAATTCTTTTAATAAACAGTGGGGCCTGGAGATTCGCGGGGCATTATGGGAGAATCGCCCACCTGTTTTCAAGGACGCAGGAGACATATCGATCGATCGCTGAGCGGAGGAGGGCGGATAACCTGTTGGTGTATTTCCGGCATTTTAGGCATACGCAAATTGGTGCAGATTCACAAAAATGCAGCATGGCGTTATATATCGACTTCGGAACAGATAATTTAAAGAAAAATGATTTTTTTTTGTTTGTTTGTTTAAACACACCTTATAAAACATTTTTCTCTTTAATAAACATCAAGCATATTCGATACTTTTTGCAAACGATTATGAAAATAAAATTAATGAATAATAAAAATAATAAAAAAAGAGAAAGTTGTGTTTGTGTTATGTAAAAGAGACCATTAAAATTAGAGAAAAACAAATGAGCACCAAGATTTTCTTTTCGAAATTTTATTTAAATTTTATAAAAATTATTCATCCAAAATTAAGCGAAATTTTGCAATTTTTTTAATAACTTCCTAAGGTATTATCATAGGTAAGGTCATTTTCTTAAGATATTTATATATATACAATCTTAACTAACATTTTAACTCCTAACATAACATATTAACTCCTTGACATACGAATTTACTTAGCTTCCTAATTAGGTGGCAGATTTTATTTAGGACAATTATTTTAATCCCTAGAATAATATAAGGGCATTTGAGATAATGATGCGTTTTCAAGTGATTTTTGAATTTTAAATTATTTAATACTTTCCCATAATGGAAGATTTAAAGTTAAAAATTTAGTAGAATAGCGAATCAGACTCGTCTTTGCATACGAAGGGGTTAAGAAAAACTAATGCATTCAATTGAGGGGATAAAACTCACTTTTTGGGAGGAATATTATCGAAGGAAAACAGTGCTTAACCATAAGAACGCGTATTTAAAAATGAAGGCAGGGCAATTCATATTCAAAATCTAGTATTTTTTAATAAAATGAATTTAAGTTTTTTTAAAGAAAAAATTTACATTGAAAAATAAATATATAGGGAATTTAATGTTTAAGTAAAACATTTTTCATATTGTACATAAAAATATAAAGTTTGTACATATATTTACAAAATATTTTCTCCAACCCTCTTACGAAGCATCTTTTCTGCGTTCTATATTGTTTGTGTCCGAACTATACTAAATTTTTGTTAAGTACGCGCAATTGTACGAAATACATCGTACGGATTCCAAATACATCTGATTTCCTGCTCGTTGTTTCAATCCTTATACAGTAGACTCCCGATTATCCGCGAGCGGGTTATCCGCGCCTGCCGCACTAAGTTTTTTTGCTTCCAAGCAAAGAGAAAAGGCTTCCAAAGCAAGAAGCAAACACAAATGACTGATTTCTTCAAAAAAGGTGTAGTTTTACAGTTATGCTTTTGTAATTACATAATATATTACAGTATTAAAACAGTACATATGTATTAATTTTTCTGTGTATCCTTGACGACTCTCGTAAGCACAAAACACTTTTCTGTTTTCATTAACAAAATGCATTTTAGATTAGTTTTGAGTGATATACTAAAATAGTAAGCGTTAGTTCAACATTTCTTGCTGTTTATTTTACGTTTAATTGTACATAAAACGATTTTTCAAAGTTGGAATGACTGTTTTCTCTTTTGCTATACCCGTTTTTAGCTTTTTTCGGATTATCCGCGGCGGCAGCGCCACCCAATTCCGCGGATAATCGGGAGTGTACTGTATTTAAAAATTGTTTTAGGTAGAGGACTGAGCTAAAAAAATCGATTTAGGGGAAAACACCGAACATTTTTTTATTTATTATTCAGGATTTCTAAAATTTTATTTTATAAAACTTTTTGAATTTAGTTTCATTATTCATTTTATATATTTTCTGATATGAAAAGATAAGAGCATGCCTATGTTCGTTTAGCATGATACGTCACTCTGGCGCAATCTGTGTTTATATATATATATGTAACATTATTTTATGTGAAGCAGAATGCAATTTGAAGATAGTGAAAATATTTTTAATTTCGTGACGTCGTTTTATTTCATTTTGAAGAAGCAGGCATGTGATTGAGCACACAGAACGACACAGAAAAGGAATGAGGAAAAAGCTCTTGGACATTTTATCCCTGGTCTTATATAACCTTAGATTTTGAGAGGGAAAATATTTCTCCACAGTGCTAATATATTAATAAGATTCTGATAGGGATTTCTGACGCATGTCAATCACATGTAAGGGAAACACAGGGATCTTTTAAGAAAGAATGTGCTTACTGGACATTTTTTACTCCTTCCCGCCGAGCGTGTGAAAGTATCGGCGTTTAGCTGATTCAGCAGTTTTATAAAGCTTATCTTGAATGAATTAAGTAGAGAAAGTGGAATTGGATCACGAAATAAGAGAATATTTTTAGAATGTAGTTACTATGAGCTAAATTAAGATAAAATCTTGGAAATTAATTAAATTGAAATTAAAAGTTTAATATATATATATATATATATATAAAATATAAATCTTAATATATATAAATTACGTGTCACGTTGTTTGTCCGCGATGGACTCCTAAACTACTTAACCGATTTTAATCAAATTTCAACACCGTGTGCAGTTTGATCTAACTTAAAAGATAGGATAGCCCTTTTTTGAATTTTTAATTAGAATTTTAATTATTAATTAAAAACTAACTTTCCCGCCAAAAAAATCTTCCCACCAAAAACCCATCGCCAAATGATTACGGCTTCAGTTTTTTTTCCCCAACAGTTATGAGGCTAGGATTAAGATTTTTCGGCTGATTATTTGAAACGATTCTATTTATTTTCTTAATGTTTGATGCATTTAAAATTAAACATTGTTAATGAATCGATCTTTCAGATTCATTTTGAAGTACTTTCGAATTAAAATAAAACAAAATAAAGGAAATTAAAAATTTCTAATCTGCATAGCGTTACCCAAACTGGAGTAGAAAATTCGCGCATTTGCTTTAGCATAATTGGCGTTGAAAATTCACGCATGCGCATTGTTTTCTTATTGTTGACAAATATTTTCAACGGATGCGGATTTGGTTTTGATGGTTTAATATGTTTCCGACAGATTATTTCAAATGATTCTGTTTATTTTTTTAGTGTTTGATGCATTTGAAACTAAACATTGTTAATTAAACGATCTGTTTATGATGAATCTGAGAAAATTTTGTTGAAAACTTCTTGAGATATTATATAAATTAAGAAAAATATTCTTTAGTGGCCATAAGGTTTAAATACTCAGCGACTCTGTTTTCAGTACTCATATTTAAAAAAAAATGCTTTGTTTCAGTAAAAAAAAATTATTATATTTATTGAAGTTTAATCATTTCCACTTTAATTTAAAGCATAAATTCTGCGGGAGCTAACAGAAAATTAGAAAGATACATATTACGTTATGGCTGAAGGCCTTTATAATAATATGAGTGAATTATATGACTATTAAAATTTGAAGTTTTAAAATATTTTAATGAAGAAGCAATTAAAATGGGAGTTCCAAAAATATTTAATTATTAAAATTTTAACGTGCATTAAGATTGGCGAACCAGCTGGTCGCCAAAGGCGGCTAGTATATTATATATATATGGATTTAGAATGAAGTATAACCATATTTTTTCTAAAATTAGATCTCAGATAAATTAAACCTCAAGAGTCTCATTAAAAAAAAGATTCGAATACTGACAACATTTGATAGTCATTAAAAGAAAATGAAAACATTTTTTTTTTTTTTTTACAAATATCCTTGTAAATTTTTAACAATGAAAGAAAGGGCCAGCGTCTGAATCAAAAAGAATTAATTTTCTTTAATTAAATGTAAAATTAATTACTACAATTTATTTTGAAACCAAATTAGAGAAATTGTGCTTGCCCCTCTGTCGGACTTTTTTCGCCTCCACGTTGGCAAATCCCTGTCGCCACTTCTGGACATACTGAATACATATGAATATTTTACAATCTAACCTACTTATGAACTGATCATTTAAATAAAAAAAAAATCGCGAATTCCCTTAGTTTTACATATTATTCGAAACAATCTACTATATTCCTTCAGTATTTCCCCTCAGGGGCTCACCTTCTTTAGGTGAGTACGGATGTCCCAAGCCCGAGGTACCCAGGGATCTTTACTCCCTTCATGCTTACTCTCCTCTACGCTTTCTGCTATTTGCTTCATCCTTCCGTCCCTCGACGGAAAGCGGGGGAGCTCTCCATGAGAAGCTGTCGCCGCTCTGTTTGCTTCTTGCTTCTCATGGACAGCCAAAAACTCCACGTGTTAGCCGTGCGTGGCGACCCATTAGACGGACGGTGCACTGTGGTCCCCGGTGTATCAATCGACTGGTAGCTATCAACCCGAGTTGTCAATCTGCTAGGGATCAAACGAAGGGACGTAACTCCGAGCGTATAGGTTCCGGCCAGCACCAAGGTAAGCGCAGAGGATGGGAATGGCCAGAGCCGGTGGCTGCCTTCCCTTGTTGGACTCCGTGATGGGCGGTGCCGTCGGGCTCGAATCCCCATCAATGTCTTATGGGCAAAAAAAAAAAAAAAAAAAAAAAAAACGTATCCCTCCAGTGGGCAACACCATTTCGATTCCACAAATTAATCATTTTCCAGCTTTCTTTCTAATTCAAGAGTATTATGCAAAAGAGTCTTTTCATAACGTGTCCTCATTTCTTGTCAAGAAAGCCATTTCTGGCAGTGTTGGTGAAGTTAAATCCACAAAAAAGCTTCGATCTGGCGGTTTGCTAGTTGAAGTTGGATCCCCCAAACAAATTGCTAAGCTGAAAAATCTGTCAACAATTCCTATTCAAGTCCCCACCCGACATTAAACTCCTCCAAGGGAGTTATATCCTGCGGAGAGCTATTGAATGTTTCTGTTGAAGATATAACTAAAGATTTAAAAAATCAGGCAATGACCCATGTACGGCGTATTACTATACGGAGGGATGGCCAGCTCCTGAACACAAAACATTTAGTATTAACATTTGATTCTCCTAAATTACCTGAGCACATAAAAGCCGGTTACATGCGAATTTCTGTCCGAGAATATATTCCAAACCCATTGCGTTGTTTCAAGCGCAAGCGCTTCGGGCATTCTAAAACTTCTTGCCGCGGGATTCTTAACATGCGCCCGTTGTGCAAAATCTGGTTATGACAGTACTAACTGTTACGTAAGCACGTTGTCCCGCCTCTCACTTGTAACGCCCTCAAGCGGCATATGTAAAAAACTATCAGTCTTGTAACATCATCGATGTAGCAGCACTCCCGAAAGCGGAGAAACAATAAAATTTTTAAAATTCTAAAAAGGTCCACCATCATTGTTGAACCTCTTCATTCTGGTCCAAGCGACCCGGAGACGGATTAGCGAAAATATGGATAAAAATAAAACTCAAAAAACCAAAGAATTAAATAGAATCCGTGGAAGAATAAAAGCGAAACTTACAAGTATTAAAAAGTTTGTTGAAAGTAGTTCAACGATTGAAAAAGAAAATAAATTTATATTCAGCTGTCAACAAATGCTGGCAAGTGTAGAAGAAATAAAAAATGAATTAGAAATTTTATTCAAGGATTATTTAGAAATCGATGAAGATGAAACGCTAATCCAGGAGTGCGATCAAGAAATGTTGGATATCGAAGAAGAAAGAAACGAAATAGAGGTAAGTTTGAAATGCTTCCTCTCTAATTATAATATGAAGAAAAATGTAATTCATAATAAAAATTATCAATATTCAAATTTGAAAGCTTATATCGATCATATTGAATTAAAAACGAAACTTCCGGAAATTCCCTTACCGCTATTTTGCGGAAAAATGAAAGAATTCAATAATTTCAAAAATCAATTTATATGTCTAATAAACGATAATACCTAATTAACGAATGATCAAAAGTTATTTTATTTAAAGGCTGTCCGCCGTGGTGAAGCTAAATTTATAGAAACAAGTGACGATATATTTGAGTCACTGTTTGCTGCTCTCGAAGAACGCTTTGAAAATAAGCGAGTAGTTGTTGATATTCACATTCGAAATATGCTAAAACTAGAAAAATTAAATTTTGAATCTGCAAAAGGCTTATGAAATATCACAGAAACAATAAATAAAAGTCTGAGAGGTTTAAAAAGTTTGAATTTAGAATGCAATGACTTAACAAATGCTATATTAGTAAATATAATATTAGAAAGACTTGACAAAGAGAGTAGAAAGGCATATGAAATGTCTATACAATCAAAACAAATACCTTCATTGAAGGAGCTCTTGCAATTTTTAGAATCAAGAGCGATGGTACTCGATCAATTAGGGAAATGCCCTACAAATAACAAATTCCACAAGGAATTTCAAGGCGCAATAAATAAGCGAAAAAACTTTCTTCTTAATTCGAATAAACTAAGTAATGTAAAGCCATGTATTTTATGTAAATTTGAACATCCTTTGCAAAGATGCTCTGAATTTTTAAAATTTTTTTTTCAAAAGAAACGAGCTTTTAGAAAAAATAACATTTGTAAGAACTGTTTGAAATTGCATAAGCCGCCCTGCAAATCCACGTTCCTCTGCCGAAGCTGTCAAAAATCGGGCCATAATTCTCTGATCCATTTCGATTCTAAACTTTTAAGTACGCGCCTTCCAGGCGGCGAATGTAAGCAATGAAACATCTGGCTCGTCAAGGTCGCCACAAAAACAAACCACTGATCCTGAATCAGCGCTTACAAGTAACTCAAAACTATCTTCAAACATCCTGTAATGATATGTTTGACGGAGCGCCTAGCCCCGAGGGTTGGGGCTTAATCTCCGGTAGATGAAAAACTTTTTAAAGACCTGGCTTTCAGTAGTTGATGTGATCATCTTCGCAAAAAAGTCCGATGAACTGGGTTACAGGTACAGACAGGAGATGAGGAATGAGGTGCTTGACGAAGCTAAGGTTACTAATGACTGTCAGGATGCGATAAGAAGTGCAACATGGATTGGGAAAACGCTGCCGAGCAATTTATTATGCACCGCGCAATTATTTATTGAAGATGCATTTGATCAAAAAATAAAAATAAAAGCGCTGTTGGATTCTGGGAGTTCGGTAAACATAATAACTGCAGATTTGGCCAATTCTTTAGAATTGAAGCGGGAAAAGGTTAATGCATCCATCTCTGGTATTAACGGAGGAGAATTCTTCGTTAAAAATAAAATAAGCACTACCATTTTTAATGAAAGCAAAGATTTTTCCAGAACTGTATCGTTTTTAATTAAGCCTAAAACAACGCATTTAACTCCTAAAGAAACTGATATCTCAAAAGTTAACTTCCCAAGTGAGATAAAACTTGCGGATGAGACTTCATATTCCTAGTAAAATTAATGCATTACTCGGATGTGAGTTGTTCTTTGATTTATTGAAGGCAGAAAAATTTATATCATATAATAATTCACTCTTGTTACAAAATAGTGTGTTCGGATATTTAGTAACGGGAACAATCAACGGCAGAATTTCTCATTTCTTTTCTGGATTAATTTTTGAAAGTAATAATCTGGAGAATTCTGTTAAAAATTTCTTTAACTTAGTATCTTTTCCTGGTGATAATACAGATGATTCAGTCGAATCAAAAACATATGAACAAACGTACTGTGAGGGATATTTTCTTCCCATTCATAAGAGGGATAGTACCGGAAGGTTAAATTACCATTAATTCAAGAAAAACGTTCTACACTAGGCGATTCAAAAGAAATGGCGGAATATAAATCTGGTGAAGTGAAAACAAGTCTTGAGCAGCAAATCGCGGGTGTGTCCAATGAAGGAATCAACAACACCTCGTCTGGAGCTGTCAGCAGCACTACTTTTGGCACGACTTACATCAAAGGTGATTTCGATTTTACCAGTGACATTAAATCACGTCTATATGTGGTCAGATTCCACAATTATCTTAGCTTGGATAAAAAATCCCCAGAAAAATTGAGGACATTTGTTTCTAATCGTGTTAAAAAAATTTAACAGTTTGTGTCCCAATTATGACTGGAGACATATTAAATCTATAGTCAATCCAGCAGACTTAATCTCCAGGGGAACTTCAGCAACAAATTTGATAAACAGTCAAATTTGGTTCAATGGACCACAATTTCTATAGTCAGAAATTCCCCATAAAAAGGATGCTGTAGATTGTAATACAAATAACGACTTTTTGAAAGAAGTTAAAACTCCTTGTGAATTGATTTTACTAACTAATATTTCTAATGATTTTATTTGTGATATTCTAAAATTAAGTAACAATTATACTAAAATTTGTCGAAATTTTAAGTTATATTTTCAGATTTATTAATATTTTGAAGTGTTCTTTCGAACGTAAAAAAGGTAAGTTAACAATAAAGGAAATTCAAGCAGCATCCAACTTCATGGTAAGCAAGGTGCAATCTTCTGAATTTTCAGAGGAAATTAAAGATTTGTCGAAAAGCATTCATATTAAACAAAGTAAGATTAAAAATTTAGCACCATTTCTTGATGAGGATAATATTCTTCGTATAGGTGGTCGTTTGCAAAAGGCTAAATTAATTCAAAATTAAAAGCATCCTAAGCTTCTTCCTGCTCATGATAGACTTACAAAAATAATTATGGAATCTTTTCACAAAAGGTATTTGCATGTAGGTCCCCAAGCCTTACTCCATCTTATGGGGCAGGAATTTTGGCCAGTTGGAGGAAGAAATTTGGCTAAAAAAATAGTTAATGAATGCATTGTTTGCTTCAAAAATAAACCAGTAAGTTGTAATCAATTATTAGGAAATCTGCCAGCGGAAAGAGTAACTCCTAGCCTACCATTTTTAAATTGTGGTATCGATTTTTGTGGACCATTCTTAATTAAATATAAAGGCCAACGCAAAGGTATTTTTCAAAAGATTTATATTGCAGTCTTCATTTGTTTTTCAACTAAAGCCCTACATTTGGAAATAGTTACCGATCTAACGTCTAATGCTTTAATTGCAACTTTAAAGCGCTTCTTTGCCCGACGCGGTAAATGTGCATGTATATTTTCGGATAACGCAGGAAATTTTGTTGGAACAAATTCAGAATTAAAAAGATTTAAAAAAATTAATGAGTAATCCTAATGATACTTTAAATAATTATATATATATATATATATATATATATATATATATATATATATATATATATATATATATATATATATATATATATATATATATATATATATATATATGTAACAAATTCGAATCCTGTCGACTTTTTAATATGTAATATTATTTGTTGTGAAGCATGATGCAGTTTGAAGACAATGAAGATACTTTTAATTTCGTGACGTCGTTTTATTTCATTTTGAAGAAGCAAGCATATGTACAAGCGACGAGCACACAGAACGACACAGAAAGGAATGAGGGAAGAGCTCTTGGACATTTTATCCCTGGTCTTATATAACCTATGATTTTGATAGGGAAAATACTTCTTCACAGTGTTAATGTATTATGAGATTTCGATAGGGATTTTCATTACAGGTGCGGAGAAGGCAGGGGAAACACAGGGAGATTTAAAAAAAGAATTTGCATGATCAGCGGTATTTTATCTCTTCACGTGCGGTGTGGGAAAGTTAGATTTTAGCTGATTCAACAATTTAACAAAGCTTCTCTTGAATTAATTAAGTAGAGACTGTGGAATTGGATCACGAAATAAGAGAATATTTTTAGAATGAAGTTACTATGGGCTAAATTAAGATAAAATCTTGAAAATTAATTAAATTGAAATTAGAGTTAAAATATCATTACATATATATATATATATATATATATATATATATATATATATATATATATATATATATATATATATATATATATAAACTTAAAAAGCAAAACCTTATCGAAATATAAAATTTGATCCAAATCGTTAGAGCCGTTTCCGAGATACAAGAAAGAAATTAATTTTCATATATACAAGAATTGTTCATTTAAAGTCATAAAATAGATATCACGCAAGCTATAAATTTGAAAAACTCACTGGCTTGATGGCATATGTCTTTTCCGCCAATTCCCGGAGGCAATTCTGATTTTCAACGAAGGACGAGCAGATAAATATTACGTTAAATACTTTCCTCGCCAAATCTGGGATTCCACTTTTTCGGCTCCTGAATCATCATTTAAATCGGCCCAGATTATCCATAGTACGAAAGCCAAAAAGCAGCAGCGACTAGAGTAACGGAATTAAAGCACAAAAAGTCTCTTAAAAATAGCTAAATTAAAAATCAGCCCAATTAGCTTAATGTTAGGATTAACGAGAGGAAAAAATGAGTTGCTGCAAGAACTGCGTCGTTGCTAGCTAGTGCTTCTTGTTGTAAGATAAACTAGTTTCCTCTGTTGCGGAGAAAGGCGCAATATTAGTTTCCCCCATCATTGAAAGAGCGAAGTTCTAAAACGAAAACGAGGAAGTCGTTGTTGACCTTGACGTTTCTCCCGATATAGGAAGCGAATGTGAACAGTACCAAACAAGAAAGAATCAGCGAGATTGGTTTTCCCAAAATTTTCTCGCAGACTCTCTAATAGACTTGTCATGCCAGATAAGGCCTTGCATATGGCATCGGCGGACAATAGTTAGCGAAATATTCACTTTTGGCATGGATTTACATTTTTACTGAATCTATGCTGTCATCCTTGGCGAGTTATTTCGAGTTAATCCCTGGCATTCATTAATAGTATCCGAACATAGAATTTCTGTTTTAGACACGCTTTTCTCAACCGATTGGAACAAAGATTTGGCACAGAACGACATTCATAGAAAAAAAATCATATGCCAAATTTGATGTATTGTGTTCTTGAATTATCGCGTTTGCATGTTTCTGAAAGTACAGACCGACAGTCGGCCAACTCTTCGTTCGATTTGGTTCACAGTTTGATTGTCTACACTATATAGCTCTCTTCGTTTTGAAGTTATCATCTAATTTATATTCAAACAACTGGACAGACAAATTTCCTCTGGACAGAATTTACTCAAAGTTTCTCAGAAATTTGCAAATGGAGTGTAACGATGATACATCAAACTCCATCAGTGTACTCAAAGCGTTTCTAAATTGTTTTTGCCACGGACAGATAGACGAACATTTTCCAAAAATGTGTTCTTCGAACTCGGGAAGGTCTAATTCGTCAATATCTCGAGTTTGAGTTTTTTGACGATTACTATATTTTATCTATATTACGTATACGAGAAAGTAAAAAATTAAGTTCTACCGTTTTTTTTTTCTTTTTTTTTTTTTTTTTTCGTGGTTTGTGGTTCTGAGGTTTTCCGAGTGATGCTGGACATCTTAAAGTTACATGCCCAAATCTTGAAGGTAGAAAATGACCAATAAAGTTGGCAGAATTGAAAACTAGTGTTGAAACAGGATCGTCTTTTGACGTGCTTTGAGTTTTTTTCTTCCCACTACTGTCTCTCTTGTCTTGATTTAGTAAAAAAAAAAAAAAAAAAAAAAAAATGATAAAGTGAGAATTTCGCAATGTATAAAATTAGTAGGTTTTCAAAATTAAAACACTTTTGTCTCTAATCTACATACAACTAATTAACAGATTTTCAGTTGAACAAACTTACTTTTAATATAATGATTTTGAAGGAAACCTATAAAACTAGATAGAGGCCAACTAAATCAACACTTTCCATACCAGATGCATTTTTTTTTCATTGTAATGAAACTTCTAAACACCTCTGGCGTTGTGTTAAACGCGCAGAAGCCTCAACCAGTCAGGCAATGTCAAATGAATTTGGAGGAAATTTAGGAATGTTCCAACAGCTCGGTAAACGCACGACGAATTGGCTCAAGTGGCTCCGTTTCTGTAATCACACTGGCTACTCCACTCCACCTAATTGAAGAATTCGGATTAAATCTGACTGCTGGACCGCCGCGACAGCCAGCGGGAACTAAGGTTAAGTCCTAAGGGCCATCACCGGCTACGGTGCAACCCTTCCGAGGGAAGCACGTCCCGTCATCGATGGGAGGTAGCCGACAACAATGATTTCTGTACCCGCCATGGTGACGAGAACCAAATAACATACCAGAAACATCTCATCCTCATTTCTTAGGTGCCTGCAG
This sequence comes from Argiope bruennichi, assembly GCF_947563725.1. Classification (NCBI taxonomy): domain Eukaryota; kingdom Metazoa; phylum Arthropoda; class Arachnida; order Araneae; family Araneidae; genus Argiope; species Argiope bruennichi. The sequence continues at coordinate 67,401,290 of NC_079161.1, forward strand.
GTGAGTATCACCCCTTTTCTTTAAATCAGCTGGTATCAAAAACAAAAATATATCGAACTCCTTTGAAAATGAAAATACCAGTAGTAAAAATTATCTGTAAGTCCAGCTGTACCTATCTTCTCTGACATATTTACAGGTAAAACCCTCAAAATTCACGGTTTCTTCAATAACAGAACTCCAGCCACATCAAAACTATTTCAAACCAGCGGTCCCAAGCGACGTCTAAAATCGGTCACCTATACTGTTTCGGCCGTATTGTCTCTAATTCGAACTTGAGAGTTTGACAAATTATACTTCCTGAGTTCGAAAAATACATTTTTACAAAATGTCTGTATGTCTGCGACAAAGATTGAAAAAAAAAAAAAAAAACTCTTGACTTGAATGGATAAAATTTGGTATACAGGTTTAAAACCAAATTTCTGGATTGCTATCGTATTTTGTGCCAAATCCGCTCAAAGAAAATCTGATTGTCAGGCTGTTCGAATATAAACTAGCACGATAACTACAAAACGAAGAGAGCTAGATAGATAAGATTCGGTACACATATTTAACATCTACAGTGTAGACACCTATCAAACTTTGATTCAAATACAACAAGGTATTAATCGTCTGTCGGTCTGTACCTTCAGAAGCATGCAAACGCAATGACTTAAATGTATCAAATTTCGTAAGTGATTTTGTGACTACAAGTGTAGCCCTGTGTCACATTTGTGTCTGAATAGGTTTAGAAAATCGTGTTTGAAACCCAAATTTGACTTTTGTACTTTTGATCCCATGCCAGGGATTAATCGCCAAAAACATTCGCCAAGTATCACATGATAGATGTATTCAAAATGCCAAAGGGTAATATTCCGTACCTATTGTACGTCATGCAAGGCATTCACAGGATTTTTTTTTTTTTTTTTTTTGTCGTTAGACTATTTTAAACCAAATTTTTGCGCATTAGCTTCTGTGGGTAAAGACCCCTGAGCACCGAAGGGCAGAAGTCTGACTTCTAGCTCAACTGAAGATAGCACACACACACTCGCTTGCACAACCCCTTTTTACGGGGGGGGGGCATTCACACACCTCACAGAGAGAACACATGCAACAGAACAACCATGCCCGAACCAGGACTCGAACCCGGAACACCTAGATCACGGGGAAGACGCGCAACCCCTCGGCCAGAACGCCGGCATTCACTGGGATAACATCTTTATTAGGGAGAATACCAGAAAGTTTTGCGGAGATCACAATAACCATTACTAGCGCTCCATGGGACGAGCTCAGGTGTGTGTTATCCATAGGACACATTATGCACAACCCAACATATTACGTTGAAATGATATATTACGGAGAATGTACAACTTACAAGAGGAGGGCACGAGGTTGAAAATTCAGGTCGGGACGAGATTTAGTATAATAGAGTATACATTTAGAATGTTAATTCATGAAAATATAAAAGTGCAATGGCCAGTCAATTTCGAGAAAATGGCACTCAAACTTTCTGCATAGCTTATATACTAATAAAGAGTGACCGCTGTCGAGGTGTGAATAGCACAGTGGTTAAGATACTGGCGTCGTGAATTGGAGAGGCGAGTTCAATTCTCGGCTAGCATTTTTTGCCTTAAAAAAAAAAAATCTAATTTATTTCAGAATAATTTAACAATTTTTAAACTATTTTAATTCATCTGTTTTCCCTTTTTTATATACAAAAATAATTATATATATATAAATGCATTTTTTTTAATATTCAAAATTACTTAAATTAAAATAACATTTTAAAAATAATTTCAATTCATATGATAGTAATATTTATATGGAAAAGTAAATTTATTTAAAAAAATTACAATGCAGGTATTAAGATATGATTGCGTTTTTCTTTGAAAAAATTATTTAAATGAAATTATAAACAGTTTTAATTAATATGCAACTCTTTAATCTATCAAAAATGAATGTTTTAAAAATAAATCTCCCACAAAAATAAATATTCATTCACATAATACTTGAATTATAATCTTACTTTTAAGCCGGAAAAATAATTTCATATGGTAAATAACGATAAATGTTAATTAAATTATTGACATCATAAAAAAATTTCATTAATTTTTTATTAGATACAAGAGACAGAATGGTAATTATAAAAACATTTCAAGCAAGATAGATATATTTTAACATATTTCGAAATTCATAAATAACGATTATCCACAAGAGAAACCTTAAAAGAATCGATAAAGAAACAAATTTCATTTACCCTAAAAAAAAATTTGTTTTTCTTCAGAAAATCAGGCAGCACAAAGCATATCGTACGTTACTAAAAATTTTGAACCATCTGCCTATACATTCCAAAACTTAACACCTGCGTCTACTTTTTCTTTTCGGTTATTAACATTTTGAATGTTTGCTGATATAATTTTATTTATTTCAGCAGCTCTTTTTGATTCCTGGTATAAATACAGCTCCGTTGAGTTATCATGAATAATTTATCTTTATTAAAATCCAAAAATTTAAAACTTTTAATGATTTTAAGATAAAAATAGTTATTTTGAAATATTTTTATATGTAAAATTATTTTAACACTTAAAAATTAAATTATAGTTATATTTCAAGAGCAATATACATGAACGTAATTATTTTTCTTTTAAAAAATAAGTTATAACTTACGTATTCAAAGAAAATACATATATTTTTTTCCATATAAAAATGAATATCATATTAATTGATACCCTTTTTAAATTGTTAATTTAATTTAAGTAATTCTGAATATTTAAAAAAGTGCGTTCGTACTTATAATTATTTTTCTTCTAAAAATTAAATTATAATCCAAGAATTAGGAGAATGAATATTTATTTTTGTATTAATAAAAAATGAAAACAGATTAATTAAAACTGTTTGTAAATTGTTAAATTAATTAGAATAAAAAAAAAAGCAAAAAAATGCTCTCTCAGCGATTGAACTCGGGTCTCGGCCGTTTACAACGCTAGTGTCTTAACCATTATGCTATTCACACTCGACAGCAGGGACTCGTTATTAGTATAGAAGCCATGCAGAAAGTTTGATGGCCATTTTTCCGAAATTGTCTGACCATTGCACTTTAATATTTTCGTAAATTAACATTCTAAATGTATACTACCGTTATACTAAATCTCGCCCTGAACTGAATTTTCAACTTCGTGCCCTGCCCTTGTTAGCAATGCTGAAAGTTCCCAACCTTAAAATTTAACAACATAAATTAATTACAAATGTTTTAAAATTTGTTTTCTAGAATGGAAACGACTTGCATTACAAAATTAATGAACCGCATTATTGGGCGATTCCTGACATGTTTTTAGTTCGAGAACCAGACCACACAGCTTATATCAGCAATTACCGTTGCTATAGTAGAAACGGTAGAATTAGACTAAATTCTTGAGTTACAGGAACCTTAGCTATTATTTATTATTGTGATCAAAGATCGTTTTGAATGCATTCTTTTTTCATATCTGGACATTACGGTTACAACGATCGTGGTGACCAATAGTGTGAACTGCCAAATCCCCTAATTAAAATAATTTCAGTCTACGCTAAAACTCTGGAATGGTTTCTGTCGGGAAGAAATCAAAAAGCTTTTCAATTTCGGCCTAAATGCCAACACTGCAGGTGATTTAAAAGCAGGTTTCACATAGAAATCGATTCATGTGGTCATGAAATGCAACAGTCTCATTTTGGAATCCTGTGTTCAGAAGAAAATATGGTGAGGATTGAAGCAGGGGGTGGAAATTCAGAGGCTAGTGTATGATAGATAAACAACTGTAGATGCTGTAAAGATCTATCTATTGGTTTTAGTAGATATATACGTCTGTTTTAGAAAATATAAGCAGTTTTTTTTTTTCACTTATCAATTTGGAATTAATCCTTCGAAAAGAGGATGAGATGCTTCCGGTATGGTGGTTGGATCTCGCCACTCTGGAGGTTACACAAAAAGGTGGGGGATCTGGCTCCTCCCATTGATGACGAGACGTATTTCCTTCAGGAAGTGTTGTACCGTGGCCGGTGATGGCCCTTAGGACTCAACCACAGTTCCCGCCAGTGTTACTGTTGCAGCGGTCCGGTCATTCAGTTTCTTTACCGTGTACCTTCGGGCGGGTCGGAGAGTCAGTGATATGACTTATCAATTTTGAATCTCTTTCTAGCATGGAGAGTAAGTTTAGTGCTAAATTTCAAAATTGCCCTATAAGTGTCACTAGATCCGATTGGATAACTCATTTCAATCGGCAAGGGACAGTTAAGAAAAGGTCATTAATATAATTAAAAAAACCACTGTTAAATAAAATGAACTTAATTAATTACTTATAATTTATTGGAGTATTAAATATTCATTTAATCAATTGATTGTGTTATATTTATATTATTATAATTTGTGTTATATTATTAATTAATTTATTGTGTTATAATTGATTGTGTTAATTATAATAATAATTATTAATATAATAATTATTATATTTATTAATATAATAATTTATTCAAAATTATTAGTTTCTGTAAAATAATAATTTTGATTATTGTATCTCTTTATAATTTCCTTATAATCCATTGCAATAATCAAATGCATTTATTTGTAAGTAAGGGAAACTTCAACTAATAATAATGTTTAATTTTTCTATAATTATATTAATTTAAACATTTTTTTTTCCAAGATACGCATGTAATGACATTTTAAAGTCTAACTTAAAACTTAATTAATTTCCAAATTATTATATTAATTTAGTCCATATTAAATATATTCTAAAATGGCCTCTAATTTCCTGATCCAATTCTCACTTTTTTTAAATTTAATTAATTCTGCATGCGCTCAATAAAACTGCTGATCTTAGCATTTTCTCACGTTCCGAGGGAAGGGATAAAAATCCTTAATGCTTACAACATTCTTTTAAAGATATCTAAGATTCCCTTTCCTAAAACGACACGTATCAAAGAAATCCCTATCAAAATCTTATAGTAAAATCACCGAAGGGAAATTTTTTTTGACTCTTTTGTTCTTGTGTCGCGATGTAAACGGTCGTAAGTTTTATCATCGCTTCTTGTACATAAAATGCCTGCCGTAGTGAAATAAATCGGAGTTAAATCTCATTTCTTCTCGGCCACGCATCTGCTAAAATATGTTTACATGCATATATTAAAATATATATGTAACATAATTTTCCAGATTCATATCTGAAAAGCAGACACCTTTGGAATAAACTTCATTTTTATATATATATATAAAACACGGGAGGGCATAATTTGTACACGGCGAGAAGCAGAGATAAAAAAAAAAAAAAAAAAAAAAAAAAAAAAGGCTCGTTCGTTTACGTCGTGTCACAAGAGCAAAAAGTGACCGATTATTCTCTTGGTGATTTCAATTTGAGATTCATTTAGGGAGTTCTTGGACACGTGTCGACTTAGGAAAGGAGATCTTAGGTCTCTTTGATAAGAATGCGTGGATGTTATGGAGTTTTATCCCTTCACTCGGAAACTGCAATGATCATCCAATTTTTTTTTTGTGTGTGCGTATTAGAAATAATTAGGGATTGCAATACCGAATACCGGTATTTTGAGCCATTTGTACAATTTTGTAATACCGGTATTCACAAGTTTAAATACCGTTTTATCGGTATTTACTAGAAATTTTTAAAATTGTCTCCACTATACGTTCAGGGGAGCTAGCATAACAAAATAGTATACGTTTTTGTTCTTATGTCTCCTTAAAGGGCGAAATTAATTAGACTGTGAATCAAAAGTTGCATCGTACAATCAAGAGATGTGATAAAATACTGTTTGACAAAGGATTGTAAAACCCTCCGCGCTTTTGCGCATGCGTTAGGATTGGTTTAATTTGAGAAAATAGGGGTGAAAGGAAAGATGAAAGGAGATGTTTACATTTAACAATGAAGACTCGCGGTTTCATGAGATGTAAACATTTCAGATAATAAGTAATAAAGAAGGAAAAAGGTACTAATGCACAATAAAACATTTCAGAGCAATGTTGATTTCATATAAGGGACATAAGCATTAAATTATAAAGAATAAATGAAAAATTTCTGTTCTTAAAATTTGGTAATTACTTTTTTACAATGTAATCCTGATCTTTTTTTATATTAAAATGTTTTTTATATGTTAGTAAATTTCCAAATACTGTGGATATAGAAACTTCGGATTCCGATTTTGAACAGAGTGATAGTGATATTGACAATGTAATTGTTTAAGAAGATATTGCTAATGAGGATGAAATATTAACAAATCAAAAATTCCTTCCTATAATTTATAAAGTTCGAAATTTTTTTTAAAATATTTAAACGTTTCCCTACAAAAAAAAAAAAAAAAAATGCCATATTCTAAAACACGTTGGAACAGTTTACTCATAATGACGGAACGAATTTTGAAACTGAGAAATCCAATCCAAAAAGCAGTAATCGACTTAAACCTTCAAATTAATTTTCCAGATAGTGAATTTGTCTTAATATCCAGAACTGTATCAGCTCTACTTCCAATAAAACTGGCTGTTGAAGCATTATGTCGGAGAGATTCTAATTTATTAACAGCTATTGCAACAATAAATTTCATGTTGCAGTCACTGAAAGAACAGCGTACATCACTATCTGAAGAATTATATATTACACTGAAAAATCGCACAGAAGAAAGGCATACCGAAACAGAAAATGTCTTACGGTATTTACATAATTATAATGACTTAAAAAATGAAAATGAAAAAGAAGAAAAAAGACTAACCAATTCAAATCTGATTAAGTTTATAGTAAATTTTCTTAAAATTTTTTACCCATAAACCTATCCACATTCAGAAGAATTCGGTACAGTTATCGAAGATTATGATGACACTAATGTCGATAGTGAAAAGGAATTGACTTTTGAACAAAAACTAGAATTAGCGATAAACAAAAAAATTTCAACAAACCAAAATACAATACAGAAATTATCCATATCCAAAACCATCCGACGAGAAATAGACTTATTTGAAGTTGAGGGATTTAGAGGTAAATACTTGGAAAAAGTATATCGCGCATTACTAACAGTGCCACCAACTAGCGTAAATGCCGAAATAGCGTTTTCGACAGCTGGCAATTTTTGCACAAAATTATGTTCCAGGCTTAATGACAGTACAATTGATGCATTATGTTTTTTAAGATGACATCTAAAAAAATTGTAATAGTACCACAGATTGAATAATGATATTTACACTTTTTTTGTGATATTTAAATAAATAAGATATTCCTTTACTTTTTTGTGATTCTTTATATACTGTTATAATTTATAAGTTAGAAATTACTTCTTGTGATATTTACACTCTTTAATAAAACTGGCAAATAAACAAAGAAACACTTGCGTTTTCTTTCCTTTTCTAAAATTTCTACTACCGGTATTAAGATCTAAAAAATATCGAATGCCGATATTGAACTTTTGATCCGATATTACAATCCCTAGAAATAATTAAATAGAAAGTGGGATTTGGATCAGCAAATAAGAAAACATTCTAGAATAAAATCATTTAGGGTAATTTAAGATAAATTTTAATCAGAATTTAAATTAAATTAACAGATATCATCATATATACATCTTTTCATAAAGTTACTAACATTAAAAAATTAACTAACCTGCTAATGACATGTTTTAGTTATAAAAATGTGAAACTTATTTGACCAGTTACCAAAAGAGGGGTTATAGCAGTTGCATTACTCTATCTTCTCTTTTGGATAATAGATGCCAATGCCTGATTAGGTACGCACCCCACAGTGCATTGCGATTGTAATTATAATGAGATGAGATGCTGTTCTGTTAAGGTGTGCGCGCGTTAATGTTTTGTCTTTCGGGTGAAATATGATCATGAAAAAAAAGTTCTCGAAAACATACGCCCTCTTGCTTCTATTGCACGGATCATAATGATCTTCACTCCACCTCAGGGTTTAAAAATGTGCACTGATTAGGGATCGCATATATAGTTAAATCTATCACTGTTAATTAACAATTGCTAATACATGTCCACACATGGAAATAATTCTATCGCTATAAAACTCGATCAGTGAATCCTAAACGATACAGTTCTAGCTGAATTCCGATTTGAAGGCAAGATTTTACAAAAACATATTTTGCTATTATTCACTAATAAGTTTTAGTCTTTTAAGAATTGCGATGAAATATTACAATAACAATCGGCATCAAAGAGTAAAGCAAGGTCTTGCTCTTCTATCAATAGTGAATACAATAATGTTTATATATATATATATATATATATATATATATATATATATATATATATATATACATGTAATGATATTTTAATTCTAATTTCAATTTAATTAATTTCCAAGATTTTATCTTAATACAGCCCATAGTAACTTCACTCTAAAATATTCTCTTATTTCGTGATCCAATTCCATTTTCGGTTTAATTAATCCCTTTGTAAAAATAATGCGCCATCAGTACTACGTATCAAATGAAAGTGATACTTTAGTTGCCTTTGACAGAGGTCAGCATATGTATTCCATTGGCGCGTGGCCAGAAATCCTATGTTATATAAGACTAGTGACCATTTGTTTCGCGCTTCTTTCTTACTTCTGCTTTTGTGCCACGCTGCATCTGCTTGTAAATAAATTGCTTTCACGGAATGGATATTAAAGAGAGAATAAAAAGAAATTAGAAATACAAAGTCTCTTCACTACTTGGAACTAGCCGACAGGATTCAAAAAATATTACACACACACACACACACAGACACACACACACACACACACACACACACACACACACACACACACACACACACACACACACACACACACACACACACACACACACACACACACACACACACACACACACACACACACACACACACACACACACACACACACACACAAAACATAAGCTTCAAAATACATATTTTTGGTAGAACTTTTATTGAACACTTATACAATATGACACAATTTCTGTGAAATACATTAACATAGCATTAGAACATTTAAAAAGCAAAAAATTTCAATATTTTTTATAAAAGTTTTTCCAAGTGGCACATAATTATCCTTTAAAATGATAAGAGATTCTTCTTGATGGAGCACCTCCGAGCAAATACTTACATTAGACTGGGCTTTCAAATTGCCAATTCTTGTCATTAATTTTTACTATTCATTTCCACATTAAATTCCTTTCGTTCTATAGAAAATTTCATCATCTATTTCTTACACATCTACTTATCTCTATCTCTTACACATTGGTATCTTTCTCTTAAACATTTACTTTTAGTGTTGACTTGCAATTTGATAAACTGAAAAAAAAAAAAATTACACATCTTTATTATAAGTAGTGATTGGACAGACGAAAGTTATAGTGGCATAAGTCATATAGTTTCTTTTGTCAATATAAATTCGCATAACTTACATATATGGAGATAAATTCTGAAATAGACAAGTAATGTTGTCATTTTAAGATTGCTCTCTGGAACCGGATTTAACTTACACTTAGAATTAAACTGAATTTGTTCAATTGTTACTCTTAAGCTATTTTTTTAAAATGACCTATTCCACTGTAACTTTAACCTATCCATTTTTTTAAATAAATAAACCGGCTTTAAAACTAGTGACAATTAGTATTCTAATATTATGTATAATACAATATATATTATATGATTGTAATACATTATTGAATTACAATATCATTATACATTCTAATACATATTATCATATTTTTCACATTTCTCGGATACCTTTTCTACTCAGTTTTTATCTTCTTTACTGGTTTCTTGAATCCTTTCGTTTCAATTAGGTTTAAGTCACTAAAAATGGAAAGTATTCATTCGGAAATAGCTCATCATGTATTGGAATATTCATATAATTTTTACAAAATTATATAATTAATAATTATATATATTTATTACATGTTGATGCATGTATGAAATTCAACACAGAAACATAGTTATACATAACACATTATAACAAATATCTTAATATTTAATAATAAGAAATATTGAAACTCTTAACATATTTTTCAAAATTCTTGTAATGGAAAGATTAAAATGTAACATTATATTTTTTGCAAATGTATTTGAAGATATTAGAATTCAAATATTTTAGTACATTGCTATAAATTTATAATAACTTTTCTTATGTCATGTATTATAAGTTGGTATGAGTGTATGATTTTATTTTCATCACTTACTTTTTACATAAGTGTTTTTTTACGACTTCTTTCCTTGATTGATTTGTAATTAATTTTCTCTCTTAACCCTTATAGAAAATTAAATATCATTTTAAAAAATTGACAAAATGTTTCAGTCAGTTAATGGAATAAAATCATATACACTTTAGTCACATAATAAAACCTCCATGTATAATTAGTAATTTTTAATTAAAATTCTAGTAAAAATTTTGAAAAAACCATTTCTTAGAAAACATCTATTTTCCAAAAGCAATTATATTTCAAATTTGGCAGATCCAATGCTCTGTTCTGCAGACAATTTTGAATTATTTTCTCATGATAATACACAGTACTTGTATTAGTATTGTAATAGTACACACTTGCAGTACACAAGTCAATGAATAGAAAACTCTACTTCAACTAGGTGATATACTACTGCTAAACAAACAACACATATGAACAATTCAACTTCAGCAATAGAAATGTGAATACTACTTATAAAATTACAATATAATTTAATAATATAGTTCACGAATAAGTTAAGCTATCCGACTAAATTAGAAGAGGAATTCTTTAAAAAATGGCACATAAACATTTTTTTATCATACCAAATAAAATACCTACAATACCTATAAGAAGAAGAAAAATTACCTTTAGTTTTTGAAACAACTGCTTATTTAATGAAAATTTAGTAAAATTTCCAATTTTAGGAAAAACACAGCAAGTTAAAAAATAATGGAAATGTTTTTTTATTTCACCTATATTAAGAAGGTGAAATAAGAATTATTAAATTATTATTAAAGAATTATTAAATTATTATTAATAATCATAAGAATTATTTTATTAAATAAAAAATTTATGAGCATTTGAAGTTGTTGTTAATAATTTTTTTTTTGTCAAACTTTGTTTATGTTTTGAAATGAACATGAACTTCTAAATGAAGCTGTCTTAAAATCCGCGGTCTATTCCACCTTCAAAGATTTTGGATACATGCATTCTTAATTTCATGAAATATTACTGAATTGATTTTGAGATATCTATCATGTTTTCAGTGAACTAATCACAATAAAAATTCATTCTTCAGAAAAAGCGTTTAGATATTGTACTTATAAATCAGTTCATCCAAATACGCCAGAAGCAAATGTTATTTTCACGCTTTTTTAACAGAAATGCCAAAAATAAGTAACCTACGGCTGAGTAATTAGAGGGTTAATATAAGCATAAAAAATATTATTTTTGAGAATTTTTGCAGTAAAAGTAAAATAAATTACAGATTTCCGGTTAAAAATACCAATGTTTCTGCTTTTATTTTTATTTTTTGTGTATTACTGAAACTACTGCATCCATAGATTTATCTTACATATATTAAAAACAAAATCTGTTTCAGAATTTGCGAAGTTTGGACTTAATTTTCAAATCATAAAAAAAAAAAAAAAAAAAAAAAAAAAAAAACATTTTTACAACCTAGTCGGATAACTTAATTATTATTTAGTGAAACTTTTAATTGTTAAAAATAAATATTTACTAACAATAATAGCTTAAAATCTACGGTAATCGCATCTAATTTATTTTAGATACATTTTTTTCCAAATTTCTAAATTTTTGATAAACTGAATTTTTATTGTGATCACACCAACTTTAAAGCAGCCAAGTTCCACTGAAGAATGAATAATAAAATATTCCAATGATTAAAAAAAAAAAGAAAGTCCAAAGTCTTTTTTTCAAATAAAGGTTCCTTGTTTCTTTACTACACAGTAAAATTTTCTTGGATTTAATCACTACTGCCACCACATCTTTTAAGTTTCTCTTTTTGGAAGAACTCTTATCGATTAACTCCCAAAAACTGTTTCCATTTATGCTCGATAGAATTCGATTTTTCTTTTTTCATTCACTTTTTGTCTTCTTTGCACAGCTAGCTCCTCCAATGCACTGTTCAAACAAATCCCATTTGTCTGCCAAAAGTACAAGAACATCGATAATTATCAAAAAAATTTTATAATAAGAGAAAAGTCATACTCTGTCCTCAATAGCTGTGTTATCAAAAAGCTATTTTAATAGTTTCTGTATCGCCATCATGAGAAAATGCACGAAAAACAAAAACACTTTTGTTATCTGCAAAATTTTCTCTAATAAACCCAAGGGTTGTTCGTAAAAAGGTTCTAGAAAAAGTTTGGAAAATAATAACCTGAAATTATAACACTGTTTAATACAGCAGCATTCATCATTTAAGGAAGAAGAGCCCAGATAGTATCTGTCCAATCATACGGTGGCCAATCGTGAAAGAGATTTAAAATGTCAGAAAAGAAAGCTTTTAAAAATTGCGTCTTTTATTCGGGATTCATCAGGGACAACGAATAACATAAGACGTGCACCCATTTCAACCTGAACAGTGTCAAAAAATACTCCAGTTCTCCTTCATCAATTAAATAAGAATAATTAGTTCAATTAATAAAGAAGAATCTCGTTCTAAACTGGTCAGTTTATGAAAAAAGAAATATTGCCAAACCTGTTGATGATACAAAAGTAATCCAGAAAGCAATTTTACACGTCGCATGGACGGCCTCTTAAAACTTGCATTTGTTATTAGGGACATTAAATAATTACCGCAGTTCTTTTTTTTTTTTTTTCTGAATAAGCAGCAGGCCATCTCTTCCTTCGTCTATTTCTGTGTATGACAGTACAGACTGTTGTAAATAAAGAAGAGGATGGATGCAATTAACCAGGCAATAGACTAATTTGTATCGTTTCTCAACATCGAACATTTCCAGACGTACCAGTTCTTCCGCTGCCTTATCATCTAGCTTACCAGAGGCTGTCCAGCGTATATGTCCCTAAATAAGAACGCCGAAGTATTCACTTACATCAGTAGATAATACTCGGGCAGCGTTTTCCATTTTCTTATCTTTGCACCAATAGAGGCAACTAAAAACATCGCCTCCTTCTTTAGCTCTTCGGGTAGCACAAGTTTTGAAATTTTACGCTTTACTTCAGCTACTACAATTTCCTCCCACGATTCTAAGTAATGATCGTCTGAGAAATGGTACGGAAATTTCTCCATCAAAACAAAAACGTCTTCTTCATGCCACATAGATATAACCATTTTTCTGAGAATCGTTTCCTTGAGTGACATCATCTGCCTTGCCATAATGATCAATACCAAAATAATTCAAGGGAGCAGCACTTGAACCTGAGAGATAACAGTCGTGCGTGGTTATTTTCTCGTGCTGCACTAGTTTAAAGCTTTCTGCTTTAGCTCTCCAGAGAATGTACCAGCGATCTTTATCTTCTGTGCAGGAGGTAAAAAGAAGCTTTATCTTCTTTTAAATGAGCAGCAATGACTTTTTGCCTGCAAAGACAAACAAATGAACATTACATTTAATATGCAAAAGAATCACATTATAATTATGTAGAGTGGAAGGATCTTTTACAGATGCGGTAATTACAAAAACTGTATCTTTAATATAAAAGAGAATCATGTTACAACCATACATACTGCAAGCATATTTTACAGACGGGGTAATTAGAGAATTTGTATCTTTAACATAAAAGGAGAAACATGTTACGATTATGCACACTGGAAGTATCTTTTACAGACGGGGTAATTAGATTAACATAAAAAGGGAAATATTTATAATAACGAAACGATTACGTACGTGGCAGAGGAATCGCGCTCATTATTTACTGTAGAATGGCAACATTCAAATATCAACAAACCATCATACGAATTTCAGACTGCTTCATTCATTGAATATTTTAACACGTGCATTAATTCCAACTAATTAATGGAGCTGCAATATATTATTAGAAGTGGTCTAGAGATACTTCGCCATCTCATCAAAAAGTGCATTCAGCCAGAGGAAATGAGATATAAATGAAATAAAGAAATAGGCTTCAAAGAAAAAGTTTAATCAAGCCCAAATATAGGCCTAACCATCTCGAGATAAGCAGTCGTGGTAAGATTTCATATTAATGAACGGTTTCCCGCCAAGCATATCAAAATCGTGCCAAACGCCCAAAAACTTGCTTACAAGCTGCTATTCTGGATGTATACCAGAAATGGTAACAAATGGCTTTTAAAGATTGCAAAAAAAAAAAAAAAAAAAAAAAAAAATTGGTGACAAATCGCCTCAAAATATTTCACTTTTGGCGACCGTACATTAATTTTAAGTCTAGCCGTATTGTTATAACTTTCCTATGGAAACTAATATTCATATTTTATAAAACAATTATCTTACAAAAAATGATCTTTGTATTATCTTAAGACTCAAAAAATTATCTTTTCAGTGACATCAATTTCCTTACCTCACAATTTTCTCTTTAAGAGGTGTACGTACACACTTGAAACTTCGAAAATCGTTCAAAATACCTAATATTTTTTTAATCTTTCAAAATGTTCTATGGTGCTTTCGCTTTCAAACGATACCAAGATGTTGTCAATATTTGGAATATTTCTAGAGTTATAATTATTTTTATTGAGGTACTTTCACTAAAAACTCTAGTTTCGGTTTTTTTAAACTCATTTTAGGAAGAATGATATTTTTCCGCTATGTGGCTTCATTCAAACAATCATAACTCAACAAGAAATTAGCCATATACAATTATCTATATATCAAAATAATCTGTATGAAACAAAGGATGTTTGTGCATCAATCAAAGTTGTATTTATAGAAATAACTTTTTAATAGCTATTTAAAAGATAAAATTACTGAAGAAATCTCGCTTTTTCTATTCATCGTCGATGATAAAATTATTAAACAGAAACTATATATTTTTATAACTTGATCGAGGCAGACAACATGAAGGCTAATATTAGGCATAAGTTCCAATAGAATTGTGTGTCTGTACAAATTAGAATTTAAGATATCATGTTTCAAAAAATATATTAATTAGGCCATTAAATATTATTTAATTAATTAATAATTAGTGTAATATGGGGTTTTTTTTCTCACTGAAATGAGTTTAAACATATATTAATGAGCTACTGTAAAAAATCTGGATTTTTAAAACTAAAATTTAAAAAAAAAAAATCTTCTAGTGTATATGTACACCTTAAAAGAAATAATATTTTTAATTCAATTCGATGCTATCTGAAAAAATATTTTTAATGCTATGAAGAAATTTAAACTGTACATCAAAACATTAAATCACATGTCTTTTACCAGTCATTAATTCGGTAGTAAGATTTTCTATTTTGCTTTTATTTTACAATACGTATACATTTTAATTTGCAGTATATTGATTGGATTCATGTATTTCACTCGTATTAAATAACAAATTAATCATTCAACAACCTAAAAAGTTGAAAAACTAGGCGAACGAATTGGTCGCCAAAGACGGCTAGTCAGTAATAACGCTCAATTTTAGACTTTTCCATCTATTGTCTAAAAGAAAATATGACAATCAGATCTCGGAGTTTCTCCACAGCAGATTATTAGATGAATGTGTATTTGTGTGAGTAAATATTTTAAAAAATGCAAGGGAAAAAAAAAAAAAAATTGCGTGGACAGGAAAAAAAAAAGAAGTCCTTTAAAAAAATGCAAAGATTTAGTGAATCTGTTTTATTAATCTTTAATAATTCAGGTGTATCATCAGCTATCACGGGACAACAACATGCCGCTATACTGTATTTTTTTTTATTATTATTATTGCGTCTGCGTTTGTAGAATTTGGCAAGTTTTTTGGCGTGAAAGATTGATTACTTATCATAGATAAATTCCGACATTTTTTGCTCTTTGTTCCTGTGTGTGTTTTTCTCATTTTATTTGGCATTTTTTAGCCTATAGTTTTCCAAATTTAGGTATGTTGACCTTTTTTTATATTCTACCATATTTCTTTGTGTAAATATCCATAATTTTAATTTGATACGTAGTAAAAAAAAAAAAAAAAAAAAAAATCAGGGACGCCAAAACGGCAATTTTTATCCAAGCATGGAATGCCTGAATCTGTCTTATGAAATTGTGGCAAACATAAATCAGTCTCTTTCTGCACATGCGCTCCCTACTGGCCTAGTGTAAATACCATATTATTCGAAAAAGTTAATTGATGATCAAAACATTTATTGTTATGGGTTGAACCAGAATTTAACCCCATTCTTCACCAAATTACGATAACGCGCCAAAGCTGGCAACCTCCAGACTGGCAAACTTATTATCTTTCGCCTTTATTATGCGCTATGATTGGACATTGCTCCCTCGCTTTTGAACATTTCGCAAAACACGGCGCATGACCGTTGTCGGCGAGTTTTGAAAATTGTGCCAAGCAGGGGTTTAAACTCCGGTCGTACCTTGTTATGTCGTACTAGAGGAACATTTGCTTTCCCCACAGAAAAATGTAAATTCCAATTATTATTTTTTTTAAATTGGCATCTTTTGATAAAGATTGTTTTAGGAGAAAGGAAATCTAATCAAATCTCAACGTATCAATTCGGAATTCGACGATTGTTTTTCGTTCGCTCCGTGCTGTGAGCTCTCGAAGTTTGGTTTTTCCAATTAATTTTCCTCTCCACCGCTTTTCTATTTTTATTTTCTGGGCATTAGGTAAGCTTATCGGCTTTAATTTCTTGCATATATTTACTCTATTCAAAAGCTGCAAAGTCAGCACTCTGTTAAATTGAGTCGTCACTCGACCTTTACTGTTTCGGAACTCTTTTTTTGAAAATGTCACCTCAATAATGCAGGCCTCGACTTGCATTATCATGCACCCTACTTCTAACGAAACCTTCTTTAACCCTTTCACTACGCATTTATTTGAAAGGCGTCATTTATATTTGGACCAAATTTAATTTTTTGAGCATGAAAAGGAAGTAGATTTTATGTAACAAATATTTTTCGGAATATATACTGCTGCATGATATTGAAATAATTTAAGCTAATTAGCATTACAAAAAAGTTCAAACATAAATTCAAACAAATACAGGATGATCTGATACATCAAATGTATACAAAAGGTTAAAAATGGAAAATCCACTAACGAACTCGTTATTCGAATTGGCCATTTTTGATTTGATTTGTTTGGGGTTTTCTGGCGCAAGAGCCAAAATATTAATCATGATGCGCCAACCAATAGGTAAAATTGTATTTTAAAACAGTCATGGAAGGGAATATGAGAAGCTAAAATGGTATAAAGATTCAAATAAATGGATAAAACTTTATGGATTCAAAAATGGAAAGAGATGGATATGAGGTTCGAATTGGCCAAAGACAACATGCAGAAATCAACATAATTGTGTACAGCAGAGATGTTTCATCCAAGATCCCTCGTACAAACCCATTTCTTATCCAAGCCTATATTGGACAATATATCAACCGGACAGTAATGTTTTGAATATGAAATTCACGTAACAAGGAAATATTATTTTCACAATATCGGATTCCGTATGGGCTGCCAAAATCATAAGCTTGGATAGGGCCGCGGTGACCAGGAGGTAAGGTCTCGACTTCGGAACCGGAGGCTTTCAAGTTCGAGACCTGATTCCACCGAAGAACCGTGGTGTAAGCAAGTCTGGTACACGTTAAATCCTTCCGCTGGTATGATGTAGAAGTTTGGAGGGGGAGGTGACAGCTCAGATGTTGCCCTTGTCATCGGACCGTGGTTCAAAATGACGAGGTCCGCCCCAAAATAGCCCCAGTGTTTTAAAAACGGGAAGTTAATATAACTAAACTAAACTTGAATAAAATCCTTGACACCCCCGTTTCGACCGATGGGAAAATGTGTCTGACAGATTCCTGATGTTTGATATTCCGCCTCAAACTCTTCTTGAAGAATTGGCTGAGGAACTAACATGTAATAACGATATAAAAATTATTGAAACGAGAAAATTCGTTAAATCTACTCGAGATTTTTATCCTATTTTGGTAACAATACTCCGCAACGAGTTACCAGAATCCATTAAAATTTGGTTTATAAACCAAAAAAATTCAGAAGTTTATAGATAAACAAATACAATGCATGAAATGTCAGTATCTTGCATCCAATTAGAATTTGCAACAACCAAATCTGTCACATACGTGTTGAACCCATGATGGCCAATGTCAAGGACCCGAAAAGTACATTAATTGCCTGGGTCCTCACTCAGTGACATCAAAATCTTGTTCCCATTACATTAGAGAACAATAATTGCTAGAGTTTAAGTGTCGAAACAATTTAACAACTGGAGAGGCTAGACGTCTCTTCCAACAATCTTCAAAACCAATTTATTCCAATGCAGTCGAAACAAATATGTCTGAGTGATGTCGAGGAAACTATAAACCAAAAAAAAATTGATGTTATAGTTAAAAAACATCATGGAGAAATCATAGCAACAAACAACTATGCTTATAGAAATTTTTCAAAAAACTGTTCAGCCAACTGGTCTTTCAAGTTTGGCTAGCCCAATCTATGCCCAAGTGCCAAAAAACCAAATCAAACCAATCAAATTTGGTTTAAAAATTGAATTCTTTTTGGTTTTTTTTTTTTTTTCTCTTTTTTCCTTCTTGTTCGTGTTTTTGCTTTTCGTTTTCCTAAACGATGGAATTGTTTTCCCTCCTTTTCAAATTCCGAGTTCGAATTTACGAACCTCCTGGTTTTTAAATACTTTTCAAAATCTCAAGCTGGGCTCAATTTCTAATATTTTTTGTCTTTTTTCATCACCTTTCTGCAATGGAATTGCAGGGGAATTAAGGGGGAGAAGCTCTGGCTTACAATTCCTCCATTTTTCTATCTCTCCCTTTTGGGTTTTTCAAGAGACTTTTCTTTCCGAAACACATTTTTTCCTTTCCGAATATAATTTTTTCCCCGTACACATAGACAAAATAGACCGGGTGGTGGTCTTCTTATAAGTATCCTTGCTAATATGTCCGGCAGAATAACTCCCAACAATATTACAGAAGACTTGAATTTGGAACTTTTGGCAGTCGAAGTACAGTTCCAGAATACCAAATTTAACATTAATTTACATGCTCCACAAGGTTTTGATATTGATCAAACAAAACACTACTTTTACTATTTGTCCCAACTTACTTTCATCTTGGGCGATTTTAATTTGTACCACACTCTTTGGGGAGCAATATGTGCTTATAATTTAATAAATGAGTGTTTTGTTTTTATCTTTTATACTTTTACCATTTGATTGGCGCAGTATAGCCAGATATGGCTCTTTTGCCAATAAATCAAACACAACAACAACTTTGGGGAGCATCCCGTTCATCAGATCTGAGCAACAACTTCGTTGATTGGCTAACTTATTCGCACTACATAATTCTTAATGCAACTATTCTCGCGCACAGTTCTCTGAGGACTCAATCTGTCTTGGATCCTACTCTTTGTTCATCTGATATTCATGATTGCTATGTAATGCATTCAACTTTCGATAGCGATCATAATTCTATAGTTGTTTCCTGGTCGGTAATAGAAAGAGCCATTCGCAGTTTAAAAACAATTAGTCGAGGATTACACAACAAATCCATAAAATTTGTAATAATGCCAACAAATGGCCAGTACAAGAAATTACGATGAATGCAACTAAGATAAAAACTTGAAATACTTCATTTAAATTATTATTGTATAAGATATTCTCCTTGGTGGAATCTTTCTTGCCATAATTATGAAAAACTCGAGTACTTTCGGGAAAAGCCTATCAAAAACATTTCTGAAACAGATTCGATGAAACACAAAAAATTTGCAAGTCGGTTTCGTTTTTACTTTAAAAAGGAGAAAAGACAATATTGGGAAAAAATTTCCACAATATCTCGTATTCCAAAAATGTTTTTTTTTTTAAATCATAAACGTTCGAAACACAACGAATTATTATACAAAACAATTGTTACATTTTCGATTCAGCACCTCAAACTGAATTATTTGCAAAGAACTTTCTAATCAAAATACAAACATTGAACCTATTCCCTTGGACTTCTCAGGAATAAATTCCTTCCTCAACAGCAAATTCGAAATTTAACAAAGCAATCTATAAAACTAAAAACTCTACTCCTGGTGCTGACAACATCCCAGCCATCTGGTTCAAAAATCTCAACTATGATCAGCTTCAAATTATTTCAGAACCAATTTGATTCGGTTGACATTTCCAGACAATGGAAAAACGCTGCAATAATTCAGATTCCGAATCCAAACAAAGACAAAACCAAAGTTTCTTTCTATCGGCCCATTGCTATAGCCTCCGTTTTTTTGCAAATAAAATATTCAAGCAAAAAGCACGTAAACTCACGAACAAAGAAAAAAAAATCGGTGGTATAAATCTTTATCAAGAGTGCTTATGATTCTGTTCATATTGACAACATTATTTTTAACCCTTTTCGCAACGAATAGTGCCTTTAGATGCTCACTCTGAACGAACACTACTTATATTTTTGCTCAGCCAGAGTTGCTCTCTCCAGACGAACAAAGCCTTTTGGCGCCGTTCATTTGTGACATATCCTTCTCTGAAGTTGGTTTCCAAAATGTTTTTATAGGTTTTATTTCGTTCTAGTGGGTTGCGGTGTCGATTCGCATGTTTTGGATTTCTTTTCATGAGACAATTATCACTTGTTTTATTTGTAAATGTAAATGAACAAATAAATGAAAAAAAAGTCAAATAAACCAAAACAATGATAAATTACCACTATAAATTTGTGGAGATACCACAATTAGCTGTCGGTAACTGCCCAATAATGTCCATTCAATCGTTTGTTTTCGACGCCCAAATAGCACACGCATCTTGTGCAGATTTTTTTTTACATAATTCCAAAATGTTTTTATAGGTTTTATTTCGTTCTAGTGGCTTGCGGTGCCGATTCGCATGTTTTGGATTTCTTTTCATGGGACAATTATCACTTGTTTTATTTGTAAATGTAAATAAACAAATAAATGAAGAAAAAGTCAAATAAACCAAAACAATGATAAATTATCACTAAAAATTTGTGGAGATACCACAATTAACTGTCGGTAACTGCCCAATAATGTCCATTCAATCGTTTGTTTTCGACGCCCAAATAGCACACGCATCTTGTGCAGATTTTTTTTTACATGATAATTCCAAAATGTTTTTATAGGTTTTATTTTGTTCTAGTGGGGTGCGGTGCCCATTCGCATGTTTTGGATTTCTCTTCATGGGACAATTATCACTTGTTTTATTTGTAAATGTAAATAAACAAATAAATGAAAAAAAAGTCAAATAAACCAAAACAATGATAAATTATCACTAAAAATTTGTGGAGATACCACAATTAACTGTCGGTAACTGCCCAATAATGTCCATTCAATCGTTTGTTTTCGACGCCCAAATAGCACACGCATCTTGTGCAGATTTTTTTTTACATGATAATTCCAAAATGTTTTTATAGGTTTTATTTCGTTCTAGTGGCTTGCGGTGCCGATTCGCATGTTTTGGATTTCTTTTCATGGGACAATTATCACTTGTTTTATTTGTAAATATAAATGAACAAATAAATAAATGAAAAACAAGTCAAATAAACCAAAACAATGATAAATTATCACTAAAAATTTGTGGAGATACCACAATTAACTGTCGGTAACTGCCCAATAATGTCCATTCAATCGTTTGTTTTCGACGCCCAAATAGCACACGCATCTTGTGCAGATTTTTTTTTACATGATAATTCCAAAATGTTTTTACAGGTTTTATTTCGTTCTAGTGGGGTGCGGTGCCCATTCGCATGTTTTGGATTTCTCTTCATGGGACAATTATCACTTGTTTTATTTGTAAATGTAAATAAACAAATAAATGAAAAACAAGTCAAATAAACCAAAACAATCATAAATTATCACTAAAAATTTGTGGAGATACCACAATTAACTGTCGGTAACTGCCCAATAATGTCCATTCAATCGTTTGTTTTCGACGCCCAAACAGCACACGCATCTTGTGCAGATTTTTTTTTTACATGATAATTCCAAAATGTTTTTATAGGTTTTATTTCGTTCTAGGGGGTTGCGGTGCCGATTCGCATGTTTTGGATTTCTTTTCATGGGACAATTATCACTTGTTTTATTTGTAAATGTAAATAAACAAATAAATGAAAAACAAGTCAAATAAACCAAAACAATGATAAATTATCACTAAAAATTTGTGGAGATACCACAATTAGCTGTCGGTAACTGCCCAATAATGTCCATTCAATCGTTTGTTTTCGACGCCCAAATAGCACACGCATCTTGTGCAGATTTTTTTTTACATAATTCCAAAATGTTTTTATAGGTTTTATTTCGTTCTAGTGGGTTGCGGTGCCGATTCGCATGTTTTGGATTTCTCTTCATGGGACAATTATCACTTGTTTTATTTGTAAATGTAAATTAACAAATAAATGAAAAAAAAGTCAAATAAACCAAAACAATCATAAATTATCACTAAAAATTTGTGGAGATACCACAATTAGCTGTCGGTAACTGCCCAATAATATCCATTCAATCGTTTGTTTTCGACGCCCAAATAGCACACGCATCTTGTGCAGATTTTTTTTTACATGATAATTCCAAAATGTTTTTATAGGTTTTATTTCGTTATAGTGGGTTGCGGTGCCGATTCGCATGTTTTGGATTTCTCTTCATGGGACAATTATCACTTGTTTTATTTGTAAATGTAAATAAACAAATAAATGAAAAAAAAAGTCAAATAAACCAAAACAATGATAAATTATCACTAAAAATTTGTGGAGATACCACAATTAACTGTCGGTAACTGCCCAATAATGTCCATTCAATCGTTTGTTTTCGACGCCCAAATAGCACACGCATCTTGTGCAGATTTTTTTTTACATGATAATTCCAAAATGTTTTTACAGGTTTTATTTCGTTCTAGTGGGGTGCGGTGCCCATTCGCATGTTTTGGATTTCTCTTCATGGGACAATTATCACTTGTTTTATTTGTAAATGTAAATAAACAAATAAATGAAAAAAAAGTCAAATAAACCAAAACAATGATAAATTATCACTAAAAATTTGTGGAGATACCACAATTAACTGTCGGTAACTGCCCAATAATGTCCATTCAATCGTTTGTTTTCGACGCCCAAATAGCACACGCATCTTGTGCAGATTTTTTTTTACATGATAATTCCAAAATGTTTTTATAGGTTTTATTTCGTTCTAGTGGGGTGCGGTGCCCATTCGCATGTTTTGGATTTCTCTTCATGGGACAATTATCACTTGTTTTATTTGTAAATGTAAATAAACAAATAAATGAAAAACAAGTCAAATAAACCAAAACAATGATAAATTATCACTAAAAATTTGTGGAGATACCACAATTAACTGTCGGTAACTGCCCAATAATGTCCATTCAATCGTTTGTTTTCGACGCCCAAACAGCACACGCATCTTGTGCAGATTTTTTTTTACATGATAATTCCAAAATGTTTTTATAGGTTTTATTTCGTTCTAGTGGGTTGCGGTGCCGATTCGCATGTTTTGGATTTCTTTTCATGGGACAATTATCACTTGTTTTATTTGTAAATATAAATGAACAAATAAATAAATGAAAAACAAGTCAAATAAACCAAAACAATGATAAATTATCACTAAAAATTTGTGGAGATACCACAATTAGCTGTCGGTAACTGCCCAATAATGTCCATTCAATCGTTTGTTTTCGACGCCCAAATAGCACACGCATCTTGTGCAGATTTTTTTTTACATAATTCCAAAATGTTTTTATAGGTTTTATTTCGTTCTAGTGGGTTGCGGTGCCGATTCGCATGTTTTGGATTTCTTTTCATGGGACAATTATCACTTGTTTTATTTGTAAATGTAAATAAACAAATAAATGAAAAACAAGTCAAATAAACCAAAACAATGATAAATTATCACTAAAAATTTGTGGAGATACCACAATTAGCTGTCGGTAACTGCCCAATAATGTCCATTCAATCGTTTGTTTTCGACGCCCAAATAGCACACGCATCTTGTGCAGATTTTTTTTTACATGATAATTCCAAAATGTTTTTATAGGTTTTATTTCGTTCTAGTGGCTTGCGGTGCCGATTCGCATGTTTTGGATTTCTTTTCATGGGACAATTATCACTTGTTTTATTTGTAAATGTAAATAAACAAATAAATGAAAAACAAGTCAAATAAACCAAAACAATGATAAATTATCACTAAAAATTTGTGGAGATACCACAATTAGCTGTCGGTAACTGCCCAATAATGTCCATTCAATCGTTTGTTTTCGACGCCCAAATAGCACACGCATCTTGTGCAGATTTTTTTTTACATGATAATTCCAAAATGTTTTTATAGGTTTTATTTCGTTCTAGTGGCTTGCGGTGCCGATTCGCATGTTTTGGATTTCTTTTCATGGGACAATTATCACTTGTTTTATTTGTAAATGTAAATAAACAAATAAATGAAAAACAAGTCAAATAAACCAAAACAATGATAAATTATCACTAAAAATTTGTGGAGATACCACAATTAACTGTCGGTAACTGCCCAATAATGTCCATTCAATCGTTTGTTTTCGACGCCCAAATAGCACACGCATCTTGTGCAGATTTTTTTTTACATAATTCCAAAATGTTTTTATAGGTTTTATTTCGTTCTAGTGGGTTGCGGTGCCGATTCGCATGTTTTGGATTTCTTTTCATGGGACAATTATCACTTGTTTTATTTGTAAATGTAAATAAACAAATAAATGAAAAACAAGTCAAATAAACCAAAACAATGATAAATTATCACTAAAAATTTGTGGAGATACCACAATTAACTGTCGGTAACTGCCCAATAATGTCCATTCAATCGTTTGTTTTCGACGCCCAAACAGCACACGCATCTTGTGCAGATTTTTTTTTACATGATAATTCCAAAATGTTTTTATAGGTTTTATTTCGTTCTAGTGGGTTGCGGTGCCGATTCGCATGTTTTGGATTTCTTTTCATGGGACAATTATCACTTGTTTTATTTGTAAATATAAATGAACAAATAAATAAATGAAAAACAAGTCAAATAAACCAAAACAATGATAAATTATCACTAAAAATTTGTGGAGATACCACAATTAGCTGTCGGTAACTGCCCAATAATGTCCATTCAATCGTTTGTTTTCGACGCCCAAATAGCACACGCATCTTGTGCAGATTTTTTTTTACATAATTCCAAAATGTTTTTATAGGTTTTATTTCGTTCTAGTGGGTTGCGGTGCCGATTCGCATGTTTTGGATTTCTCTTCATGGGACAATTATCACTTGTTTTATTTGTAAATGTAAATTAACAAATAAATGAAAAAAAAGTCAAATAAACCAAAACAATGATAAATTATTACTAAAAATTTGTGGCGATACCACAATTAGCTGTCGGTAACTGCCCAATAATATTCATTTAATCGTTTGTTTTGGACGCCCAAATAGCACACGCATCTTGTGCAGATTTTTTTTTACATAATTCCAAAATGTTTTTATAGGTTTTATTTCGTTCTAGTGGGGTGCGGTGCCCATTCGCATGTTTTTGATTTCTTTTCATGGGACAATTATCACTTGTTTTATTTGTAAATATAAATGAACAAATAAATAAATGAAAAACAAGTCAAATAAACCAAAACAATGATAAATTATCACTAAAAATTTGTGGAGATACCACAATTAGCTGTCGGTAACTGCCCAATAATGTCCATTCAATCGCTTGTTTCCGACGCCCAAACAGCACACGCTTCTTGCGCAGATTTTTTTTTTTACATAATCAAATATAGTTATTTACACATTTTGGCCCGATCGTGGCTAACGAATATGAGTTGCGATGGTATGGAATTGTCATCGGATTTTGACCTGACTGAAATGATTTGAGAAATTGTATACAAAGGTAAAATTCAAAATGCATACAAAAGACTCCTACTGCCAGAGCTTTGGAAGCTGATTCTGAAAACATTGAGGAAAAACCAGATATCAATCTACGGCAATTTCTTTGAAGCGAACAAATTTTGGCTCCAAATTTTTTGATTTTGATGTGCAGGACCGTCACGCCGGCTGTCTAGAGCGCCACTCCATTTTCGCGAAAGAGTTAAATGCTTACAACTTGGTATAACAAGCAACCTGTGAAAGTGATTGTTCAACCTAGAACTTTACAGATACGCTGGAGGCACTCATTTTCTAGAATAAAAATACTCAACAGAGGCTTACCTCAGGGCGGTGTTCTTTCACCCATTCTATTCGTCATCTTTATGCTCGATTTCTATGAAACCATAGAAAAAGGGTTGAATATATTCTCTTCGCGGATATCTTTGTTTTTTTGTAGCTATAATTCCTCGGAAATCATTATAAAAAAAATCAAAACACATTAAAAAACATGTGCAAGTGGTGTAATTATTGGAAACTAGGAATCGCTCCAGAAAAAAAGTGCAAAAGATGAAAAATTGCAACGTATCCACGTATTTCTTACACGGAACACCCTTTAAAATGGAATGAAACGATTAAATTTCTTGGTACATACTTTTCTAAAAAAGAATCAAAACTTATGGCTCTAGGTCTCCCAAAATGAACCTGAATATTCTCCTCCTGAAAACTGCTTCTCAGGGAATTGTTTCAGAAAAAAATCAACAGGCTGGCTTCCCAATTTTTCATGAAGCAATTGCTAATAGTTTACATTCCTCACTTCTACGAGAGCATTCCTATAATAATCTTGAAATTCAATTAAGTAACAAAGCAAACTCTAATTCGTTTATTCTCAACAATTTAAACGTTCTTCCAATCAAATTATCTATCACCTTGCCTGAAATCCCATCGACCAACTCGAATCACTTCAAAATTTTCCTTACGGATTTTAAATTTCAAAATAAAAATCTACCTTTTATTGAAATTAATTACTATTTTAATGAATGCATTTGGAATTTCTTTCCTGACAATTTTACTATCGTAACTAATGCATTCAAAACACTCGAACACGTCTTTTTTTTTTTCCCTTTATTCAAAAATTCATGTTCCGAATCCATCTTATCAATTCCATTTTTACTGCAGAAAATTTAGCCATTGCTGAAACACTAGATGTTGTCGTCGTTCCTGTAAAAGAATGTCTGATTCTTACAAATTACTCAGGGTTACAACCTTGAAAAATATCTTCATCCAATCGCCAAAATTTTTTCAGCATATAGCTTCCAAAGTTGAAACATTAATTAAATTAAACCAAAAAATTATCCTTGTGGATACCTGACTGACATTACTGCAAAAATATGCTATTTGCACTCGGAGAGGTCTGAAAAGTATTAATTCGTCAAAACGTGCAAATCGTCTATAAAAAGCATGTAATGGTTGGTTGATAAGATACAAACTTGTATTCATAAAAATTACAATATTTGAAAACCATTTTATTACGCAGGCCTATAATATTTTAGCACTTCCATCAACAGATATAGCTTTTAGCAATTTAACCTGGAAAAATTTGCTAAATATCAATATGATTAACACATTTTCATCTTCTATTTACATTTTACAGTGAATACTTTGAATCTTGCAATTTTCTTGTACAATAAATTAATATTAAAAAAATGTTTGCATACAATTTTTAATGTACAAAGAAATTGGCTTTATACTTTATATATTATATGTAAATGCATAAAATGATAGTTTATAATGAAAATTTTCAGATTATAGTCGACTTCTTATTTGTGTTTCAATGTGTGTGAAAGTAATTCGATGATTTTTTTAATTTAGGTTTACTATTTTAAAAAAAGGAGTTGCAATTTTTTACTAGAAAAAATCGAATTTTTAATTTACAACAAAAAATCATTATAAATACGAGGAATCTAACTTGTGTATAGTCTTGAAAATATATTTGGTTCTCATACATATTTGAATCATTTGTACTTTTTGCTTTTATTTTTTTGCAGCCATTTTCATAAATAATATTTGTTTATTACACCAATAACTTGTTTCGAGGTAAAATCTCACTAAATAAGAAAAATTATGGTTCATAATTTCTTATAGGAGGTTACGTTTAAAATCAATATTTTAGGACTATTTTCTTGTAATTTTAAGTCTTATATGTACAGATTTTAGAGAAAATATTAAGCATACGTTTTTTCTCTGATTTCTTAAATTTCCTATTCTGATTATATAAAGAATATTTTATTGTTCGGCTTTATTTTGGACAATTCAAAGCCCCATAAAAATTTTTTTAGGATAGAATTGCAAATATTTTTTTAATGTTCTCAACAACGAAAAGTAGCTTTTCTTTATTCATCTTTAACGCAAGTCATTCAATTCAAATCTTTTTAATACAGCATAATGGATTCAATAAAAAAAAAAAAAAAAAAAAAAAAAAAAAAAATTTCTTTAAGGGGGAAAAAAAAAACCGGCCACTTTCTTAAACATGAGAAATATTAAATGTACTATTTATTTTGTATCATTATTACATTCTAAAAGCTAGTGTCTGATATTTTATTAAAATTAAATTAGGACCATTGAAATTATTTTTAAATTAATATATTTTTAATTATTCATTGCTCATTTAATAATTAAATATTTATTGATACTATTAAACTTAATTCATTGCAGCCATTTTTAGTTTTAAAACGACGATTTCCCTTAACTGCTCTTAAATTGTATTTTGAATGAACTCAAGAGAAGAAAAAACTCGAAGAAAAGCGAGTACAAAATTTTTTTATTGTGGTCCTGCCAACATCGGATCAGTTAAGTTTCGCATGATAATAAACAATAAAATTTCACATGGATTTGTTTTCTTATACTTAAAGTAAGAAAAGACAGTTTTTTTCTTACTAGAAACACTCGCACTGGCTTCATCAGATGCCTTAAAAAAAATCTGACTCAATTTGTGATTTTTTTTAAATACATATCGTTTGAGTGAACTGTTGTGAAGAACATCGAATACCACGCAGGTTCCCCTTAGTCTTGCCTGTCTTTTTTTTTTTTCCTCGATAGTGTGACTGGCCTCTTTAAGGCATCATTTACTAAATGCCATTGGCCAATCATTGTAAAAGGATCGAGAAGCTGAGAATGAAGAGCAAAATAAAGTCTGTCTCTATTTATGATTTTTCAAACACATATAGTTAGAGTGAACTGTTGTGAAGAACGTCATGCAAGTTTCTTTTAGTCTGCACTTGTCTTTTTTTTCTTCCCCCGATAGTGTGGTTGGCCTTTTCAAGGCATAATTTTAACAAAAGCCATTACTCAGTCATTATAAAAGAATCGACAGGCCGAGAATGAAGAGCAAAAATGTACGTTTGAGATTTTTCCACCACATATCGTTCAAATGAACTGTTGTGAAGAATATCGTGTAATTTTCTTTTAGTCTGTACTTGTCTTTTTTTGGAAAATATGGCTGGCCTCCCCAAGGCATAATTTTATCGAATGCCATTGGTCAGTTATTTTAAAAGGATCGGGAGACCGAGAATAAAGAGCAAAATAAATCTCCGTTTGTGGTTTTTCATACATATATCTTTCGAGTGAACTGTTGTGAAATACATCATTTAAGTTTCTTTTAGTCTGCATTTGTCTTTTTTCCCGATAGTGTGGCTGGCTTTTTCGAGGCATAATTTTAACAAATGCTATTTATCAGTCACTGTAAAAGGATAGGGAGGCCGAGAATGAAGAGCAAAAATGTCTCTATTTGTGATTTTTTCAACCACATATCGTTCGAGTGAACTGTTGTGAAGAACATCATGGAGGTTCCTTTTAGTCTTTTTCTTTTCCCCGGATAGTGTGGCTGTCCTCTTCAAGGTGGCATTTACCAAATGCCATTAGTCAGTCATTATAAAATGACCGAGAGGCCAATAATAAAGAACAAACAAAAAGTCTCTATTGTTGATTTTTCAACCCATATCGTCCGAGTAAACTGCTGTGAAGAACATCATGTAAGATTCTTCACTCTGACTTTTTTTTTTTTTTCTTTCTTTCTGGAAAATGTAGCTGGCCTCTTCAAGGCATAATGTCAGCAAATGCTATTTGCCAGTCAGTATATAAAAGAAATGAGACACCGAACATGAAAAAGTCCTTAAGACGTTTCATCTTAATATGACACTAAAACTTTCTTTTCTGCTTCACTGCGTTTGGAGCTTTTTAGCTTTTATCAGCGTTTTTCCACGAGAGCTTCTCTTGCTGGAAGCAGTCGCTTTGTCTTCTTCGTCACATTCCTGGAAAATCTGTCTCCATCTGCGTTTCCTCAACCTCCTGTTGCGCGAGTCCACTCCTCTCAGATATCCCATATACGTTTCTTCCAGCCTCGCCCTGTCTTTTTGGAATGGAGAGATCTCTTCAATACACATTTTTACCAAATACCACTTGCCATTCATTATAAGTGGATCGAGAATCCGAAAAAAATTATAACGAGAACAAAGGCTCATTCTGTCTTCGACAGTTACATTTCTGAAGAAACATTTGATGGTCTCTGCATCTTCAGCATTGAAAAATTCATCAAAATAAGAACAGAACTGGCATTCGTAATTTATAAAAATACTTTTAAATTCCCTTGGACTGTTTATAAAAAATTTCCTGAACAACATTGGAAAATAATAGCCTGAAGATTCGATATTTTTCGTTATTGATCTCAGCAGTGTGCCGTATTTTGTTTCGGGCAGAAAAGTGAACACAAAATCTGCAGTCTCCAAGAAAAGGTCTTGGCACGGCCAATCCAGAAAGCATCTTAAAACTTCAACTGGCCTCTTCCTTATAATTTGCTCCTGCTGTGCGGGGCTCATCAGGGATAATAAGTAGCACAACATTTCAGAAAGTTTCTCAAGTGGAAAATCGGTCTTCCACGTGCTTGTATTTGTGCATCTGTCCGATATAACGATGTTGACAGCGTTCATTAAAGAAGCGTTTCGCACTTCAGTGGACAACTTTCGCAAGAAATAATCGGTAGCTGATCTATTACCTTTGCGTGCGAAAGTTTCAAATGCATGCTGATTAAAAGTTGCAACTTCACGCAACGGTTCTGTAACGATACGTTCCAGTTTAGGTTCTTCTCCCACCATAACATGGGCCCAATAGAATTCCAGTTGCAGCTCTCTGACCAGCGGAACATAAAATGCGGATAAATAGCAATTTTTAACCACTTCAGGAAGTTCATTCCAAAGAACTGGAATGTCGTCAACATAGCAATATAAACATGCGATCGAGTAACGAGTCCGAACCCCCAATACATCAGAACATAGAAGTATTTTTGCAGTTCTTCGGTAATCTATTGTCCCGGCAGATGTCCAGACTACGCGTTTCAGCATATACAAACTTAGATCTCTATTTGTTGACTGGAAAATACTATCATGGAATGTTTTCCATTGCATTAATTCAGTACCAATAGGTTTTATTAAATCCATCATACGTTCCTTTAGTGAAGCAGGTATCACGAGTTTTGACAACTTAGCCTTTACCTTATTAAAAGCAACATTTCTATTTTTTTTTCTATGTTCAATATCATGAGGACACTCGCAGGGAAAATTCTGTATCATAACCACAATGTCAGTTTCAGTCCATAAGTTGGCAACTACTCTCCTCAGAGTTATTTCCTCGAGTGAATAATTCAACACGAATTTGAGCTGTTTCTCCATTTTTATTTAAACGGGAAATGAATCGATGTAGTTTTTCTATTTCTTGAAGAACCCGAATCCACAAAAACCGATATTCAGCCTTTAATTTAAGTGATATATGCAATGTCGCAACTAACGTTTATTCGGAAGATAATGTCACC
Organism: Argiope bruennichi; assembly: GCF_947563725.1. NCBI lineage: Eukaryota > Metazoa > Arthropoda > Arachnida > Araneae > Araneidae > Argiope > Argiope bruennichi. The sequence goes on from NC_079161.1 coordinate 67,433,048, forward strand.
TGTTTGATACATTTTGGTTTAATACACATTCCACTATCACCACTTCTTTGAAAATTCGTGCAATTATTTTTTCTCTCCTCTGTTTCCATCTGGAACGAGGCCTTTACCTGTAAGGAGGGGAAAAAAATTCAATTATGGATCTGCTTTCCAACGAAACACTGAATTACAACTAATATGTAACAGAATGAACAGGTATTCGTCTAGATGCGAAGAATCAATCCTAAATTCTTTACAGTTTCTTTGAAACAAGGACCTGATTTCAGATGACAGTGGAACCTCGGTTAAAGAGCTCCCGAATCTGACTCGCAACTTTGAAAAACTTTTTTCCATAGGAATCAATGTAACATAGAACAGAGCGTTCCATTTCAAACAAATTTGAAATAATGCAACTTATTATTATAAGGCATGCTTTTTTTACTTTCTGGTATACATAGTATAAAGTATAGCAATCGGTAAAAAATTCGAACTCGCGATTTTGACGAATCTCCACGTTTCAGACCTCCCTAAGTTCAAAAGCACATCTTTATAAAATATTCGTCTGTTTAAAAAACAATACAAAACTGTTGAAATTTGATATACGGTATTTACACTAAATTTACAAACTTCTATCAAATTTTGAATAAAATCTTGTGTTCAGAGGAAATCCGTCTGCTCGGTTGTTCGAATATAAATTAACACAATAATTATAAAACGAAAATAACTAGATAAATACGATCCGAGACACAGAATGACCATTTATAGTCTCGGAACACCTGTCGGGTTTTCGGCCAAATGCAGCTACGCGTTCACCATCTGTCGGTCTGTGCTTTCAGAAACATGTAAATGTGATGAATGAAAAACTCGGTAAAATGTGAAATTTAGTATGGGATTTTGAGAGTACAAGTGCAGTTTTGTGTCAAATCTTTGTTTTAAACGGTTGAGAAAAACAAGTCTAAAGCACAAATTCGATTTTTGGTTCTTATTAATGCCATGCCAGTGATTAATCGCCAAAAAACTCGCCAACTATTGTACGCCATCGTCATGTTCGGTGTTCTCTGACATGAGATGTTTGTAATAAAGTAATGCGGTAAAGTTTTGGGGAGACCAGGCCCACTGGTTATAAGAAATTTGTCTAAGGACATTTGCCTATGACTGCTTCAAAATTTGGCCAAACTGAGATTCAACACTATCATTAAATTAATTTGTAGCGTGCGTAACTACTGCCTTATCAGGACGGTACTTCTAAACACAAGATGGAATAACTTCCCATGCTTTCGGTATCTATTTCACTGAAAAATTATTGTTTCGTTGCCTTATTTCTCTACCGTTTTTTGTTGTGACACACAAAGTGCAGCTCCAGGAGCTCTTAGATAGCTCTGGCTATGTTCTTTCACTAGCGATGTCATTGCTATCCTCATCTAGTCCTCTAATTTTGGCTAGAGATAGTCTCGTCGATTAGGCCTCCGAGGACGTTGCGTTCGACAACGCAATTCTGCCGAAATTTATTCCATATAAATATAAGTGTTCTCTTCACAAGCGTTCAAAGTCCTATCCCCATGGCAAGAATCGTGGGACCTCCAAATATCTAATAAGTTGCATTTCATTAAATCACACATTACATTATGGCCAATTGTCCCAGTGAGAGAACTTGATATCAAGTTGACACGACTTCGCATTGGGACACCCGTTTCACCCATAAACACCTTTTGTTTCTTGAACGGTGTCCAACTTGCACATCATGTCAAGTCGATTTTACCATCGTTCATATTTTAACCGAATGCCCAGTTTTTAATAGACACCGGCTGCATCATTTCGGAACATCGAATTTGAACATCCGCGACTTATTGGGAGAAAATCCTCATACGAACATTTTTAAATTTTTAAAAGAAATTGGGTTTTTACATCTTATCTAATTTTATAATTCATTAATGTACTTTTGAAGATTTATAATTTTATAATACTCGATATTAATATTGACAAAAATTTTAACACCTAGATTAAAATTTTTAAACTTTTTTTTATCTCATTTTACCATATGTTTGGCGCAGTATAGCCAAATCTGGCTCTTGTGCCATAAACATCAAACTCAAACCTATCCCCATGGCCTGTTGCCTCTGAGGAAATGGTTGTAAATCTGTCATTTGTGAGGATTACTCCCACCTATGGGCAAAAGTCGGAGCTTATATACTGCAAGAAGTGCTGATCACAATTTCGATGTACCAAAAACAGCTGTCAAGCTTCTAAGCTCTGCCCTGTGGATTATTTCTTCATCAATTCCAGTGTGTCCAGATGTTGCAAACTTGCAGATGATTTGATAAACAGCATATCATCTTTGCGACAGCTTTCCTCATCAGATATAACAAAGATAGCAGGTGACCATTGTGCAGATATTATGGATGGATGAGGCACGTTTCTTCTTAACTGGGAAGGTAATCCCCAAGAACTATGTTAACCAGACTGACGGAAATACTGAAAATGTGGCACTAGCACCTTTACACGAAGCTTAAGCGACTCTTCTTCTTACAGGTCACTTCAACAAATATGAAAACATGCTCCATCATAAGTGCCTGGTATACAACAATGTTCCAAAATTATATAATTCCAGAATTCAAGTAACAAAATGCCATTGCATGGGTTCAAGACTCTACATATTGCTCTCTATGTCTGAAGAGTGCTGCAATGGAACTTTGAAATGATAGTCATAACCTGCATCTTCGAACTTTTGCAGCCGTTATGATTCTTTAACTTCACTGCTAGATTTCTGGTAATGGGGTTATCTGAAATCTAAGGTGTGCATATCAAATCCATCAGATTTGTCAGAAGTGAAAAATGCCAAAACATGAAGTTATAAAGATCCCTTCTCTGATAGTATGTTTGCCATTGTTGTCAAAAATTTCCTGCATACAAAGCATAATTGCAAAGATGAGAACATTAAAAATTTGTAATTCCAGTGAAATTTTCTTCTCATGTCAATGGCTCTCTGTATGTGTTTTACGCTACCCATTTTTGTCATATGTGCTTTGTCCTAATGCCATTTATCATTTTTACAAAAAACACACAGAAAATTGGGTGTTGCATCAAAAAGTTCCATTTTTTTTTTGCTATAGCCTCAACCATGGAAATTGTTTTAAATTTTTATAATTTTGACTGTAAACCTTGAAATATCTGAAATTTACTTTTGACTGACTGAGCAAAAGGTTGCTAGGGATTCATATATTTGAAAGTTTTTTAAGGGCCCTCTCGCATGTATAGATTACATGCATAATTATATAATTGTGGAAAATCTAAATCAATATATACTTTTACTCAGTGGCTGCTCTCTTGAATAGTTGTAATGAAATGAAAATCATTCAGAAAATGTTATTTGAAAGCTTGTTGAATTTCTTCAATGATAATTGTAAAATAAAAAATGTGCTTGAAGAAAGATAGAAGGAAGCATCTTTTAGTAACTCTGTAAACATATAAGGTTTTTTTAATTGAATGCTGAAGGCATATCACTCAAGAACAGTGGTAGGAAGGAAAGAAACAACTCCTCCAATCGAGGTATGCTGAAGTGTCTTATATTCTCATCCTATACGTCTTTTTAATTCATTAACATTGGAGATGCGTGAATTGATGGGAGAACATCCTCACAAGAATATGCTTGAATTTTTAAGAGCTATAAATTTTATATGAATACCATAAGGATTTTAAACATTTTCTTGGCATTTTTTCTGTAATTGGTTTCATAATTTTAAGATCTTTATCCTTTTAACTTATTGTGCTTTGTTTATATAAGTGTAAAATGTTTCTATTTTAACCTTGAGGAAATGCTTTCTTTAATAGTTCATATAGCAATATACACACGCCACTTGCTTTGGCACAGCATGGTCAGCTTTGGCTTTAGCACCATACAAATTCCAATCCAGGTGTGCTGAAATGGTTGCTTAAGCCTTGGTTTACGAAACCTGGGACAAGTAAGCAAGGTGATCGTAGAAGTGTGAATAACCATCCTCCTCCGACTAGGACATGAAAGAAATCATTTTAGCTGCTTAAAAAAAAAAAAAAAAAAAAAAAAACTTAAAGGCAGCTAGTCAAAAAATTCAGAGGAAATAAGAAAGCAAAATAGACTGTTGATGCCAGTGAGTCGGTTAAAACAAATGGTTCAGATTATTTGATTCTGGGTTCATTTCAGAAAGATCTAGACTATCTCATTTGTATATAGTGTTTAAATTCTTAGGACTACAGAATTGGATTCTGTACATTACTCTTAAATTAGAAAAATTACTTGTATGTAATGTATTAGGTGGTGTGGTGATATTTTATTGGTAAGAAATATAGCAATCGGATGACTAATTTCGTGCAGCAAAATAAGTGTCACACACCTATCAAATTGCTGATTTAATTCAAAGAGTAATGCAAGATAAATCCACTTTGTAAATGAAAATTTATTGTCACATATGTAAAATTAAAAATTGTAAATACCCATTAGCCCCAACCTTGATGTGTAGGGATTATAATATTTGTCTCTAATTTTTAACCAATTTACTTTTTTATGGGCAACAAAAGATCAGCTATACTTCTATATGTGTCTATATACTTCTATATGTGTCTATGTTCAATGATGTACTTACTGCTATTGTCCCAGGAGAGTCTGCATGATCTTTAGAATAAAAAAATTTTTAGGGTAGCAACAACAAAAAAAATTACACTGTTTAAAGTTAATCAAAATTCCACAATACAATCAGATTAATTCCTACCTAAAATTTTAGTTTTAATCTCAACAGAGCCAATTTTGAATTTCGCAGTAAAACAGTGAAATTCAAAATCATTTCAACCCCTCAGGGGCTCACCTTCTTTAGGTGAGTACGGGTGTCCCAATCCCGAGGTACCCAGGGACCTTTCCTTTTCTCAGGGGGTTTACTGTCTTTGGTAAATACGGGTGTCGCGCCCCCGGGTTACCCTAGCGATCCATCTCTTATTTTTATTTTCTAATTTCCATTTTTATGAGTTGAATTGATGTTTCCTTTCAATAAGTTTTGGTGTTTTGGTTTCGATTTTGGTTATAAACTAAACCCATGTGTTGGCCGTGCATGGCGACCCGTTAGGGGCAAAATGGAATCCTGGGGTCCCTTGCGTTCCCTTTGGCCCACGCTGCTCCGTAAGTCGGGCGGCAGGAATGAGCCCGTTCTTGTCAATCGGCTGGTGGTGCGTTTTCTTTGGGAACGAGAAACCACTGCTTGAGGGTTAGGCCTGCAGTCTCTGTAGGTCTATATCCCGGCGCTACCCCTGGGGTAAGTACCGAGGCTGGAGAAAACCAGAGCCGGCAACTGCCTTCCCTTGTTGGGCTCCATGGTGGGCGGGGGCGTACCGGGATGGACATCACTTACAAATTATGGGTTCCCGCACTAACGGTCCCGACGGAGACATGCGTCCGTCAACCTCTCCTGTAAAGGAGTATCATGAGAAAGTTAAATTTTTTATAGTAAAAAGGAAAGACGGATCTTTTGATGCCGTATCAGCAATTTTAATTCATAAAGCAATAAAAGGAAATGTTGGTGAAGTTAAATCTTTAAAAAAATGTAAAAACGGTAATCTCCTGGTTGAAGTCTCATCACAAGAACAGGCCATATCAATTTTGAACTTGAAAAACATTGGTAACTATGATGTAATTGTTACTGCACATGCTAGACTTAACCAATCGAAAGGTGTAATCTCGGAATCAGAGCTGCAAAATGACACAGAGGATGACATACTTGATGAATTGAAGAGTCAAAATGTTACCGAAGTAAAAAGGATAAAAATAAAAAGAGATGGGAAACTCATTCCAACAAAACATTTCATTCTGACCTTTAATCTACCAACAATACCTAAATCTGTAAAAATAGCATATCTCAATTGTTCTGTACGGCCCTATATTCCAAATCCTTTGCGCTGCTTCAAATGCCAAAGGTTTGGACATACAATTCAAGCTTGCCGTGGTACTCAAAAATGTGCGCGATGTTCCGAGACTGGCCACGAAAGTCAAACATGCTCAGCTGTTCCTTCCTGTATAAACTGTAAAAATGACCATCCAGCGTATTCTAAATCTTGCCCTCGTTGGAAACAGGAAAAAGAAATCCAAACAATCAAAACCAAACAAAACCTCTCTTTTAAAGAAGCCCGAAAAATTGTAATTGAGCGAACTCCTAGAATTGGCATCTCCTATTCTACAGCAGCGAAAAGAGTGATGGTTTCAGCATCCACTCAAACACACCGGGAAACTCATGAACAAGATCATTTTCCCGCATCCATTGAAACTAAATCTGTAACTGGAAGTCCCAAAACCACATATACAATAGATAGCAATAACAAACAAAATCAATCAAGTCCTTTGAAATTAAACAACGAACGAAGAACATCATCTTCTAACAGCTTAAACAAAATTTCTTCATCGCGCATACCAACTGCTAAAGCTGATAAAAAGGAACCACCAAAGAAACTTTCGAAAACCTCGAAAGAAACGAAAGCTATGAGGAAAGCTAGAATACAATTCCAGAAGAAAAACCTAGATGATAAAATAAAAGACTCAATAAAAAAGCGTACAATATCAAAGCAAGAATTATTAAAACAAACGAAATACGATGGAGACCATGATGATATCAAGATTCATCCATCTGAAGATGATGCAATGTCGACAAGCGGGGAAGAAAACATAACTTCTTAAAGCAAAAACACGGCAAATAATATTCTTTGTTGGAATTGCCAAAGTTTCCGTTCTCATATTCAAGATTTAAAAAATATTTTAAACAAGTACCAGCCCGTTTGCCTTGGTTTACAAGAAACTTTTCTTACACCAGATCAGTCTACCAAAATCAAATATTATAATATAGTTAGAAAAGATTACACCCAGGGTTCCAGAGCGTCGGGTGGTGTGGCTCTTTTAATTTCCCAAGCCTTCCCATATAGAGAAATACCTTTAAATACCCCTATCCAAGCAGTAGCAGTTCAGCTTCATATAGGTTCTTTACAAACAATTTGTTGTATTTACTTACCCCCGAACGATAACGTAGCGCAAAATGAACTTAATAATTTAATAAATCAACTCCCTCAACCTTTTATCCTAATGGGAGACTTTAATGGACACAACCCGATTTGGGGAAGTACAAATCTTAATTTAAAAGGGCAGCAAGTTGAAGCTTTGATGGAAGACCATGATCTGTTTATTGAATGATAAAACTTACACATATTTTCATATACCAAGCCGCACGTTCCATACTTTAGATCTAGTTTTATGCTCTCCACCTTTAGCAACTAAGTGGTTTTTTAATGTTGCAGAGGACCTCCATAATAGTGATCACTTCCCTATTATTTTGTCATATAAAGATAATGATATCGTTTATCCTGAAAAACCAAGAAAATATATTTTTGATAGAGCAAACTGGGCTCTCTTTTCACAAATGGCTTTTATTACTCAGGATATGGTGGACATGGAAAATATAGACGATGCTATCCAAATCATTACACAAAAAATTTTGACAGCAGCTGATACGGCAATTCCAAAGTCATCTGGGAAGATACCAAAACTTTGGAAGCCATGGTGGAATGACGATTGCAAAATTGCTGAGAAGAAACAAGCCAAAGCCTGGAACAGGTTTCGACGTTATCCTACTACGGACAATTTTATCGTTTTTAAACAAGCTAAAGCATATGCTAGATTAATCAGACGGAGAAGTCAGAGAAATACGTGGATGACATTTGTTAATTCTATAAAGGGACGGATTAGCTCCAAGCTATTATGGGACAAAGTCAGAAAGATGTCTGGCCTTTTTAAAAATGAAGTTCCTTTGACATTTTTAAATTCAAATGGACAACTTATTACAGACATTAAGGCAATAGCTAACACATTGGGTGAGGCATTCTCCAAAGTGTCTAGTGAAGCAGCTTACCCCAAGGATTTTATATCTTACAAATTAAATGAAGAAAGAATTTATTTAGATTTTAATACAAACTCTAACGAGGAATATAATTCAGACTTTAGTTTTATAGAACTAAAAAGAGCATTGCAAAAATCTCGGGCTACTTCTCCTGGTCCTGATAATATTCATCTCTATATGATCAACAATCTTAATGAACAATCTTTAAAAAACATCCTGCAACTATATAATAGAATCTGGCACAAAAACTGTTTTCCTAATTCGTGGAGAAAAGCAATAGTAATTCCGATCGCTAAACCAGGGAAAGACACCAAGGATCCAAACAACTACCGGCCCATAGCACTTACTTGTTGTTTGTGCAAAATTTTGGAGAGAATGGTAAATGGTAAAATTAATATATATTCTAGAAAGAAAGAATTGGTTATCTCCTTTTCAGAGCGGTTTCCGTCGAGGCAGAAGCACTTTGGACAACATTTTACAATTGGAAACATCAATCAGAGAGGCTTTTGTAAGCAAGAAACATTTAGTTTCGATAATGTTTGATATGGAAAAGGCTTACGATAGAACTTGGAGATATGGTATATTGCGGGACATATATAAAATCGGCCTCCGTGGGAATTTACCATTTTTTATCGAAAACTTTTTAAGAACAAGGAATTTTCAAGTTCGATTGGGCAATATTCTGTCCGACAGTTTTCATCAAGACGAAGGCGTTCCTCAGGGAAGCGTCCCAAGTGTAATTTTATTTATCATAAAAATCAATAATATTATAAAAAATCTTCCGTCAGGCGTTAATGGCTCCTTATATGTTGATGACTTCCAGATACATTGTTCAAGTGAAGACATGGGTATCATAAGGGAAAAGCTCCAAGAAGCGATTAATAATATTTGTGAATGGGGGAAAATTAACGGCTTTACTATCTCTTCTCAAAAATCTGCAGCAATTCACTTCTGCAGAAGACGAGGATTGCACCCAGATCCGAAACTTAAATTAAATAACCAACTAATTCCCTTTGTTTCTGAAATAAAATTTTTAGGTATGATTCTTGATTCAAAACTTACTTTTAACGCACACATTGATTATCTGAAAAGGAAATGCACCCTTTCCATGAATATAATGAAAATACTCTCCAACTTATGGTACGGGGCAGAAAGCAGCTCTTTACTCAAGATCTATAGAGCATTAATACGCTCAAAACTTGATTATGGTAGTGCTATATATGGATCTGCTTCGAAATCTACATTACGACCCCTCGATACTATACATAATCAGAGTCTCCGATTGTCAATAGGTGCATTTAGAACTTCCCCAGTTTTGAGTTTGTATGTTGTTTGCAACGAGCCTTCTTTAGAACATAGACGTAACATGTTAGCACTTAATTTGTTTTTAAGAATAAAAAGTGACGATTCTCATCCATTACATTATAAAGTCATAAATCCTATCTATAGTTCATTATTCGCATTGAGATCTTCATTCATTCCCACTTTTGGTTTCAGGATCGGGCAAATTCTCAAAGATCTAGGAATAGATGACTTCCCAGTCCTTAATAAATCGGACGAAATTCCTCCATGGAAAAATACAATTATTAATTTTATTGATACGTTTGAAAAATGGCGTAAGCCGACAACATTAAATTTCATTTATCAGTCCATTTTTAACGCTCACAGACAACAATTTTTTAATTATGAAGCTATTTTTACAGATGGATCCAAAGCTGGTAACAATGTGGGCGCGGCTGTAATGCTAAGGCATGAGATATTCTCAGAAAGATTGCACAGATTCTGCTCCGTTTTCACATCGGAAATTTATGCTATATACAGGGCTTTGATAAAAATAGCAGAAAATAATCATAAAAGAAATATTTTATACACAGACTCCAAAAGCGCAATCGAAGCTCTCAAAAATGTTTCACCTTCAAGTCACCCAATAGTAGTGAAATGTATAGAATATTACCTATATTTATCAGAGAAGGGTATACAGATAATATTTTGTTGGATTCCTGGGCACTCAGGAATTCAGGGAAATGAAACAGTAGATAATGCTGCAAGAAGATGTACAGCATTAATTGAAAATTTTGTTCCTTTAAATGATGCTTTGCAAGCTATAAAAAATCAGCTTGCGAAAAAATGGCAAAATGTTTGGGACCAGCAAGATAAAAATAAGCTATATGAAGTTCAGCCCTTGGCAAGATCTACAAAAAATAATAATTTAAGCCGAAGGCAATCAATTCTATTAAATCGTCTTAAAATCGGACACACCAGATTGACACACAAACATCTTCTCAATTCAGAACCAGCGCCTACATGCTCCTCCTGTCATTGTCTTTTAACCATTAAGCATATTCTGGTGCAATACCCTAGTTTTAATACATGTAGACGAAACCATTTTGGTAAAAATAACATTGAATTAAAAGACTTGCTGGGAGATAATTCCCATCCAAATTTGTTTCTGTTTTTACATGACATAGGAATTGATAAGCTCCTTTGAGTTTGTTTTGTAATTTTTTTTTGTATGTGTTTGTCTTACTTTGTATTAAGATAAGTCATGCGTTTGGCACAGCATGGCCAAATATGGCTTTTGCGCCACTAAAACAAACCAAACCAAACCAAAATCATTTCAAATAAAACTGAAACAAAGTGATCAAGTCTTAAAGTTTTGATTTATCATTAAGCGAAACTTATCTTTGAAACTTAATTTTGTTAAACATAAGCTTTATTTTAATACATAGATAAGATTACATCATTAATATTACTATTCTTATAGAACCGATAAATTAAAAATATTTAAAATCATTTTATTTATTTGAGCTTTGATGTCAATGTTAAATTTTGTGTCAATCCTAAATATTTATTAATAATTTCATATTTCTGGTGTTTTTAAAAATCATTGGGGTTTAGTAAAATTTAAAACGTCATTGGTGCGATTCTTAACCTCATTTTTTAAAAAACTGTTTCAGAAGTAGAAATATTTTGCATATCATTATACTATGTATATGTATTAATTTATCTACCTTCTAATCACTTGAACTATGGCTTCTTCATAACTTCTGAATTGCATAGACTATTATTTTCTCCAGGTGTCGAAAAAAATACATTTACAAAGAAATACCATTCTGAAGAGGCAATTTACCAATTTATCTTTATAGTTAAGGAAAGATTTTCCTTTCTTTAAAAAAAGATTAGTAATGATATTTTTGGTAATCATATGTTGCCCATTGCAAAGAAAATCATTACATACAAACACAAAGAAACTTGTGCATATATTATATTGCATTAAAATCATAATTATTTTACTAAATTTAAATATTTATTACTTACAATTATAATATATATCTGCCAAGGGAAATACGGATCCTTTTTCTTGCTATTTCCTTATTTGAGATGCACCCTGCAGGAAGATAAGGAAGATTTTAGTGAAGTATAATTCATAGGCAGTTTTAAGATAAAAGTATTTTGTTTAATCTCATGCAACTTCTGGTACCTGCAGCAAGATTAACCATGCAGAATTACTGATAATAATAAACTCTGATATAAAATAATACAAATTACCAGAAGAAAATAAAATCTCTAACAACATACGACAAATATAGCAATAAAATAAATAAATGATAAATTAAAGGATGTTAGCCCAAACAGGCTGTTATCCTATTAACATATCAGATACAATTGTTGCAGAGGTATAAGAAATTAAAAACAAACTATTTATAGTACACTTTAGATTTGAATACATAGCAACAATAAAAAAATTTGTTTCATTCCAGTGAGATTGTCTCCATCCACAATGATCATAAATATTCAAGTCAAAAATAATTACTAAAAATTGGTTTAAAATCATGATGCACTATCATAAAGAAATCGGACATGATGCATATTTAGGGGAGGGATTTAAAAAAAAGATACAATGCAAATAAGATTAAATGTATAATAAAATGAATAAATTATACAAAAAGACCTTGTAATATAAAAGATATTATGCATTCTTGCATGAAAGAAAATTAATTGATCTCAAAAGAGATAAAATTCAAGTCCAAAATAACTGAAATCGGCAGATATGAAATGCCAAATATAAAATAAAAATAATGCTGAAATGAAATATTTGCAGATCCCGCTTCATTATCCTTTGCTACAATCAGCATTTAATGACTGTAAGTAAAGATTATTTTATAACCACATAATATTTAAGCAAATACACTAATTAAAAACTAACCATTAAAATCTGATTAAACAAATGATGGTACTAGAAAAAAAGTACATTAGTACAGCATCAAATATGAAATAAAAATTGAACAGAAGAAAGAACTCGGTGCTATTCATATGTGCATTCATAAACATTTTCTGATAATAAACGCAGCCTTTCATAATAAAGTCTAATCATTATTCACACATATTTTTGTGTGATTTATTCACTTACAACTATGAGAAAATAATGAGAAAATTAAATTTATGGGAAAAAATAGAGAAAAATAATTATAATCTGTCTAAAACATATGAAATAACAAAGCAAGTTATTCACCTATTCCAAAATGAGACAGAACACTAAAAATTGTAATTTGTCTTGTTTCTCAATTTGTCATGCAATTTCCTAATTCAGCAATTCTAACAAAGCAATGATATATTATCCAACAACATATTTATAAATATTTAATTGAATTGGTAATGAATTGGAGTTTTGATTAAAAGCTTTATTCAAGCCAAAAATGATCAAATATTTGTAATAAATAGTATTTCAAATAAAATTATTATTGCTTTGTTATACATTATAATATGCATTAGATAGAAACAAGATAACAATAGAAGTAAGAATTAGGGTTAGAGCAATGAATCATTCCTTAAGAAAAATCATATTTCATTATATTCAAACTGGAATTGAAAAATTCAAAATAACTGCTAAGAAATTATGATGTTTAAATGATAATAGAACTTAAGTTAAAAACCCGAAGCTTTAATCCTTTGCTTGAAGTGATATTTTTAATCACCTGACATGTTACTGTACAGTGAAATACTTTATTGCAATAATTTCAAATATATTTATGTGGAAATGAAGGTTTATTTATATTTCATTAACAGTGTAATTCATGTTTTTAAAGCATTTTTGATTGGGGATGGTATGGTATAGTATAGTTTAGGATTTCTGGCACAAGGTCCAATTTAGGACAAGCTGAACCATCCACAAGGATATTTAAACAGTTCCATTATAAAAGTGTAAAAGGTGTAAATAAAACATTGTAGGATACATTGTAAAATGTCAAAAGTTCAGAAAGTCTGATTTATAGTGATTTGGTACAAGAATAAAAATCTCAAATTTTAAATGCTATGAAAGAAACCAATGGCTTTTAAAAAGTCAAAAAGCTTTGAGTGAGGTTTCTCACTCACCAGGTCCTGTAAATTTAAAATAGGCAAATGAAAGTCAGTTATGCGACCAGAAGTAAAATTAGGACATAGAGTAAGAATATGTGCAATAGAATTGATCACTCCACAGTTCGTACAATGAGCAGCTTGTTCACCAAACGGCAAATGTCTATGCGTGTACCTTGTGTGTCGGATTCGTAGACGAATTAATTTTGCATCTGTGTATTGGTTTAGTAAAACTGACCACATATTTATTTTTGGTTGAATAGCATGTAGTTTGTTATCAACTTGCGTATCCCAAACTTCTTGCCACTTTTCATCGATGTATTGTTTGATATAACTTGATACATCGCAAAAGGGAACAAGGAAATTGAAAGGTTCTGAAGCTAATTTGCAGCTTGATCTGCAAGCTCATTGCCATGGATTCCAATATGACTCGGTACCCAACAGAAAATTACGTCGAAATCTCTGTTGACCAGTTTTGAAAGTTGTTCCATGATTTGTGCAACAATCTGATGACAAGGATAATCAAAATTTTGTAATTGTTACAAAACACTCATGTTGTCGGTGTATATACAAAATTTACTAGTGTCAAATGAAGAAATACTTTGTAGAGCATATAAAATAGCAGTTGCTTCTGCCGTGTATACTGAACAGTATTTGGGGAGAATATAATTGTAAGAAGTGTTATCTAAAATAACACCAAAACCAACATGATTCATCATTTTTGAACCATCCGTAAAGATTGTTTTATAATTGTTAAATTGAGCGTGATGCTCAAGGAATAGTCTCGGAAGCGAGTGTGCATCAATACAAGATTTTTTGAAGCCAATGAATGGGTTTATGTGAGAAATCGATGGTGTAATTCAGGAAGGAAAGTTTAAATGGTCAACATACAATTTTCTCACTTCGGAGAGTTGTGTGTCAGAAATGAAAGATTTCATGCGTTCATAAAATGGATGGGTAGCCGTTGGATGAGCATTATAAATTCGCTCTAAGAATTGATTCAGAGTGGTGTAATTTAAAGGATGTTTAGGTATAAATAAAACCTTAAAATAATATTGCAATGGTAATTTCTGGCGATGCAGATAAAGTGGAAGTTGATGACACGTCACATATAAACTTTGCACTGGGGATGTGCAGAAAGCTCCAGAGCAAATCCTCGGAGCAGAATGATGGATTGTATCAAGTTTTTTCAAAGCAGATTTGATTGGGGGGGGAGAAGAAAGTTATTTCTCTGGATATTTAATATGTATAAAATTCTGGCAGTTATCTCTTTTTAAACTGATTTTTTTTCTTCTTTTGAAATTTAGTCTTGATTGTCATTTTAATCGGTTTATATTATTATTTAATTTTTCAAATCTATATATCATGATGTAAATAGTTTGAAACTTTTTTCATCATTTAATATTTTGTGATTAAATTTTGTCATGCATTGAAATTAAGTTCCATACACTAATTATCTATTATTACATTAATGATGAATTATCTAAAGGTGATAGGTTCTGTAAAGTTGTTACTTTCAAGGGCAATAATGTAATCTACTGTTGGAAATTAGGCAAAAATACATATTTTTAAAAAAATTGCCAAAATTCAGAATTTAGAAAGTAAAATTTATATAAAACATTAGATAAACAAGTAAAAGAACCTAAAATTTCTTTTCTATGTTTAAAGGAAAATAAAATATAGAAAATAGGAGGATATTACAAAATTAATTTAGTTTGATAAGTTTATTATGTACAAGAAAGAAAAAAAATCAGTTGGAACTATGAGAATATATATTACATGGACAGCATTGGCATTTTCATCATTTAATTTATATTCAACCACTGAGTGTCATTAAGTAAAACCGTTTCTGCAAGTCATATGAATGTATGTTTTCTAGTACAATAATAATGAACATTAAAGTTTGTTTGGTTTTTACAAAGTAAAAGAATACAACTCAAAATAACACTATTAAATAGTTAACATAGTTGGAATGAATTCATTCTGATTCCAATTTCTCCACAGATCGATACGATTTATTTTTATTTCAAATGTAAATTATTGAAGAGAGTAACATCAATTTTTAATCTTGTATTGTGATCTGTAAGAGGCCTTACAGGGCAATTATACAAATATAATAGACAAAAGCAGTTTAAGGCATACCAAGGGAACTGTAAAATCACACTATTATAAATTCAAACATATTCCTTTACAAATGTGAATTTAAAGTCCATGACAAATCTTGAATTCAATAAAAAAAATTTTCATTAGTTACATAATAAATGAATTCAAAATTGTGCCTTGTTTGGCATAAAATTATGTACAAATTTTATTTAAAAAATATAACATATGAAATATTTAAATGTAAATAGCAAATAACTATTCTACAAAATTCTTATTCACAAAACTTGGAATATTACACTCCCAGATTAGTCAATAATCTTCTATATCAACAAATATATATATATGGGTCATTTTCAAAATTCGGTGCCATTTGGAAATTGAAAAGACAAAAATAAAAAAAAATTTTAATTAGTAAATTTCTTTTGATATTATTAAACAGACATTATTTCTGTATATTACTTGAATATTTTTGATACATTTTTTTCTTTTATATATTTTTAATTGATGTTTTTTTGGTCAGATATGATGAAAATTGTCATGTCTGTTACAGGCCATTTTTCTTGTAATTTTTGTATTTAAGTTCAGTGTACAATAATGTAAAGCTATATTTAATATAAGTATAGAGTCATTTTACCCATATAATAAAGACTTTCGAATAAAAAAATATTTCTTATGGTATTTTTATACTTTTGTTTGTCATGTCTGTTACTAATATAGAATTCTTACAAGGATTTTTTTAATATAAAATACTATAAAAAACAATTAATGCAAAATGTCTGTCATTCTTATATATACTAGGCAGAGTCAATTAATATGTAATTCTAATTGTAGCAATATTATGTCAATTTAAACTTTTTAAGGAAAATTTTGAAATGGTAACAGACATGACACAAAGTAACAGACGTGACATAAATTCAGGAGCCAAATTTTGATGTAAAGCTTGAAAGATAGAATTAAGCTAAAATGTGTTTCTCTTTTAGTACATAACTTTTTACTATAAAATAAAAATTAAAAAAAAACAAATATGTATATATATTATTTGAAATTCACAGATACAGAATTGGAACATGTGTACACATTTTATTTTTTAGTATTTTCTTGAGTTACAATGCTATTTATTCAACATCATATTTGGAGAGATCCACATCAAACATCAAATATTGTAATTGGCGAAAAGAGCATCCCGTTAGATTTGGAAGTTTCATTACAATATCCTCTGCTTCAATATTATATTCTTTATCATCCTCTCAAAAGAACTTTGCATGATTCCTGACTTTTTTAAAATACTTAACTGTAAAATTGTTGTCCTGGATGTCGATTATTTCTGAAACGAAATATTTTATCGATCGTTTACCCTCCAATTTTACAAGTACGAAGCTTCCTTCTTGAATATCTTGTTGAAAATTGTTGGATAAAGGAGAAGAAAAAGATTTACAATTATTTTCTGCGTTATTTATTGTCACGGCCGTGCTTTCTTGTTCATTTTCTTTTAATGCAAATACATTAACTGTAAAACAGTCAGACATTTTTCTGTCTGCAGAAACAGCTTAAATCCCTAAAAAACATTGAGTCGTTCCCAAAAGAAAAAATTTCATGTACGCTCATCGTTCCTTTTAAAACCGGAATATCAGATGGAATTATTTTTTTAAACATTTCTACATCTGTTTCACAGATATAATGAAGCTGAATGTTTGTTTTATTTATTAAAACATTAAACAGAGTTTTTGCATCGGGTATATCTGTCCCATGTGCAACTATTTTGTCAGCAGCTCTCTTAATGGCTCCCCCTATTCCATCAGCAGCACCCTTGCCGTGACCAGCCTCAAAAAAAGACCATGATCCATACTTATAACCATTATTTGCTATATGCTCATTCAAAAGGAAGAAACTTTTCTTCTGTCGATATTGTGTGGTAGGGCCATCAGAAAAAAAAGTGGATAATTTCAACTTCGGGGGAAATTCTCTTAAGCTCATTGAATATTGGCTGAAGGTGAGCCCAAATTGCTGCAGGACCATGGTCGTAACATTCGGAAATTGTGCAGAACGAAATTGGTTCATGCTGGTTTCTTAGATATAAAGCGCCAGTATTCAGAGTTGCCTGCTTTCTCGATCCTCCGAAATGAAATGCCTGCACTTCTGTAGCATGTTTGCACACGTAATTATCAGAAATAAAGTTTAATAAAGCAAATGATTTGATAACATTGCAAACATTAATCAATTCAGTAAATACAATGTGATAATAAAAAACAAAGAAGATAAGAGAAAACATGAAAACTGTAACAAATATGCACTTTCAAAAAGTAAGAACTTACATTTATTCCCTTCCCCCCCCACCCTTAAAAAATTCTTCCTAAAATATCAACTAAAATTTAAACAAAACAAACCCAAAAATTGAACCATATTTCAAATCTTGAAACATGTCAAGTCTGTTACCAAGATTGTCATGTCTGTTACTATATAGAGTAACAGACATGACATTTCAAAGTACAAAAATTAAGGAAACTAAATAATTCCATAAAAACATGAAAATAAATTTTAATTAAAATTAAAAGTCTAAAAATCTAAATTAATCAGTTGAATAAATTTATAAATAAATATATTTTATACAAAATATTAAGGTAACAGACATGACATGCAATAAAAATACTTAACACAAAAAGGCTTCAGCTTCTTCAATCAAACATCAAACATTCAAGATGGCTGCTTGCATTTCTTTCTTAGAACATGTTTCAATGGTATACAAGTGTTGTCATTTTAAAATTTCAATCTTGTTGCTTAAAATGTTGAAAATATTGTATGGTAACAGACATGACTTAATGTCTGGACAGCTGTATTTAATTGGTAAAAATCATCTATTCTTCTTAAAAGGTTATTAAAACCTTCTTTATTACATAATTGAAAGTATATTTCACAATAAAAAAATATGTCAGAATAAAAATTTTAATTTTTGGAAAGTAATGCAGCAAAAAACATTTTGAGTTTTATGATTTGGACAGCTAAATTTTTGTTTCCTCTCAACTTCTTTATTAGAAAAAAAAATAAAAAATCAGATGAATTATTTTAATTTTATTGTTTCTCCACTGAAAATTGCCTGCTAAAAAGCATGGTAAAAAGAAAAATCATTTAAACTTTATAACATCTTGTAAAAAAAATGTGTTTCACATGGACAACAAATGGCACCGAATTTTGAAAATGACCCATATATATATATATTAAAATTACTTTAAGTCGGGTTTACCATTATTGTGAGAAATTTATTCAATGAACTGCAGCGCATTATTAAAAGACCATAGAGATGACATTAGACAAGAACACCAAGTTTTGATTAATGTGTAATTAGATTTTTTTTATCTAAACATATATTTTTGATCATATTTTTCTTTTCATTTATTTGAAATTATGCTTCTTTAATGTATTATCTATTAGAGGCAGTTTGATGTCAGAACAAGAAACAAATAACAGGATTTATAGTTTCTTAATACAATAAATACATAGTACATTTATTTAATGGATATGAAACTAATATTTTATCAATAAAATGTTGGGAAAAAAACAACATTAGGCTAATATTCTCGTAAGGATTCCTGTGTTGAAACTATGCTGCATGTTATCCCCATTAATTCTGCACATTATTATTTTTATATGTTAAATTGGTACCCAAAAATTCAAAGGATGAAGTACAATTTCATTAAATCAATACTTGAGATTTTTTCCTATCACAATTTTAAATTATATATATCTAAATGTGATAAATAAAAAGCATTTCTAATATGATTGCCATCATACGTACAATGGACATATATATAATCCATACCCAACTTAAATTGCCTTTGAATATATGCTCATAAGCATCATTTTGAGAAATCATTCTAATGCAAGATTTTTTTCAGTGTTTAATGAGCATGTTATTTAAGATAAAATTATAATTTACCATTCAATCTTCTTTAGCAATCATTTGTAATTTTATTTTTAGCAAAATTTAATAATTTCGAATGATGAGCTGGAATAATGTCTAATTATTAATTATCCGAACAAATAACCGAACAGTCTCAACAAATATAACAAAGAACCAAAACATTCTTACGAATTTCAGAAAGCATATCTTATAAACATTCTAATATTTCTATCGGTAATTAATGAAGTAATTTCCCAAACATGAATAACAAATATTACAACAACACAGTATCATTAAAACCACGGAAAAACCAAAGTAATCCAAAAGTCTAATTTGTCTCAAATGTATCACGTCAATTTTTCTTCACTTTCGATGCTCAAGTAATTATTCTGAATCGACTTTAAGTTTATTATAAATAAAATTACAGGAATTTGTAAAATAAACAACAAAAAAAATGTATTAATTTTAACCAT
This sequence comes from Argiope bruennichi, assembly GCF_947563725.1. Lineage (NCBI taxonomy): Eukaryota > Metazoa > Arthropoda > Arachnida > Araneae > Araneidae > Argiope > Argiope bruennichi. The sequence continues at coordinate 67,452,748 of NC_079161.1, forward strand.
TCTGCAAAAAAAAAAAAAAAAAAAAAAATCAATGCTTCGTGCATTTAACTAGACGTATACATACCAGACAAAAATCAGATTATATTTAAGAAAAGTCTGGAACCAAATGTCCTATTGAAATGTAGGCAATTTTTTCTCGCAGTATTTAGATGTTAAATAAACATATAAAACTATTTTACAAAATACCAATCGTTCGTATTAATAGAGAATTGATAAAGACGCCGGGCTTCTAACAAAATGTCCAAATGACAAGCGTCTGTTTTCCATGAGGTTACAGTTAATAGGTTTTAGATTTCTCGGGAATTTGAAGGAAAATGTAAATGAGAAGGTGAATTTCCTTGACAATAGCTTGAGATAAAAGGAAATTGTAAATAATGTTTGGAAGTAAAAATTGCTTAACCAAAGGCCTATTGTAAAGGCAGGATATTTTGTGCATTTTAACAAGATGTGGCTGATGTCGCACATTTCAATGCAACCATGACATGTTGGTTGCTGGTTAAGTTGAATTTTTGCAGAAGACATGGTGTAAAAATAATTTTGCTTACTATACGTTAAACAATTCAGTCTTTTCACCTGCTTTGAATCCAATATGTAATTTTTAAAAAATGTGGATTATTTTCATATAAAACTTGATATTCCCTTAATAGTTTTCTATTATAATTGTTAATGAGTACTTATCTTTTTTACTCGTCAATATATACAAAGAGATTACGAAAAATTTCATAAATATTGGAATTGGCATGAACAACTTTTCGCAGTGTTATTAGATGTTTTCTAGGAAACAGATATTTTGAAAAGCATTTCTGGGAATTTCTGCATTTTTGTCAGAGAATTGTAAATTTAAAATGTCAATATCACTAGTTAATAAAGAAAAGGAATGATTGGCTAAATGTTTGGAAAAAAAATATTGTAGAATTGTAGCGTCTAATTTCTTCAAAAAGAATTTCTTGCTCAGATAATTTTAGTAAAGTTATTTGCATTCAAATTGGTATACCAAGGACTATTCTATGGGTCACCGTGTCTATGATATTGCAAGACTTGAATTGTGATTTTATGAACTTATTTATGACAGTGGATAGGAATAAAAATCAGTGACAAACACTGAAGAATGGCCATTTCGTTCGCTGATTATTTCTTTGTAAACTTAAGCTTTAAGACCATTACCCCTCAGGGGCTCACCTACTATAGGTGAGTACGGGTGTCCCAATCCCGAGGTACCCAGGGATCTTTACTTCCCTTATGGTTTATTCTCCCCTATGCCTTCTGCTGTTTACTGTCGTTCTTCCTTCCCTCGACGGCAAGCGAGGGAGCTCTCCATGAGAAGCTGTCGCCGCTCTGTTTGCTTCTTGCTTCTCATGGACAGCCAAAACCCCACGTGTTGGCCGTGCGTGGCAACCCACTAGAAAGACGGGTGGTGCACTGTGGTCCCCTGTGCATCAATCGGCTTGTAGCTAGTCACCTTAGTGGCTAGTCTGCTAGGGATCAAGCGAAGGGGTTACTCCTTGGGCTTGGCGTTAAGGGTGGTCACTGTCCCCGGGGGTAACTCCGAGCGTATAGGTACCGATTAGCACTAGGGTGGATGCCGAGGCTGCGAATGACCAGAGCCGGTAATTGCCTTCCCTTGTTGGGCTCCGTGGTGGGCGGTGCCGTCGGGCCCGAATCTCTTTCAATGTCGTATGGGCTCTTCCAAACGTGGTCCCTTCGGTGGGCGTCGTATCGTACCAAATACCTTAAATATTCCAAATCACGATTCCTTTTTTGTTGTCAAGCGTGTTTCCGAGAAAAATGAAAATTTTAATTCTGTGTCGCCATTTCTCGTACAGAGGGCACTCACAGCAACCGTAGGCGAAGTTTCTTCAATCCGAAAAATGCGTTCTGGCGACTTGCTGGTTGAAGTGAATTCAAAAAAGCAAGCCCAGCAAATATTAAAATTGAAAGCTTTAGCTACCATTCCCATTACAGTCAGTTCACACAAGTCATTAAATTATTCTAAAGGCGTTATAACCTGCGGGGAATTGTTTAATGTTCCCCTTGAAGAAATATCTGCAGAACTAAAACATCAAGGTGTCACCAATGTACAACAGATCTCTATACGGCGGGATGGCCAAATCCTCCCCACTAAACATTATATACTCACTTTCCATAGTCCAAAATTACCAGAATTTATTTATGCAGGCTACATTAGATTACCAGTGAGACATTATATCCCTAACCCGTTGAGATGTTTTCAGTGTCAGCGTTTCGGCCATTCTAAGGCCAACTGCCGCGGGACTCTCACTTGCGCCCGCTGTGCTGAGAAAGGGCACGATGGTCAGCAATGTTCCGCACCTGAGAAGTGCGTAAACTGTGGTGGCAGTCACACTTCATTTTCTAGATCGTGCGAACGCTGGACACTTGAGAAAAAAATCATTACAGTGAAAATAAAAGAAGCCTTATCTTACCCTGAAGCCAGAAAGAAAATTTTATCTCAAACACCGACTCCCGGTTTGAGTTATGCCTCCGCCGTACAGAAATCGTTTTGCGTAAACTGTACGTGCCAGAACTGTCTCAAAAATCCTAGCCATTCTAAAACAAATACAAAAACATCGGATTCCGATTCTGGATCAAACACCAACACCACTTTAGAAATTCGTAGACCTGAAAAGGCTTTAAGAAAATCAAAATCTCAAAATTCTCTGAAGTTGAAGCTTTCAAAACGTGGCCTCTCAAAAACAAGTTTGCCTTCTAAGTTGAAATTGACTAAAGGTCAGAAATCCGTCGCCTTGGGACTTGCGACGCAGGGCATAGTCCAAAAGGACTTGACATCTATTTTTGGTGAAGCACCCAAAAGTCCTGAACTCATCGCGCTTCATCCGTCTGAAGAAGAGGATGAAGAAATGAGTTGCGATGTCTCGCAACACTCAAACACCGTCTCCAATACCTTTAAAACCAAAAGAACCTCTTAATGGGTACTTTCCTTTCATGGAACTGTCGCGGCCTTCGCTCCAAATTACTTGACATCAAGACAATTATTAACAAATTTCATCCTGTCTGCATTGGTGTTCAGGAAACCTTTTTGACATCTGACATTCCTGTCAAATTGCGTGGTTTCAACTGTGTGCGGAAAGACGCAGATGATGGTCATCATGGTTCTGGAGGTGTATGTATTTTTACCTCAAATCTTTATCCAAGCACACCTCTCACTTTGCATACTACTCTGCAGGCTGTGGCTGTGCAAGTTCACACACGAGCTTTGGTCACAGTCTGCTGTATTTATCTACCGCCCAATGATGCCATTTCTCAACAGGATCTCGATAATTTAGTGGAGCAACTTCCTTCGCCTTTTATTTTGCTTGGTGATTTCAACGGCCATAGTACATTGTGGGGTGCAGATAGTACAAACTCTCGTGGGCGGCAGATTGAACAGTTTATTATTAATAACTGTCTCTGTCTGCTCAATAATGATGAGAAGACATACTTTCATGCGCCCACACGCAGCTTTCACAGTATTGATTTGGCCATATGTTCTCCTGAGCTCATGCCGTTGCTGACTTTTGCCGTAAGTGAGGACCTTTATAATAGTGACCGCTTCCCTGTTATGGTCTCCCATGCTGATAGAGACGGTATGACATCTTGTCCTCGACGTTTTCTATTCCAGCGGGCAGACTGGTATACTTTCAAACTTTTAGCACAAATCACAGAGAACATGATCAATACTTGCGACATCACTGAAGCAGTACAACATGTCGTTGATAGCATAATAAATGCCGCAAATGCCACCATTCCAAAGAGTTCCCCACGTCTGAGAAAATTTCGCAGACCGTGGTGGAATGAAGCTTGCCGCGATAGTTACAAGAACCAAAAGAGACTTTGGAACAAATTTAGGAGGTACCCAACGACGGAGAACTTAGTCGCTTTTAAAAGAGCCAAGGCCCTTGCACGTCGTATACGTCGTCGTAGTCAGAGGGAATCCTGGATTAATTTTGTCTCGTCCATTACATCTTCGACTCCAAGTAAAATGTTGTGGAATAAGGTCAAGGCCGCTAATGGGATTTATCGTGAATCTGCCATTCCTATTTTAAATACAGGAAGTACATCGTATTCATCCCCATTAGACGTTGCCAATATTCTCGGCCAAGCATTTGCACAAGTTTCCGCAATTGGTTCTTATAGTATAGAATTTAAGGCAATTAAGAATCGCGCGGAACAGTTGCCATTGCGTTTTAATGCAAGAAGAAACTTCCCATACAACTCTGAATTTAGGATGTTGGAATTGGAAACAGCCTTGTCTCGAGCCCATAATACAAGCCCGGGACCTGATGGTATCACTTACAACATGCTTCGCCATTTGAGTAAAACTTCCCTTTGCAACCTGTTAAGATTATTTAACAGAATTTGGATTGAGCAGACATACCCTGCACAATGGCGGGAAGCTATTGTGATCCCCATCTTAAAACCTGGCAAGGATTCAGGAAACCCTCTGAACTACAGACCAATAGCTCTGACAAACTGTCTATGCAAGACTTTTGAGCGGATGATTAATGCACGTCTCGTATACGAATTGGAGAAACAAGGATGCATCTCCCCGTTGCAGAGTGGTTTCCGTCGAGGTCGATCTACTTTTGATAACCTCGTTTTACTGGAAACCCAAATTCGCAACGCATTTGTAAGGAGGAACCACCTTGTCTCCATATTCTTCGATATTGAGAAAGCTTATGACCGTGCATGGCGGTATGGTATACTTTTAACACTTTTCAATCTCGGTTTTAGAGGAAATTTGCCCATTTTTATAAAAAACTTTTTGTCATATCGCACTTTTAGAGTTCGAATGGGGAACTTTTATTCTAACAATTTTATTCAATCTGAGGGTGTTCCTCAGGGAAGTGTCCTCAGTGTCACTCTTTTTATTGTTCATATAAGTCAAATTTTAAATCAATTACCATCAACTGTTCATGGAAGCCTATACGTTGACGATCTCCAGATTTCATGCCAAGGAAGTAATATGCATTTAATTGAAAGACAGCTTCAAAATGCAGTCAACAAACTAGTTACATGGTGTGATGAAAATGGGCACACCATCTCTCCAGAGAAAAGTCGGTGCCTCCATTTTTGCAGAAAACGTAATTTTCACTCGGAACCTAATATTTATATTCGTAGCCATGCTATTCCAGTTGTTGATGAAATACGTTTTTTGGGGGACGTATTTGATCGCAAACTCACCTTCATTCCGCATGTTTTGTACTTGCGAAGGAAATGCGAGAGAACCTTGAACATCTTAAAAGTTCTCTCCAGAACTTCTTGGGGAGCAGATCGAGCCTCCCTAATCCGTATTTACGAGGCAGTCATTCTTTCCCGTATCGATTACGGATGCATGGTGTATGGATCCGCACGTCCTAGTGTTTTGCGCAGACTGGATACTATCCATCATTCTGCATTAAGAATCTGCTCTGGTGCCTTTCGAACATCCCCCATAGAAAGTTTATACAATATTTGTTATCAACTACCTCTCTACTTAAGGCGTAAAAAAATTGCCGCCTTGTATTACTTCCGAACGCAGTCTCTCTCGAAGCACCCTATATCAGAATTAACACTTCCAGCAAGTCTTAGGAGAATTTATGATGCTCGATCCTCCTGCATTCAACCGTTCAGTATGAGAATGAAAAAGCTTTTGCAGGACTCGGACTTTAATTTAACAATTATGTCTACAAATGTCTTTTGTTTTGCCCCATGGGATATGCCAGAATTTTCCTTTTTAAATCCATTTTCTGGATATGATAAATCCACAACAGCATCTGTGGTTTTTCAACAGATATTTCTCTATCATCGCTGTCAGTATTCATCTTTCATTCCAGTTTTTACAGATGGCTCGAAATCAGATGGACATGTCAGATTTGGCATTGTACTTCCATCTGGTACACTGAGCTATCGTTTACATACCTGTTCTTCTGTTTTTACTGCGGAACTAATGGCAATTTCCTCTGCCCTTCAGGAAATTTCGATGTCTACTTATCGCAGCTTCATTATTTATACTGACAGTATGAGTGCTTTAGAGACGCTCTCCCATCCTGACAATCAAATGCATCCTGTCGCCTTAGAAATTCTAAATACTTTACACCTTCTTCGAAATGAGACATTTAATATTTTATTTTGCTGGGTACCGAGTCACTCGGGCATTTCTGGGAATGAGGCAGCAGACTGTTCTGCAAAAGCTGCTTCTTCATTTCTTTCACAAAATATTCCTTACTGTGATGCGAAGAAGTTTTTTCTTTGTCATCTTTACTCCACTTGGCAGGCAAACTGGAATGAGCAAGTTGACAACAAATTGCATACCATTAAATCTTTCATTGGATTATGGCCTGTACTCCCTGTACGGGGGTTGGATGTTAAATTGACCCGCCTCCGTATAGGACATACACGTCTAACTCATAAACATCTCATTTGTGGAGACAGGAAACCCATGTGTCCTACATGCAGTATAGATTTTACTGTGAAACACATTCTTATTGAATGTCCTGATTTTAAATCACATCGCGAGTTGTTTTTCCAGTCATCGTCTCTAACTATGCAGGACTTGGTGGGTGAAAAATACCACCCAAATATTTTTAACTTTTTAAAAGCTATTCGCTTTTTTACATGTATCTGATAAATCGTCATCTTAGATAAACTTTATCCTTTTTCAATTGCACTCTTTGTTTATTTTGCAACTTTTTATTGGCTTCTTATTTTCATGTATTTGGGCATTTTCTTATATTGATAGTTCCATTGAATTTGTGTTTAAATTTTTAAATTTTGTTGCTGAATAAGATTTTGTGCAATTTCATTCGCTGGAATTCTGAATATTACTTTTGTGCTAATTAGGTTTTAAAACTTTTATATCCATATTTTTATTGAATTGATGAAGCTTTAAAAATAAATTACATTTCAATCTCAAGTTTTATATACTACCATATGCTTGGCGCAGTATGGCCAAATTTGGCTTTTGCGCCAAAAAACCCCAACTACCTACCTACCTTTAAGACCATTAATTTTTTGAAGAACCCTGGTTTAAAATCTTTTTTTAATTAATTAAATAGTAGTTAATGGTTTAATTCAATAATGGTAGTTTTAGTTAAGGAAATTCCAAGAAACTGATTCACTCTATAGAAGTGAAATTCCAGCATAGGTCATGTGGAGAAGCGATATTAATCCCCTTTTTTGATAAATTAATTTTTGTATTTTTTTTCTGTACTTATGCACAGTTACTAAAAGAAGCACCATTTATAAACATTTTATTTAGTATTCTGAAGTTTTGTTTTGATATAATTTAATGAAAGATGTAAACCAAAATTAAAACATCACCTGCAAAAATACAGTAATTAACAGTAACATCCAAAGTGTCAAGATATTATTCATGAATAGGAAAAAAAGGGTATAGGATAAAGTAGGCTACCTAGTGGTAAACTTATATAAAAAGTTTTATTTCACATATGCGCTATCTAATCTGAATGGTTCTTTTGCATTCATTTTTTCATTCATTTAATTATATTGTCGCATAGAACGCAGAGTGACTGTGACAGCCAACTCGAAGAACACAAAAGTTAGACAGGTTCATTTGGAAACAGAAGGATCAAGCCAATCGTGATTGTACAAGAAAATTGCCACCCGACTTGACAGCAGATATTTATATGCATCTAAAGAACAATCTACAAATATTTAAATCAATAAAATTATCATAAACTAGAAATTTCTAGAAAACCTTGGAAACTGAACAGAAATTTAATTACTTGTAGAACTCAGCGAACTTCGAACCATGGACTGGACGTTTCGGAAGGCCTGTGTTTACGTCTGAGCCACAGGTTCGTGGGGAATAAATGGTATTACCAATAATATGAAGGCATTTTTATTCAATCATCAATCCGAAGGCATTTATTTTTAATTCGCCAATCTGAAAGAGTTGCAAGCACTTTTTAAGTAAAGCTTGATATTACTAAAGATTTTTTTTCTTTCTTTTATATGCTACTGATATCGTTGAATAAATTCTTTGGAACTCAGTGTGGTAGCCACTAACGTGAAGAAACTTATTTTGGTTTAGTGAAGTTTTTACTTCTGGTTAAAACTGAATAAAACATTTAACTACGATATGTTCGAAAATCTTAGAGAAAACTAATGTTAGGCATTTGGTCTATATGAAATTACCTTGGTTTTGCTTTAATTAAGTTTTGGAAATGGAATTATGATGGGATGCTTCCAACATTTATTGGAATATTGGAACTTGTTGTTCGACGATAAAAAGAAGTTTGGAGAGTACTAAATAATCGCCCCTCAGGGGCTCACCTACTACAGGTGAGTACGGGTGTCCCAATCCCGAGGTACCCAGGGATCTTTACTCCCTTTAGGTTTACTCTCCTCTGCGCCTTCTGCTGTCTTCTTTTTTTCTTTCCCTCGAGGGTAGGCGAGGGAGCTCTCCATGAGAAGCTGTCGCCGCTCTGTTTGCTTCCTGCTTCTCATGGACAGCAAATACCCCCACGTGTTTGCCGTGCGTGGCAACCCATTAGACGGGTGGTGCACTGTGGTCCCCAGTGTATCAATCGGCTGGTACCTAGCCACCGGAGTGGTTAGTCTGCTAGGGATCAAGCGAAGGGGTTACTCCTTGGGCTTGGCGTTAAGGGTGGTCACTGTCCCCGGGGGTAACTCCCAGCGTATAGGTACCAGTTAGCATTATGGTAAGTGCTGAGGCTAGGAACATCTAGAGCCAGTTACTACCATCCCTTGTAGGGCTCCGTGCTGGGCGATGCCGCTGGGCCTGAATCCCCATCAATATCGTATGGGCCGTAAAAACTTTGCTCCCTTCAGTGGGCAACAAAAGAATCAAACTTCCTTAATACATTTTGACAAATTTTTCATCATAAAGCGCATGTCTACAAACAATGAAACCTTCCATAATGTTTCACCTTTTCTTGTTGAAAAGGCCATCACTGGAACACTTGGTACTGTATCATCGACCCGGAAACTACGATCTGGTGATTTGCTTGTGGAAGTGAGTTCCCGAAAGCAATCACAACAAATACTGAAACTGAAAACATTGGGAACAATATCTGGAAGCGTAAGTGCTCACGCTACATTAAATTCTTCAAAAGGTGTAATAACGTGTGGCGAGTTGTTTAATGATTCCATTGAAAAAATTACTGCAGAACTGAAACCTGAAGGAGTAACTCATGTACGCCGTATAACTATCCGACGGGATGGACAACTCCTTCCTACTAAGCACTTCATTCTCACGTTTAACAATCCTAAATTACCTGAATCTGTGAAAGTCGGCTATATGAAATTGCCTGTTAGGACATATATTCCAAACCCACTTCGATGTTTCCAATGCCAACGCTTTGGGCATTCTAAAGCCAGCTGCCGCGGGACTCTCACCTGTGCCCGCTGTGGAGAAAAAGGCCATGACAACCAACAGTGTTCTGCAGCGGAAAAGTGCGTGAACTGTGATGGTAACCACAGTTCCTTTTCTCGATCTTGCCCCTGTTGGACATTGGAAAAACAGATTGTATCGGTTAAATTCAAGGAAGATATTCCATATCCTGAGGCCAGGCGAAAAGTACTTGCTCAGACGCCAACACCAGGCGTGACTTACGCATCTGTTACCAAAAAACAATTTTGTGCAAATTGCTCCTGTGCAAATTGTGTGCAGAATATGCCCAGAACTAAACCTCTACCAAAAGTATCTGATACAGATTCTGAAATTTCTATAACCAGTGCTTCTGAACCCAGTAAACCGGAAAAGCATCAACGCAAAGTAAAACCGAACAAAGCATTGAAGCTTAAGATTTCGAAACGCGGCATCCCTCAAAATAATCTTCATCAAAAAATGAAAAAGTCAACTTTGAATAACTCAGTCTCTCTGGGACTTGCGAGTCAGGGCATAGTCCACAAGGATTTATCATCCATTTTTAAAGGCGTGCCCAAAAGTCCCGATAGTATTTCGCTTCATCCATCTGAAGAGGATGATAATGACCTCCAAATGAGTTGCGAGTTATCGCCAACTCCATCTAATGTTCCTACCACTGCTTTTAAAACACACGCTTCTTAATGGGTTTTTGTATTTCATGGAACTGTCGCGGCATTCGTCCCAAATTAAATGAAATTAGGACAATGCTTAACAAATTTCATCCCGCTTGTCTCTGCCTTCAAGAAACTTTCTTGAAGACAAACATCCCACTTAAATTACGTGGTTATAATACCGTTCGGAAAGATGCAGAAAACGGCTCCCATAATTCTGGAGGTGTCTGCATTCTAACCTCCAATTCCTTTCCGAGCACACCTCTTTCGCTCCATACTGATTTGCAAGCTGTGGCTGTTCAAGTGCATGCACGAGCATTAATTACAGTCTGTTGTATCTATTTGCCACCTAATGCTTCTGTTAGTCAACAAGATCTTGACAGTTTAGTGGATCAACTTCCAGCTCCGTTTATTCTACTTGGTGACTTTAATGGCCATTCTACTTTGTGGGGTTCAGATAGAACAAATTCTCGTGGGCGGCAGATCGAACAGTTTATTTCTAATAACTGTCTCTGTTTGCTCAATAATGACGAGAAAACTTATTTTCACGAACCAACACGCTCCTTTCACAATCTAGATCTTGCAATATGTTCGCCAGTTCTCTTTCCGCTTTTGAATTTTACAGTTGAAAATGATCTTCACAGTAGTGATCATTTCCCTATAATAATTTCCCATGCTGACAGTGGCGGTATGATTCAAGGTCCGCCTTATTTTCTATTTCAGCGAGCGGATTGGTCTGCATTCACAAAACAGGCAAAAATCACTGAAGCTATGGTTTATACAGCAGATATATCGGCAGCGGTACAACAAGTCCTTGACAGCATTATTAATGCTGCAAATAATAGTATTCCCAAGCGTTCCCCACGTCTAAGAAAATTTCGTAGACCGTGGTGGAATAAAGATTGCTACGATAGTTACAAAAAGCAAAAGCAACTTTGGAACAAATTCCGTAGGTGTCCTACTACGGAAAATCTCATTGCTTTTAAACGAGCTAGAGCTTAATCTCGCAGTATCCGTCGGCGTAGTCAGAGGGAATCCTGGCTTAGATATGTTTCTACTATTACTTATTCTACTCCTAGCAAACAATTGTGGAAGAAAGTCAAAGCAGCCAATGGAATATATCCCGATTTTTCCTTCCCTGTGTTAAAATCGGGAAATGTGGTATACTCTTCGCCTCTTGAAGTTGCCAATAATCTCGGGCATACTTTTCAAAAAGTTTCCGCTGTAGATTCATACAGTCCATCATTTCTAGTGGCTAAGAAGCGAGCGGAAGGAAGTAAATTACAATTTATTTCCCGTAGATCTCTTCCATATAATTGCGAATTTAGTTTGTTTGAGTTGAAAAGTGCGCTGGCTTGCTCTAATGATAGTAGCCCTGGTCCTGATGGTATAACTTACAATATGCTTCGCCATTTGGACGAGGTCTCTCTTTCCAATTTATTAAAGCTATTGAATCGAATATGGACTGAGCATGAGTTTCCATTACAATGGCGTGAAGCTATAGTTATCCCAATCCTTAAACCTGGAAAGGATCCTGCAAACCCTCTAAACTATAGGCCAATCGCTTTAACTAGCTCGATGTGTAAAACTTTCGAACGCATGGTCAATGCGCGCCTGGTATTTGAATTAGAAAAACATGATTACATTTCGCCACTACAGAGTGGTTTCCGCCGTGGACGTTCAACTTACGATAACATCGTCCTCCTGGAAACACAAATTCGTAATGCTTTTGTACGAAGAAACCACCTTGTTTCTATCTTTTTCGATATAGAAAAAGCTTATGACCGTGCGTGGCGCTATGGTATTTTACGAACTCTCTTTAACCTAGATTTTAGAGGAAATCTCCCTATTTTTATTCAAAACTTTTTAACCTCCCGAACTTTTCGAGTACGTCTTGGTAATTTTTATTCCGATATTTTTAATCAAGCTGAGGGTGTTCCGCAAGGGTGTGTTCTCAGTGTCACTCTTTTCATAACCTATTTTAGCGAAATTCTTAGTCAGCTGCCTCCATCTGTTCAAGGTACGCTTTATGTTGACGATCTGCAGATCTCCACTCAAGGTTCTAATATGCACCTAATTGAACGGCAACTGCAGAACGCAGTCAACAAATTAGTTTCGTGGTGTGATAAAAATGGGCACACTCTTTCTCCGGAAAAGAGTCGTTGCGTTCATTTTTGTCGAAAACGACAGCTGCATCCAGAACCTGTGATCAATATTCGTGGAACTGTCATTCCCTCTGCCGATGAAATACGGTTTTTAAGAGTCATTTTTGATAGGAAGCTCACTTTCCTTCCGCATGTCCTGCATCTGCGGGAGAGGTGTGAGAAATATCTTAACATCCTGAAGGTGCTATCTAATACTTCCTGGGGGGCCGATCGTACATCCCTCTTACGGATCTATCAGGCCGTCATTTTATCCCGTATTGATTACGGGTGCATGGTGTATGGATCTGCTCGCCCTTCCGTTCTGCGAAAGCTTGATACGATACACCATTCTGCCCTTAGAATTTGCTCTGGTGCTTTTCGCACGTCACCAGTAGAAAGCCTGTATGCCATATGCAGTCAACTTCCTTTAAATCTTCGACGTAAGAAGATAGCCGCACAATACTATTTTCGAATACTATCGGCTCCGAAGCATCCTGTTAGTCACCTGTGTCTCCCGGTTGGTCTTCGGAGACTTTATGATGCTCGCCCCTCTCACATTCCTCCATTTAATGAGAGGGTTAAAGCTTTTCTTCATGATTCGGGACTCACCGAGGTTTTAATTCAACCAATAAATTTCTATTCTTTTCCTCCTTGGGATGTTCCACAATTTTCATTTTTGAACCCTTTTTCTGGTTATGATAAATCTACAACAGCACCGATTGTTTTTCAGCAACTCTTTCACTATCACCGTTGTCAATACTACCCTTACACAGAAGTTTTTACTGATGGATCAAAATCCAATCAGCATGTTGGTAGTGGAGTAGTATTTCCCTCTGAAACTTATAACTATCGTCTACCCACGTCTTTCTCGGTTTTTACTGCTGAATTGATTGCAATAGCTTGCGCTCTTCAACTGATTTCAGCTTCTTCTAATCGGACATTCTGCATTTATACTGACAGTATCAGTGCTTTGAGGTCTCTTGCCAATTTCAATAATCGGATGCATCCTGTTGCTATGGAAATCCTTATTCTTCTTCGCGACCTTGAAAAAAGAGGCGCAAACATTTTATTTTGTTGGGTCCCGAGTCATGTCGGAATACCCGGAAACGAAATGGCAGATATTGCGGCAAAAACGGCAAGTTCTTTGTTGCAGCGTGAACTTCCATATGACGATGCAAAAAAATATTTTGCTGATCATGTTCGCGCTTTATGGCAGCAATCCTGGGAACAGCAAACTTCAAATAAACTACACTCGGTTGATCCAGTGACAAGTTTATGGCCTGTTATCCCTGTACGTGCATTAGACGTTAAATTAACTCGACTGCGCATTGGCCATGCCCACTTTAGCCACAAGCATCTTTTATTTGGGGAACAATGCCCTTCATGTCCAAAATGCCATGTAATTTTAACAGTCAAACATGTTTTAATAGAGTGCCCTAATTTTAATCCTCATCGGTTAAAGTTTTTTAATTCACTATCCATCGAGTTGCGAGAGATTGTGGGTGAAAGTCCTCACCCTAACATTTTTAAATTTTTACATAACATTGGGTTTTTACATTCTATTTAGTTTTGCTTTCTAAATTTGTTAAATTTTCGTCTTTAATTTGTTTGACGCCTTTATTAAAAATTATGAAAAGCATATTTTTAGAGTACTAATTTTAATACGTTGCCCTACAAAATTTGAATTTTTATTAATAAATTTCTTAGTATTACTTTTTATATGAATTTGATTTATCTCACCATTCGAGTGGCGCAGCATAGCCAGATTTGGCTTTTGTGCCAAAAACCCTAAATAACCAAACCAAACCGAGTACTAAATAATCAAGTTTTTTTTAATACCATGTTGGCTGGATTTTGAAATGTAGTTTTTCATTTATTGAATTGCTCTTTTAAAATTCCAAAGCTTAACTTTCCATTTACATATTTGTTTTCACTACTGATATTATGCATTGAAAATGCTTTGCAAATAATTTTCTCTGGCGTTTTGCATTGCTAATGTATCAGTTATTACCGCAAATAATTTCGTTATTTTCCAAATTTGATTATTATATTTAGATATCTTAGGGTTTTGAGAGGGATTACCTATGTAATTTTTTTCTTGCTCTTTATATATGATATTTTAATTTGCTTTTATGTTGTTGGAATTGAATCCAATTGAAGTTGATACGTTCCTCTTTGCTTTTGTCCAAAGTACTTTTTCAATAGATTTATATTACGATCTGCAACATTCCACATCAGGAAGAATAATCTTTATTGGGAATAAGATTTTGTTTGTATCATGAGCTCGAATGATTTTTGAAATTTTCCTTGTAACAATTTCCACAGTTGGTTTATTAATGCAATTGATAAACCAAATGTTTGATCGAACTGCCGGGAAATTCTTTAACAATCGGATGCCAATTAACACTCTTGAGATATTTTGTAATGATGGTGAATTTGGATCCTAAAACAACAATTGGCAAGTGATTGCTTTCAAAAGATCTTTCCCTTGCATAACAACGAATGCTACTGCATCAAATAAAGAAGCAGAACAAAAAGTTAAGTCAAACGTAGAAGTCGTACTAAAATATGAGCTGGGCTAGATGTATTGAGAATTATGAAATAAGAACAATTTAGGCGTTCCACCAAATCTTCACTGTCATTTAAATTGTTTCATCCCCATCACTGTTGATGAAGATGGAATTGACAATAAAAAAAAGTTTTGGGAGGAGCTTAAACAATTTAAGAATGTTTTGGTTTGGTTAAGTTAGTGTTAAGACTGGTTGGCAAGTTGGATATTGCCCCCCGAGTGAGTACAGAAATGATGAGGGTCGGCTACCTTCATCCGATTACAGGACGTACTTCCCACGGGAAGGGTTTTACCGTGGCCGGTGATAGCCCTTGAGACTGATCTTTTGTTTCCGCCAAAGCTGTCGCGGCGGTCCGGCCATTTAGAATTCCATTAACATGGAATTTTAGAAAGTGATAATTTTCCCAACAATGAATACCTGCTGGACACATCTTTAGAAATGTCAAAATTGCTTAATTTTTGAACTTCTATAATTCCACTGAAGAAAGGACATTTTTTAAAAATTGTGTTTTCCTGAAAAATTAGAAGTGCAAATTTCAATGAGCAAAAAGTAAAGAATAAAAAGAAGCAAAACGATTTGCAGATCTTTTTCCTATTATTTTCGACTTGAAAAGCAAAAAGAAAACAAACAGTAGCGAACTAAGTGGTGTTAGGGTGAGCCCCAAAGACATTTCATCACGGTCTTTATTATCGTTTGCTTTTCATTGCACTGTAATGTGAGAGAGATTAAAATTTTTGTAAGATTTTTTTTCTTTGAGTGGAACAAATGAGTCATAATCAAGAATTTGTACAAAATATTTTCTATGGAATTTTTTAAACATATAAGCGATTTTTTTCCTTCAAAACTGTCATTCATGTTTCAGATTTAGTATTGATGGCATAACTTCGAGGCAGCGGCAACTGTTTAATTGCTTCTGAATATTTTGTAGATTGGAATATTCTCCTAATTTGACCAATTGTAATATAGTTACGGGAATTTAAGTTGCAGAATTTTTTGGTTCTTTAACACAAAGAGGGTATGATTTTCAGTTAGATTCCTTTCCAATAGGGTCAATTCATGGTCACGTGACAGATATCAAACAAACTGCGTCTGTTCAATTTTCAACTATTCTGCCCATTTCAGGATGTTTTCCGATAACGTTGGTCTTACCAGCTGCTTATGCAAAATTCTTGAGAAGATGGTAAATAGACGTCTCGTGTATTTTTTTGAAACAAATAAGATTTTAATTCCCTTTCAAAGCGGATTCAAACAGGGATCCTCGACATTAGATAACCTCCTCGCATTAGAAACAGAAATCAGAAACGCTTTTATTCGCAGACAACATACAGTAGCAATCTTTTTTGACATAGAGAAGGCTTACGATTGTGCCTGGCGTTTTAGTATCCTTCGTGATCTTTACGAGTGCAATCTGCGAGGAAATTTACCAATATTTATCCAAAATTTCTTAAAACTAAGAAAATTAGAGTAAACATCTGTGATCAACTGTCAGATTATTTTGCTCAAGAAGAAAGCGTACCCCAGGGGAGTGTTCTTAGTGTAACACTTTTCGCCCTAATAATAAATGGCATTCTACAACTACTTCCACTCACTGTGAAAGGATTTCTTTATGTTGATGACCTGTACATATCTTGTACAGGATATATTAATTTTATAGAACGACAATTGCAATTAGCTGTGAACAGAATTCAGGAATGGTCAACTTTTAATGGGTTTACATTTTCTACGGAAAAAACATCATGCATACACTTTTGTCGAAAACGCCGCCTCCATCCAGAACCTGAGATTAAAATTGTGTCGTCGGAAAACTTAAATTTTTGGGTGTTATAATTGACAAAAAATTAACTTTTCGACCACACGTAATGCAATTAAGCAAAAAGCTTGATAGAACTCTGAACATCACGAGAGTCCTTTCAAATACTACTTGGGGTGCTTCAAGAGAATATTTGCTCCGCGTGTATAGAGCAGCTGTTCTCTCAAAAATTGATTATGGATGTGTGATATATGGATCGGCCAGACAAAGTGTGTTGAAGATACTTGACCCCATTCATCATTCTGCTTTGCGACTTTGCAGTGGAGCATTCCGTACTTCACCTGTAGAACGTCTATATGTTGAGTGTCCTGAGCCTTCTCTCGACTATAGACGCAAAATGCTTACTTTTCAATATTATTTTTAATTGTTGTTTAAGGTTGTTTAAGTAACTGTGTGACACATGTACCAATGTACTGAGGGGCCCCGTATTGCATAAAAATCATGGTCTCTAAAATGTCACGTTGCTGGAGTTCAGTCATCGCGAAACGTCTTAACATTGACTTTGAGCGATCTGCAGTCACACTGCATGTAGGGATTGCAATACCGGTATACCGAATACCGGTATTTTGAGTCATTTGTACAATTTTGTAATACCGGTATTCACAAGTTTAAATACCGGTTTTTCGGTATTTACTAGAAATTTTTTAAATTGTCTCCACTATATGTTCAGGGATTGCGAACATAGCAAAATAATATGCGTTTTTGTTTTTATGTCTCCCTAACGGGCGAAATTAATTAACAAATTAATGGCTTAATTAATTGCTTAAATCTAAATGAGCGAAACATGGATTATCTCTGAAAGAAGAAATCGTATCCATAATGACTGATGGAGCAACAGTTATGAAAAAAAAAAAAGTTGGAAAGTTGATTGGTGCAAATCAGCAATTGCGCTATGCTCATGGAATTCAGTTAGGAATAATAGATGTCTTATACCAAAAAATAAAGAACAGAAGAATCCAAATACTGTGGATATAGAAACTTCGGATTCCAACTTTGAAGAGAGTAAGAGTGAGAGTGATATTGACAATGAAGATAATAACAATACATACTAACTGAAAATAAAACAGAATATATGTTAATATTAGATTTTAAAACACGTTGGCACCGTTTACTCCTAACAGCATACATCATACTAGAAAGCACACATCACTATCTGAAGATTATATATTACATTGAAAAATCGCACAGAAGAAAGGCATATCGAAATAGAAAATGTCTTATGGTATTTACATAATTATAATGATTTTAAAAATGAAGAAGAAAAGAAAATGACCAATTCAAATCTGATTAAGTTTATAGTAAATTTTCTTAACATTTTTTACCCATAAACCTATCCACATTCAAAAGAATTCTGTTCAGTTATCAAAGATTATGATGACACTAATGTCGATAATGAAAAGGAATTGTCTCTTGAACAAAAATTAGAATTAGTGATAAATAAGAAAATTTCAACGAACCAAAATACAATACAGAAATTAGCTATATCCAAAACCGTCCGATAAGAAATCGATTTATTTGAAGGTGAGGGATTTAGAGGTAAATACTTGGAAAAAGTATATCGCGCATTGCTAACAATACCACCAACTAGTGTTAGATACCGTAAGAGCGTTTTTGACAGCTGGTAATTTTTGAACAAAATTACGTTTCAGGCAAAACAAAAAACACAAACAGCAAAATTGATGCATTATGTTTTTTAAGATCACATTTCAAAAATTTGTATTAGTACCACAAACTGAATAGTGATATTTACACTTTTTTGTGATTTAAATAAATAAGTTGTTCCTTTACTTTTTTTGCGATTCTTTATATACTGTTATAATTTATAAGTTACAAATTATTTTTTGTGATATTTACCTTTTCTAATAAAACTGGCAAATAAAACAAAGAAACACCTGTGTTTTCTTTCTTTTTCTAAAATTTCTAATACCGGTATTAAAACCGGTATCCCGGTATTGAGATCTAAAAAATACCGAATACCGGTATTGTAATTTTGGTCCGGTATTGCAATCCCTAACTGCATGTAACAAGTCCAGCTGTTGGCTGCTCTTCAAAGAAAAATGGCCCAATTATGAAATGAACTGTCATACCACACCAAACGGTGACTTTAGGAGATTGCAATGGAACTGGATAGATAACATGAGAGATTTGATAGGATGGCTCTTGTGCCAGAAAAATACAAACCAAACCAATGAGAGATTTGTTTGGCCAAATCTTGCAATTATGAATATTGACATCGCCATTTAGGTAAAAATGGGTTTCATGTGTCCACAAATGTTGTGCATAAATCTGCAACAAAAGCTCAACTGCATAAATCATTTGCTTTTTCTTGCCGCAAGCCAATTACAAGCCCTTGCAGTTTTGCATAACCTCACAAACAGTTTCGCTTCAGAAACGATTACACTCATTTTAAATGGATGTCTTCATGTCTTATTTTGTGTAACAATAGTGCATACAGCGCCATTTCACTCCCGGTGGCTGAGTTTTTTAACTTTTTTTTTCAGAGCAGAAATTCCTATGACTTCCTTTAAACTATTACCAAGTTTGATGACAATTTGTCCGATAGTTTTCTTTTTATGAGCATTTCAAAGTGGAACTTCAATTATAACTACCCTGTATGTTGAGTGTAAAAATGAGATAAAGCAAAATGAACAGTTGCACAATATTAATTTTATGAAATACTTTTTAAAATTAACCCGAAAACAACAACAACAACAACAAATGTAACTATGCATATTCAATTTAGATATTAATACTTTTTATTTACAAAGATTAAATGAATAACAATATATTTGATGATTTTGCAAAGAAATGGGTCATTTCAACTTCTTTAACAGCACATAAAAAGATAAAACATACATTTATCAAGCAAAAATAAAGTAAAATATTCACCATCTAAAACACTAAAATTTGTAATTCGGACATTGTTCAAGTCGCAAAAAGCATGTCACTGTACGCATTGCATACTGTCTCTCCTGGATAACAACCCAGTATCTTAATAAACGCCGATACACATTGTTGAAGAGAGGGAGTGGGAATGAAAAAAAGGTTACTAAGAATTATCTTAATGTGTGTTAGCACTCCCTTGATTTATTTCACCCCGGATTCCCTGTTCGAATTCTTCCTGTTTATTACTTTTCTTTCTTGATTCAACCGACAAACAAACCTTTAAGACCAAGCTTTACAGTCATTGTAATCAATGTCTTGGGGAAAAAAAAAATTCATAAAATTAAAATGAATTTCAAGTTATCATGCGAGAACATTATTATTTTTTAAGTCATTATTTGTTTTAATTAATTTAAGTCATTAACCAGTTTAAGCCGATTTGAAATTATCACGAGACATCGTTATTGGTCTCTCTCTCTCTCTCTCTCTCTATATATATATATATATATATAATAAAATATAATAATTTTTAAATTTTCATTTTCAATTTTTCTAGCTACAAACAAAGTTGGAGCTCGACCGAATTTGAGATGAAATAATAGCTATGATGTCATAGTTCTACGTCAACCTTTTAAAAACGCATCTGCTGTCAAAGAAGCATACGTAATAATAAAGCAATACTGGTAAAAGCAGGTAAAAGAAATAGATGCGATTAAAAGAGGATGATGAAAATGCGAGTTCGCAAATTGTACAGACTAACTCTATGGCAAAGGATACCGACGTGCTCTGATTGGTTTAAGCCTTGGCATCTTTTTGGCAATGTGGTGCACTCATAATTATGTAGTTATCTCTTATTTGGCTCAAACCTTGCAAAACTGTGCCAAACTGTTTCCCATCTTTGTTGATATTCTTGAATCCATTCCTAAAATCTGTGTTAAAGAAATGCAAGAAATAAGTATTCAAAAGAAATGTATAAACTATTTATATATTAATAAATCTGATTATTAAGTTAATAACAAATATCAAGATTAATAATTAGATTGTTAATAACTATATGAATCTAAATATCTTAACAAATATAGGCCATTGGCAGATAGACATCTTATGGTAATAATTTGAATACGAAATTAATAAACAAATATCTCCTTGTGTTATTTTATTTTGCATGAATATTCAATAATTATAATGATTTCTATTCCGTTTAATGTCAACTAAATATCTTAATAAATATACTATATTTGCACATAAATATTTTATGGTAATGATTTTAACGTGAAAATTTAATAAAAAAATTGACCGATCATTTCCCGTTAAAATAAAAGCTTAATTTTCAAGTTTTATTTTAATAATACTTCACAGAAGAATTGCTACCTGTGCTAATCTTTATTTACAAGATCTGAAATACGAAAAATAGCTCTATTCTCATCAATCTCAATTATTTTATAATTGTATTTCTCTAGAAGATTTAATTTCTCCATTTTGAAAAATGGCAGGCAAAAAAGTACGTAGAAAACAAAACAATGCAACAGGGTTACAGCAGCTACAGCATGTGCGAAAGAAATCGACCAATCAGAGCACGTCGGTATCCTTTGCCATAGAGTTAGTCTGTACAATTTGCGAACTCGCGATGAAAATGGCCATTTATGCTTTATTCATTGCCGACGTGATTTCGAGCTTCAAAACCCCCTAACCAAACAACACCATGTTCTCACATGATAAAAACCCCTCAGGGGCTCACCTACTATAGGTGAGTACGGGTGTCCCAATCCCGAGGTACCCAGGGATCTATACTCCCTTTATGCTTATTCTACCCTACGCCTTGTGCTTTTTGCTGTGTTTTTCTTTCCCTCGACGGCAAGCGAGGGAGCTCTCCATGAGAAGCTGTCGCCACTCTGTTTGCTTCTTGCTTCTCATGGACAGCCAAAACCCCACGTGTTGGCCGTGCGTGGCGACCCATTGGAAAGACGGGTGGTGCACTGTGGTCCCCTGTGCATCAATCGGCTGGTATGCTAACCATTTGGTGAGTCTGCTAGGGATCAAGCGAAGGGGTTACTCCTTGGGCTTGGCGTTAAGGGTGGTCACTGTCCCCGGGGGTAACTCCGAGCGTATAGGTTCCGGCTAGCGCTAGGGCAAGCGCCGAGGCTGGGAATGGCCAGAGCCGGTGGCTGCCTTCCCTTGTTGGGCTCCGTGGTGGGCGGTGCCGTCGGGCCTGAAAATTTAACAATGTCATATGGGTAAATCTAAACGTTCAAACAATGCATCAACTTTTCAAAACAATTTTCCACGATTCTTTATTGTTCATCGAATTTCAGACTCTAAAGAAACATTCCATGGTGTGTCTCCTTTTCTTGTTGAAAAGGGTATTACTGGAAACCTAGGTGAAGTGAAATCTATTAAGAAACTCAGATCTGGCGATCTTTTGGTTGAAGTTGGATATGCCAAACAAGCCAAACAAATTTTAAACATTAAGTCATTGTCAACTATTTCCGTAGAAGTTAATCCTCACCCATCATTAAACTCATGCAAAGGAGTTATATCTTGCGGTGAATTGTGTAATGTTTCGAATGAAGAGATTATTGAAAAACTAAAAGATCAGGGAGTGACCAATGTAAGACGTATTACTGTAAGGAGGGATGGCAAACTCTTAAACACAAAGCATCTTGTGTTAACGTTTAATTCTTCTAATTTACCAGATTATATTAAAGCTGGATATATGCGTCTTTCTGTAAGAACTTATATACCAAACCCTTTGAGATGCTTCAATTGCCAACGTTTTGGACATTCAAAATCTTCTTGCCGCGGGACACTGACATGCGCCCGTTGCGCAGAAGTCGGCCATGACAGCACTAACTGTACTAAAGCAGAGAAATGTGTTAACTGCAAGGAAGATCATGCTTCTTTTTCCCGAAACTGCTTTTCTTGGAAACAAGAAAAGGAAATAATTTCAACAAAGATAAAAAATCAAATATCTTATCAGGAAGCCCGTAAACTTATTAAGTCTAAACTCCCTAAAGTTGGAAATAGTTACGCTTCTGTCGTCGAAAAATTATCCGCAACCATATCCACTCAGTGGGATCCAGCTGATATAACTTCTAGCACAAATACACTTCTATGCACTTCTGCTTCGAAACCATCTCCATCAACTAATGTTAAGAATTCTTCCGCTGAATCTCCTGCCGTAATCTGCGAAGATGCTCCCACTTTACCTGATTTAAGAGGTTTTCAAACTGTTACAAATCGGAAAAAACTTAAAAAAGATTCTCCAGTTAAAGAAAACATTATTTCTAATAACGTTACTTCTAATGTAGAAAAAATTACTAAATTTTACACCACCTCCCCTCGTTTAATACCCAATTCTGTGGTAATTAAAAATGCAGCTTCAACCATGAAGGTTTCTACTAATGTTTGCCTAGTTAAAACTCCTTTACTTGGTACTTCTAATTTTACAACTGTTTTCCCTTCGGATGAAATAAAGAATGTGCAGTTTCAAGAATCTGATGCCGATGCTGATATGAGCTCCACCTCTGCGTCTGAAGAGGATATAATTGAATATAATATGTCCGAGGATTTGGAGGGCTCGCCTCCCCCACTCTCTAAAAAACACGAAAAGAGGAAATACATTATTCCCACAAAACACAAAAATATATAGCTTTATCGTTCCTTTTTTCCCGACAGGTTTCATTTTTTAACTGTTAATCTTAATTGAACATATGTATATTGAAAATTCAAATTTTTTCTAGTTATAATTTTGTGTTTTAGCATTTTATCTGCATGGCTTGCATATTTGTTTTATTTATTATTCTTCACACTTGAGATTTTATACATTTTTTGGCATCTTAATATTTTACAACTTGCACTTATTTTTAATAGATTTAATTGGCTTTAACAAGCTATTTTTTGACTTTTAGACTTCAGTTTGAGAAATTTCAAAGTGATTTTAGATTTTAATCCCTGCTACTACTATACCACCATACGTTATAGCACCTTGATCTTGTTTATCTACCATACGTTTGGCGCAGTATAGCCAAATATGGCTCTTGCGCCAATAAAATCAAACCAACCAACCAACCAACCACATGATAAAAATTAACTGCACTTCTCGAACAATTTAATTACTTAAATAAGAACTCCTTTTTCAAAAGAAATTTTTAGGTGCATACATATAATTTATAAATTTAAGAACTTTCCATGACGTTACGCACGCTATTACATACAATGCCAGAGAATAATTTTTTTTCAAATGATTAGACAACAATAGTTCTACACTTATCTCATAAGATATAACTTTCATCAATAAAATATAAAAATGTGTCCCACAGTAATGCTTTAACGTCTAATAATTGTCTTCTTATGCTCATAAGTTTTAACACAATTTTCTATACAAAAAATAAAAGAAAAAAAAATACTGGCATCGGTATTTATATATTAAATGGAAATAAATTGTATGAATATTTCAGTCTGCGTGAAAAGTTTCCATGATTTAGTTTTATTATTTGAAATGAAAAATTGCAATTTTTACAAGAAAAATGGAATTTTAATTTATAATAGAAAAAAAAAATCATAACATTAGAAATTTGATTTCTGAGTTGTCTTAAAATTGTACTCGAATTTTGTTCTCATATAAATTTAATCGTTTCATTTTTTTTTTGTCTATATTAAAATATTCTATAAAACCTTTTTCAAAAATTTAATTGCTTGTTATTCAAATAATTTATTTAGTAAGAAGTTTACCCTGAAGCATGAATAAAAATATTTCAACTGCAATTTATGGCTATAAATTATTTTTTTATAAGAAACTTTCTCGTATTCTTAGGCCTTATGTTTACAAATTTCGATAACAGATTTTAGAAGTGGGATAAAAATTCCAGCGTAAGTTTAAATAAATTAAAATGGCTATTTCAGACATTTCAAAATAAAATTCGAACATTTTTTTCTGGTCACTTGAATATCCTATAATTCAATATATATATATATATATATATATATATATATATATATATATATATATATATATATATATATATATATATATATATATATATCCTTATTATTTAGATTTTTTTAGTTAAATCAAAATTCTATTAAAAAATTTTTAAAAAAATGTTTACAATTCTATCCTTTATGTTCTGGAAAACAATAGAAAAGGAATAGATTTTTGAGGCAAGTTATTCATTAAAATATTTTATCGCTATCGTTACTAGCAGGTCTAAAATTAGGTTCCGCAGGTCCTTTTTGCACTCACAGTTCTACAAAATGAATGAAACACACTAAAATCGTAAAAAAATAATACGAAAAAAATCTTATAGCTACCATGAGCAAGCACTACCAGCAATTATTTTCTTTTTTTCCGTTAGATTACAAAAAGCATTGCCATTCTTAGAAAACAAAAGTTTTACAGCTGAGTTAAGTCATAAACTCTGCTCAGTTTACATATACTCCCACCTTGCAAAGTTACATTTATAGATTGAACTTTGCAACTTACATTACATAATATTTAGAATTCCAAAATAAAAATTAAAGTTCACATTATATAACATTTAGAATTCCAAAATAAAAAAAATAAAGTTCACATTATATAACATTTAGAATTCCAAAATAAAAAAATAAAGTTCACATTATATAACATTTAGAATTCCAAAATTAAAAATTAAAGTTCAAATTTTAATGTTCACAAGTTTAATCGCCGTGAAATTTTTATGGTTTTTTCCGATCTATTTTTGGGATGGTGCCGCATTCTAACAGTATCAGTGTTCTCAGAAGAAGAGTCAGTTGGTCTAGCTGCCTTCGAAACGACAGCATCAGTTTTGACAGACACTTCCAAAGGCATGGTGCCGCATTCTAACAGTATCAGTGTTCTCAGAAGAAGAGTCAGTTGGTCTAGCTGCCTTCGAAACGACAGCATCAGTTTTGGCAGACACTTCCAAATGCCTTTGAAAGAGTCTTTGAAATGGATGGATTCTTTCCTCTTTGTAAGTCCTTAATCTCGTAACTCTAGGGACTCCATTTTTTCCAAGAAAAATCTCTACGATAATTCCAAGTGGGCAATCGATGCGCTTGGCATTGTCATGCCCAATAAAAACAAGGTCACCAACATTTAAAACGTCATTCCTTCTTATTCCTCTGTGGACTAAAAGAGCAAGATACTCATTTCTGAATCGTTGCCTGAGATTTTCACGTAATCTCTGCAAGTAGTTTACACGTTTTGTCAAGGAAGATCTGTCTACACTGTCAAGATTTGGAGTTTCGCTGTTGTTGCCCCCATGAATAAACATGGCGGATATCAATGGTACCAACTCATTTGGATCCTCTTGAAGATAAATAAGTGGTCGAACGTTTATTATTGACTCTCAATCACATAATATCGTGTTGGGTTCTTCATAGCCGACGTTGTATTTACCTAGCACCCTGCGTAGAAGTTCTTTAAGCATTATCCAAAGCTATTTAAGTTCCCTACCACGCTGCTGTGGGAGGTTGGTTGGTTAAGTTTTCTGGCACACAAGCAAAATCTGGCCATGCTGTTGTGGGAGGAATAAATTTCCAAGTAATTTTCAGAACGGTTGAATACACTATTTTTTCCCAATCCAATGCCTTTAAAGCACTGCTGGTTCCCACAAAGTCCGTGCCGTTATCCGAATATAGAACGGGAATTCTGCCTCTTCTGGCAATGAATCGTCTGAAGGCTTGAATATAAGCATCGGTGGTAAGTAACTGAACCAACTCAAAATGGACTGCTCGATAGACGGCGCAAGTAAATACAACAATCCATGCCTTACCATTTCACTTCAAATAGAGAGGACCAGCATAATCTACACCGGAAACTTCGAAGACCTTTTAGACCGAATGGGAGTAGTGATGCTTTGCTTCAATACAGGATGGTGAGGTAAGTACTGATAACTTACCTCAACTTCTTTTCACCTCCCGTGACTATTTCCATCATTCCGTCAGATAACCAATCTTGAAAAACCTTTTCATAATTTCTATACAGTCCACTGGAAATCAGCTTCAGAATAACGTTCTCCAAACTTTGTTTCACCAAGGAAAAATTATCTGGCAGTGGAGCTCGTTTACATCAGAGAGCTTAGTTCCATAATGCTCCAACTCTTTGATCCAAGTTCATTTTTTAACAGGTTGAATATCTTCATAAATTTTGGCCTGTTCCAAAGCGTCAAAATTACATTTGAAGTTTCCATTTAGACTTCTTAATTTTATTTTATAGCAATTATGCTTTCATTCACCAGAATTAACTTCACCAAACAGTGAGTGGATTAACTTTTCTTCTCGAATAAATGAATATTTCATTTTTTTCGGCAACTTTTTTTAATATGTATGAATTTTGTGAGCCTGAATCGATAAGTATACGTACATTCATCTCATTATTACCTGAAACAAGTTTGGCTTGAAGTGTTTGCAATAGAACTTTCGGACTTCTGCATAAATTCGACAAATTAACTTCACTTTCTGGAGAGTTTTCTTTCACTATACACGGCTTGTTTATACTAGCAAGTTGAACACACATTATAGACTGATGTTTTTTACCACAAATTATGCATTTTACAACTATCTGACACTTTCTAATTGAATGACCGTGGTTCAGACAGGCATAACAATTTTTATCTTTCATAATAGTTTTCTTTTCCATCAAACTCATTTTTCGAGCAGAAAAGCAATCTGCACTTGCATGATTCTTGCTGCAAAAAACACGACTTTTTGATTTCTTGGGTCTGTGCATTGGCCAATAGACTAGAAGCTGTTGACACTTTATTTTTGTTTTCCTTGGAATCAAACCTTTTGTTACTAAAATGATTCTTACCTTTTCTTTTATTGAGGCCAAAACCCTGCATTGCTAAAGAAATTCATTCTTCAGCTTCTACTTCTGCTTTCAAAAATGCTAAGAAGCCGGCCAGTCTAACTTGCGGTTCACAACTATCGTTGACATCAAGACTTCTTTGCCTCTGCCATGCTCTCAATATTTCTTTTGGCAAGCAAGACTCTACCAATGGATGTACTAAAGCGGCCCTTTCATCCGTTGTAACGCCAAGAGTCTCCAATGCACGAATTTGTGACTCCAAATTATCATAAAGTGCACATATATTCGTTGCGGACTGTTGCTGGGCGTTTTCTATAACCGATTTCAGAAGTTCACGGGCGTAGAATTCAATGAGTAAATCACTTCGGCCAAAGCGAGATTTTAACGACTCAATAACTTTACTGTATTTGGCGCCGGTTGGCGGGAAACTCTCAACAACTTTCCGAGCGCGCGGTCCACTAACAGTGGCTTGGATCAAATATTGAAATTTAATTTCGGGAGCAATATCTACATGATTATGAAGGTGCTCCAAAATGGCAACCAGTCCTTTAAATATCCGGAAAATTGGCGAAGTTCAAGTTTGGGTAAGTGGATTTTCGTTTTCACACTACCTGATTCAACGGTTTCGGAATTTGGTACTTCTAAACACTCTCCAGCAGATATTTTTTGCTAATTCTAACTCATGTTGTCTTTGCTTCTCCATTTCCTCGTCATGACGTTTTCTTTCGTCTTCTTGGCGCGTTCGACTTTCGTTTTCTGGTCTTTCACTGATAATCGTAAACAAAACCTCTTGGACAAACTCTGGATCATTTTTATAATCTTGATTATTTAAAATCACTTCTTTCAAAGTAGTAACTGTAACTTTAGCAGGTAAAGGTTCATTACTTTCTTCCAACAGAGTTATGACATCCTCCTTTTTAAAAACTTTAACGTTTTCAAACATTATAATCGTCAGTTTCGTGTCCTATCGCGGACGCCAAATAATGTTACTAGCCGTCTAAATATATACACGTTTGCCTTTTTGCACTCACTCAAATAAACTCACAGTTCTACAAAATGAATGAGACGCACTAAAATAGTAAAAAATAATACGAGAAAAATCATCTAGCTACCATGAGCACTACCAGCATTTATTTTCTCTTTTTCCGTTAGATTACAAAAGACATTGCCATTCCTAGAAAACAAAAGTTTTACAGCTGAGTTGCCATTCTTAGAAAGCAAAAGTTTTACAGCTGAGCTAAGTCATAAACTCTGCTCAGTTTACAACTATGTATGCAATACAATCCCTCGGCCTTTCTTTTAAAAAAAATGGACTGCTGCCTTTTAAGCATGATAAATATTTCAAAAGCTGATGTCTGTTACTTTATTCAAATTATTAATGGATCACTGAAGAATTTTTTCAATCAATAAAATAATTTTGATTATAACTGATATTAATTTATTCATTATAACATTTTTCATTTCCCTTAAATTGTAGTATGCTGGGCTCATGAAAAAAAAACTTGAATGTCTTGTCAGCTTCTTCGTATCAATCCCCAACACAACACACCTTATGTTCCTTCACAATCCTTCGTTTCTTTTGTTATTACAATCCTTCGTTTCACAACACAACAAACAATAAAATTTCATTTCACTTCATTTTCATTCCTTTAATGCATGAAATGAGAAGCAATTTCTTTCTAGAATTTTATTTCCGTCTTTTGCAGCATTTTTTAGATTCTGTCACTATCTCTTCTATTATGGCTCTTTTGTTACGAGTTTTCGCAAGAATTTTATCAATGGCAAGAAAAATCTGTCTCCATCTGCGTTTTCTCAACCACATATCGGGTGCGTGAGCTTCTGCGAGGAATTGCATGTAACTTTTTTCTACTAAGATCTTGTGATTTTCGGATTTCAAGGCTTCTTCAAGGCACATTTTTATTAAATGCCGTTTCTCAGTCAATAAAAGAGAATCGAAAAGACGAAAAAAGTTATAACCGTAGACAAGCCTGATTTTGTCAAAATCCTCTAAATTTCTAAAAATAATTTGGATTGTCTGTGTATCTCCGGTATCGAAAAATTTAGGAAAGAAACAAGTTTGGTAAGCTCCATAATCGACGAAAAAACTTTTAAATTCGCTTGGACTGTTCAGGTATAACTTCTGCAAAAAGTCTGGAAAATAATGATCTGTTTTTTCAATATTTTTAGATATCGTCTCTATAAAAAAATAGTATTCCTGCTCAGTAAGAAATTGCCACGCGAGATCTGCCATTTCCAAACAAAGGTCTTGCAATGGCCAATCCAGAAAGGATCCTAATAATTCACAAGGCACAGTCCTTAAAGCTTGCATATGCTGTTCCGGACTCATCTGTGATAAGAAGTAACACAACACTTCGGAGAGTTTTTCTATCGGAAAATCGCCCGAACGTCGGCGTGACTCTGTGTCTCTGTCTATAGCGATTTCATTGACTAAAGGAACTAAAAAGGAGTTCCGTTCTGCGTTGCTTAATTTCTTAAAAAAATACTCAGCCGCTCCTTTGTTGCCGCTGAGTGCTGAGTATTCACAAGCAAGCTGCTGGAAAGAACTATCCCGAGACACAGATTCTGCAACGATGCTATCCAGTGTAGATTCTTGACCCGTCAGAAGGTAAGCCCAAGCAACGTCCAATTTTACTCTAGATGGCACAAAAGGCGATTTGGATAAATACCGCTTCTTACATGATCTGGGAAGTTTGTCCCATAGCTCTGGAATATAATTAACTAAGCAATATAACGAGGCTAATTTGTAGCCAGTCTGAACTCCCAACGCATCAAGACGTAGAAGTTTCTCTGCACTTTTTGGGTAATCCACCGTTCCAGCAGGTGTCCAACACAATTGCTTCAGAATATTCAAACCCAGTCCATCATGTGACCAATTAACAACATTTTTGTGGAATGTTTTCCACCTCGCTAATTCAGCACCAATCGGCTTAACTATAATCATCATCCGCTTCTTTAGCGGCTCAGGTATAACGAGATTTGAGATCTTCTCTTTTACCATGCCATTTAGGGTTTCGCGACCTTCAGGAAGAGATTCGAATTCTAGATCCTCAATCGAGGACAATACGTCCGTTTCACTCCACAAATTGATAACGGACCTCCTCAGGGCCATTTCCTCGAGTGATAGCTTTAGCACGAAACTGAGCTGTTGCTCCATTGTGATTAAGCAACAGAGGAATCGAAGCAGTCTTTGTGAGATCACCAGAAGAAATGAAGAACCTGAAGACAAAACAAACTATACCTCTTCTTCTAATCTAATGTTTCAAGTTTAATCCTATGCCTATTTTTACAATTATTAGTAGTACATTCGTTCGTAAGTTAATGTCACTTATTTGATACGTCTCCGTTGAAGACTCAGTCCATTCGTCTTTGAAAATTTATACAAATGCTTTTCTTCTGTTTTTGTTTACCTGTAAAGAGAGAAAAAAAATCAATCAAGGATCAGCTTCCAACAAAACGTTGAATTATATTTAAAATGTAGCAGATTGAATAAACATTCATCTAGATAAAAGAAATTCATCGTAAATTTTAATACTTCTCCGACAGCAGTTTCATCCTTCTTTGAAACAAACAGACTCAGATTATCCCTAAAGACAGGCTGCTTTAATCCATTGTTTGAGATTGAAACTCTCAATATGTAACAAAAGGCAGCAATGAACATAAACCAATAATCGTCTTCATGGCACCTGTAGAAGTAGCTCTGAAGGCATCCATTTCCTTTTTAATCTCTGGTTTCTATGACATTACTAATTTCCTTTTTTTTTTCTCGAATTCAATGGATTTAAAAGAAAAAAATTGAAGTTACTGAAACATATTGTTACATACCATTATAATTTGCATCAAAAACAGTTATGGTCAAATGGATAGAACTGTGAACTATTTTTTACAGATACGTATACAGATAGATAGATAAACGGCAGGGTTGCCACTCAAAACTAGAAAAAAAATTCTCTGTAATTCCCCTGTATGTATATTCATGATACGAGGAAATGCGCGAATAACACTCATGTGCTAGTTATAATGCGATATGTTTTTAAAGAGTGAGAAAAGCAAGGGAAGGAAGCCACAATTTAACATTATTAGAAATAATGGCATATAAAAGAAGATTTATATTTACATAAAAGAAAAACAATTTCTCTTTATTTATTATTTATTAGGAAGTAAAAATTTATACATTAAGGGGGAGGGACATATTACCTCGCAAACTCTTTAATCACACACAATTAAGGATTCGGCTGAAATGAAACACAAAATATTTTTGTTAACATAAAACATATCCTTTACTGATTACTTAAGAAAAAACATTACAAAGCAAAATTACTTTTTTTATTTACTCATTTTTTCTAATGCATTAAAAATAAGATGCAACAATTTCGTCCGGTCTAACATACATTTTTAAAAAAAATTATTACGCATTCATTGAACACATGTGAAAATATTTCCGGTGTATCATTGAATGCTTAAAGGACGAACGTGACGCATGCTTTAAGGCCCATGAAAATCCAGCTTTAAATTATTGTTTTGAAACTAAAAAGTTCGAAATCGACTTATTGTCCGACATTGAATTTGACGTGTCATCTTTTCCTGTATTCCTTTTTATATATTAAGTCCAACAACAATGATGGTTTTTTTGAAAAGGCAAGCAGTCTTGAATGTTTTCCTATTTTGGAATGACTAGTAAGTGCATGTTTTCCCATGTTACTAAGGCTTATTATCCTGTTACAAAGCAAGTTTACGCAGCAACTGGATTTTGCGGAACTTTTCGAAGCCATTCATCAACGTCTTGATTGATTTTTTTTTAACCGTCCAATTCGTATTAACCCTTTCTAGGGAGGTGGGAAGTATGCTTCCCACCAAATTTATCAATCTTTGTATGAAATTATGTAAGTTGGCATAAGTTCTGACAAATCTTTTTAGTAAGTCAGAAACTTAGATGCTTCAGTTCTTTATCTCATACAAAATGATGTGTCTTGATTTGTTACTTAATTATTAATTAACCAAATTAATTAATTAATCAAATTAAATTTATCCAATAAGCTAAATGAATCAATTTTCTTATTCTAATTTCAAGCCTAAAAATATTTTAACATAATATGACTAGAAAAAAATGGCCCTTTAAAGGATTAAATAAAGATTTTGAGCAGCTCATTGTTTTAATAAAATTCTCTATTCTGCTTTGAATAAGCTCACGGTTTCTCAAATAATAAACAAACCATTCAATAAACTCAAATATGATCGACTAAACAATATGATAGACTAAACAACATCACGCTGCTTCCGCAGATTGAATGACGGTATTCCCGCCAGAAATGTATTCTATTCCTTACCGCAGTTTCGGGAACCTCATGGAAAAAGAACAGCTGTCTCGCAAATCGAAACTGGAATGATCCATATAGAAAAAAGGGGAGAAAGTAGAAAGGATGCGAGTTTCCGCGTTACACAATCGCAAATGGTATTATTTCATTTCTGGACGCTATGACTATGACCTTTTATTCTTGCAATCTTTAGAGATAGGCCATTTTTAAATGGGAAAAAAAATAACCAAGAAACTTAAAATTCCCAGCATTTTCCATGTTTTTTAAGAAAATTTTCAAATTTAACTGCATTTTTAGACGATTTTTAAATTTTCTGTGTTTTAATCCGGTGGTTTGGGAACCCTGAGTATAGAAATCGTTAAAAAAAATTCGAACTCGAGATTTTAATGATTCTCCACGTTTTAGGCCACCCTGAGTTCGGAAAACACATTTTTGGGAAATGTCTATCTGTGGCAAAGATAACTCAAAAACAAATTTGAGTTGGAAGGCAGAAATTTGGTATACGGTCTTTACACCAAATTTGCAGATTTCTTTCAAATTTTAGTAAAATCGGTTCAGAGGAAGTCCGAACTGTTCGAAACGCGATAATTACAAAACTAAGAGAGCTAGATAGATAAAACGGGGTACACTGAATTAACATTTATAATTTAGACACTTATCAAACTTTGATCCAAATCCAACTACGGATTGAACGTCTGTCAATTAGAAACATGTAAAAGCGATAATTCAAAAACGTAATGATTTAAATATGTCAAATTTGATATAGGATTTTGTGATTACAAACGCATATTTCGGCCAAACCTTTTCTCCATTTGGTTAAAAAAAACCCGTGTAAAGCGCAAATTTTATTTTTGGAGATAACTAACGGCATGCCAGGGAATTACTCAATAAAAAATTCGCCAAGAATGTCACAATAGATTCAGTAAAAAGTGCTAAAATCAAGCCTAAAGTTAATGTTCCGTAACTATTGTACGCCAATCTTATATGCAAGGCGTTTTCTGTATGAAAAGACTTTTTAGAATATGCGAATTCTGTAAGGGCATATTAAGCTAATGGAATTATTGTTTCTTATTAAAAGGAGGTGCCTTTATTTTGTAGCTGAAACGATTCTTAACAGGGCAGCCATTTTATTACGCTTCATATTTTTTTTTTTATTATAATAAAAATATTACAAACTTGGTTTTTACATAGAGTTTAGTAATATTTTAATTATTTCAAAGGTGCAAGCAAATATTAAATATTTAAAGATTCATCTGATAACACTATAATAATTAAATTTTAAATTACGGAAATATTACGGGCGAAAATGCTAATTAAAGGGATGACATTCCGTTTATGTGATTACAGAGCTTCAAGAGGATAATACTGATAATGATAAAGCATATTTTGAATAAATATTTTTTTATTTGTCCCTGTACGGATTAGACAGGGCAAACCATGCTCGCAGTCTTCAAATAAATTTACAACTAAATCTTCCCATTACAGGATATTCTGAGATCGGAAAAAAAGCTATTTGAAATTCCATCCGTCAGTCTACGAAGGCGCTAACTCAAAAATGGAAAGAGTTAGAGAGAGGAAATTTAATATATGTTTTACATCAAAATCTTTTAATTTGAAAGAAGTCTTGGATAAACTGGGTGAAATTTTGAGCAGGCTGAATTATCAGACGCATAAATATATCAAATTTTGAAATTCCAGGTCTATTAGAAGAAAGTACCTCGAAGTCTGTCTATTCCTAGGGATCGAAACATAATTACTCATAAATGCAAGACTAGAAGCATGAAATTCAGTTTGTAGTTATGGCACCTAACCTGTTATTTATGAAAAGTTTTAAATTCGATCTGTCCTATAAATGGAACTTAAAAAGTAAACTGGATTGTATGTTCTAAACGAAGAAGTTTAATAAAAGCAGATTTTGGTAGCATGCAGGAAAAATTGTGGAAGTGAGAATCGTGAAACGGCTGAAAATTCTTGATGGAATACAAGATATTTTTAACGTGATAATATTGTTTGGCTATCTACAAACTGAGTGATGAGGTGTGCGAAAACCGCTCATTGAAACAAAGGGGAGGGAATAGTACTATAAAACGATACTAGTACTATAAAAAATAATTGTTGAAAGAATAAAAGGGTGTTGGAAATTTTGTTAAGCAATGGCTGATGCAATCAAGATGAACAAGTACAAACGAATCGAACATAGCACAATATCACCCAAACATTTTTCCTACTAGAGGCTCAAAGTTACGTTTCTGACACATACGCAATTGAAAAGAAGAGAATACGACATAACTCTGGCGGAATGATTTTAAGAATGTTCTGAAAATTTCCTCAAAATAATCAAAGAAATTTATCAATGACTGCTCAAAATTAAACCACTGAATATAAAAATAATATGTAATAATTCATTCACTTATTTCAGCATTAACTAACTTACTGAATATTAAGGAATGAGGGGAAGTTCCTTAGATTTCTATTTCATTTACTTTCAAACGATAACTCCTATTAAAGAGTAAAAATTGATTATACATTCTTTCAGTCAATCGACCTGCAGTCATATACTATATATTTTATCAATGAGTGCTCAAAATTAAACCACTGAATATAAAAATAATAGGTAATAATTCATTCACTTCTTTCAGCATTAATTAGCTTACTGAATATTAAGGAATGTGGCGAATTAGATTTCTATTTCAATTACTTGCAAATGATAACTCCTATTAAGGAGTAAAAATTGACTATACATTCTTTCAGTCAACCGACCTGCAGTCATATACTACATATTTTATCAATGAGTGCTCAAAATTAAACCACTGAATATAAAAATAATAGGTAATAATTCATTCACTTCTTTCAGCATTAATTAGCTTACTGAATATTAAGGAATGTGGCGCAGTTCCTTAGATTTCTATTTCATTTACTTTCAAACGATAAATCCTATTAAGGAATAAAAATTGATTATACATTCTTTCAGTCAATTGGCCTGCAGTCATATGCTATATATTTTGAGTGGGAAAAAAAATCACTTAAAAAAAAGAAAGCAAAATTAAATTAAAATCGTCAGACCTCAAAATAAATTTAGCCAACTGCGATATTAAAATGGTCGATTGAACTCGTGTTTTACGAAGAGTAGATCTACAAATAAAAAATTTTTTAACTCCCCCCGAAAAGTAAGAGTAGCAAATCAATTGCGGAAATTTCACAATTTTTGTGAATATTTCGAAAATTATCTGGGTATGCGCACAGTTTTTCGGATTTCAACATTTTAGCATGTCAGTTTTGCGTTTTTGCAAATACAGGGTGTTTATAAAGTTCCGGACCCATTTTGATGTTTAATAACTCATAAAATAATAAAGATAGATTTAAATTAATAACATAAATGGTTAAATAGGCTCAAAAAGTTTCATGACCCTTGTAAATGAACTTCCACGTGTGCCCACTTCGTCACACGGAGAATATCAGGTCGATAGTCAATTTCACGCCAGGTAGCGACAAGCATGTCGGCATCCACAGAGCCATTTGCGCACATTATGGCGATTAACAATGCCCGAAACATGAAAGGATGTTTCATCGGAGAACATTATGCTCTTCAGAAAATCAGCAGCATCTTCTATCCTCCTTAGCATATCTGTTGCAAAGGCCATCCTCCTAGGTCTATCGTTCGGTTCCAAAACTTGAACAATTTGAACTTTGTATGCATGCAGTCTTAATTTTTTCTTAATAACCTTGTACACCGTCGAAATTGGCATATCCAATTCTGTTGCCGCTGATCTCACAGATATTCTAGGATTGTGTAAAAATGTCTCTCTGACACGCTCAACATCAAAATCACTAGTGCAAGGACGTCTGGAACGTTTCTTATCTTCGATACTTCCAATTTCTAGAAAATTCTTTTTCCACCGCAAGGTGCTGTTTTTGGATGGAGGATCTTTTTGGTAAATTCTTCTGAAATTTCTCTGTGCTTGCACTATCGATTTCATTTCTATGAACCACCATAAAATCTGTGCTTTCTCTTGTGGTGTATGCATTCTCCTTAATATCCGCTCGAATAAAACATCACATACAAAAGTACTACATAGAACAAACACATCAAAAGTAAACATAACATTGCAATAGTTGACAAAAACAAAAGAGAGAAAAATGCAATTAATAAGCAGACAATATTTAGAAAAGTACAGATATTTAGACTGGGAAATGAAATTATCTGAAATTAACCACACGCGCAGACGATATTTACAAAAGTAAAAATATTCAAACCTGAAAAGGAAAATATATGAGTTATTCCATCAATAAATGTCATAAGTGTGTTTATATCTTTATTATTTTATGAGTTATTAAACATCAAAATGGGTCCGGGACTTTATAAACACCCTGTATATTATAGTACACTCTTTTTTCTCCTACATTCATGCATTTACACTCATGTCCATAAATTAAGGATAATGCAAGTTCAGGGAAAAAAAAAGAGTCAGAAGCAAAACAAATGTGACTTATTTGTAACGCCTATTTATTAAACAAAAGGTAAAGAGCAAAAAGGATGCTATATGTTTGATATCATTAATAAAAATTGTGATTTTTTTACACCCTGAAGCAAATAACAACAACAAAAATTCACTTATTTCTAATACGTGTCTTTAAAAAACTGCTCAGTTGAAAAACCCCACGCCAGGGGCGAAGGAATAAAAACCCCTTTGATCCTGCAATTCCTGTATGTGGAATTCAACTATTCAAATCGTACGAAATTATGCCCAGTTTTTTCAAATCCATATGAAATAATAACTGAACTTTCAGACGCAAATTATGAAATAACTAAACCAAATGCATTAACAAACAAATCTATGTCCATATATCAAAATTATGAACTTATTAAGTCCCAAAAAATAAATCTTGAATAATAA
Source organism: Argiope bruennichi (assembly GCF_947563725.1). NCBI lineage: Eukaryota > Metazoa > Arthropoda > Arachnida > Araneae > Araneidae > Argiope > Argiope bruennichi. Next base: position 67,490,210 of record NC_079161.1, read on the forward strand.
TAATAAAGTCCTTTTTATTTTTTCATCCATTTTTTATATATAATCCTATATAAGTTGGAATAATGTCTAAGCTCTTAAGAGTAAAGTTTTTTTTTTTTTCTTCTTTATAATGATATTTTGACAAATGTCCTCATAGCATCAAAATATATCAATCTTATTAAGGTTTGAGTATATGGTCCACCACCTGATTAATTTCTATCTCTTTCTATTTTTGTCCGGGATATTCTGTTCTCATAGCGTAAATATCATAATTGACACAGAATCCATTATCAATATCATATTTGCAGATATTGTGAAAAAAACTTAATTTACCAAGAGAAAATGTAATTTCCATTAGAGTCAAATAAGCTCATGGAACATTCCAACCAATCCAAATTTGTGACATTTATTTAAAAACGGGTCATATAAATAAATAAAAAATCGTTATATACCATTAAAAATTCTTTTTCATGTAAAATTTTAAGGTTTCCAGATTGTAGTTTAGTTACAGATTGTGATAAAAAATAAAATATTGCAAGATGAAATAATTATTACAAATTTGCATATCAATAATAATCCAATGTCAATGCATACTGCTGAAACCAATAATAACATTGGTGATAATTGGGATAAGATAAGAAATACACCAAAGAAAATTTTCCCACTGCTGACTGTAAACTTCCTGTGTTAATTTTTGCTTCATTATTCTTATGTGTTTGCAAAAAATAAATATGATGTCCTCTAGAATAATTTTAACATTTGAATTATCAGTATCACAAAACGCATATAGAACTCTGCTAATGCTGAAATTAAGATAGATAAGCAGACAAAAAAATCAGTTGACAGCAGATTTACTAAATAAATGTATCAGTAATTATTCCTCCCATGCAGTTTTAGCATATAAAAGAGACGAAAATAGAAAAGTCGTTTTTGTTTTGATTATTGAAGAATTATTAGATGTTTTGATAAATTTTATAATTTTTTATACATGGGAAAAATTTATATTTCATATAATATATGTTGCCCTTATTTGGCTTAAAAATGTGGGAGAACGGTTTTACAACATACTCATGAACAATTTGGGCATCCAGGTGCTCAAAAAAATTGACAAATCCAATTACTCCCAATTATCATAAATCTCCTATTACTCACGATATTGCACTCTTTGCTAAACATTGAGATAATTATCAATTAAATAAAAAGAAAAAGCAACAAAGATCTGGCCTTTTATAGGCGGTGGCCCCTTACAGGTTGTCATTCTGAATGTCTTTCCGTTGGTGGAATAAATTTCTATAATTTAATTTCAGATTAATAATCGAATTAGTAATGATCTCAAGTTTTGATTAATAACATTATTCAAGCCAAAATTTATCAAGTAACTGTATTAAATAGATTCTAAAATTTTTTTATAAACTGCATTTTTTTTTCATAAGCTAAAATATGCATTAAAAAAAATAAGAGAGTTATAAATTAAGACTAATGGTTAGATCAATCTCAAACATTTAAATCATTCTTTCAAATGCCAAATTTTATTAGATATATTAAAAATGGAATTGAAAGTGAAAAATACAAACTACCTACTAATAAATGTTATTATTTTATATTTTTAAAGAATAATGTATTTAAAAATTGAAAAAATTAGAGAAAATAATTTGGAGTGATATTAATTGTGGTTATTTTAGAGTCGATATCTTTATATCAAATATATGCAAGATTAATGAATACTAAACATCCAGATCTTAATGAAAATGCAAAGAAAAATAAACAAAATCAAGATTCATTTTTACTTCATGAAACTTAATTTGCCCAATACCAATATAAAATTTTCTATATAAGATTTATTTTTTTATTTGACTCCCTGATGAAGACATTTGTTGTTTAGGATTAAATGGAATAAAAATGTACTTCATTATAAATTAGCAATGAATTATGTTAATTGAAACTAAACAGAAATGAGATGTTGTGATTATTTGAATAATGTTATTTAAAAATCTAATTTAAATTTAATTAATTTCCTAATTTTTAACTTAATTTAGCCTATATTAACTTCCTTCTAAAATGTTCTCTTGTTTTCTGATTAATTAATTCAACACAAGCGCTCTAAAAAGGCTTAAATCAGCGACACACACGCTCCAAGTGCAGGGATAAAAAAGATCTGCCAACGTAACCAAATTCTTTAAAAAGATATTTGCATTTCCCTCGCCTAAATCGACACGTGTAAAGAAAGCCCTATCAAAATCTCATAGTATAAATAACTCGGGGAAAATATTTTCTCTCTCTTTACACTTCTTCTGCTCTTGCATCGCTGGTGAGTGGGCATAATTCAGTTCGCCCTCGCTTCTTTGTACATAAATTATGCGTCCCGGGATGGAATAAAAGCAAACTTAATAATTCAAAGTGTCTTCTCTCTCATTGGCCACGAAACTGCTTCAGAAATTATGTTACATTTTAGAGTCGACAGGATTAGTTATATGTGCCAAAACTGTCAAATAAATTAAAAAAATTAAAATTAAATCCCCAGAGGAAGAAGCAATTCGACGTTGCGTTGCGACACTTCATCTCGACGATGCTTTTCGCCTCAGCTAACTGACGACGCTGAAGTTCCACTCCAACCGATGCAATATCCTCTGCCTTCCGTTCCTGCCAACATCCCGATGGTATGCTATGCTTTCCATAACCTGAGATCTCTTCTGACAGTTCTGCTCAATACCCTTGTGTTGATGCTCCTTATCACATCTTCAAGAAGTTCTAACTCCTCGACTGTACCAAATAAACTCTTCAAATTTCGAAGATGTCTTTGTGTTACATTCTCATTAAAATATAATAATCACCTTCATTTAAACTTAAAAAGTGCTGTTCTTCAGTCCAGTGCTCAACATTGCCTTTTTGTGATTCAAGAAGTGATTAGTGTTAAAAAAAAAATCGCAATCAGAAGTTCTTGGCTCAACAAGTGAAAGTCAAGATTTATATTGTGTAATTTTATTTCATTTTGGATTGCATATTTCAATTATAATACAATTTTAAATAATCTTTTTATATTATTGTTTAAAATATTATGAGTTTTTAAATTTCTTTTCAAATCTATTATTTAAAATTTATGCATAATATTAAAGTACATTGCATTTGAAATTTATATGCTAGTAAAATAAAAATAAAAAATGATTTACCCAAATACATAAAATTTATAAAAGTAATGACACATGATATCAGAGTAATGACACATAATAATAAATAAATAAAAGTAATGACACATGATATCAGAGTAATGACACATAATAATAAATAAATAAAAGTAATGACACATGATATCAGAGAAAATTGATAAATACCTAAGAGGACATTTTTCTATACCTCTGATTGTAATTTAAATAGTCCTTTGTTATCTATTGTGTCAGAAAACTTTCATATTTTAATGTGCATACAAATCTTGTAGATGAAGAAAAATAATAGACCAAAGTTCTTATATGCTCCGTAATGGCATGCAATAATTAGAATAATGTAGTAAATACCTCAGGGGGAAATTTTCACACCAATGACTGTCATTAAGCTATACTCCATTATAACTTGTGTAAAATACTTAAGTTTCCAAATACATTTTTTTTTTTTCAATTACCAGATATTTTTTATTTGCCAAATACAAGAATATTTTGAGAGTTACAAGAGTATTTTGAATCTTGTATTTATTTTCATTTGAAATTTTTTAATCTTATGTTTATAGTTTCAGTTCCTAGTGTTTAATATGAAATCTTTCAATTCTACAATTATTATTTTCATTTCAAAATTTTGTATTTGAAGTTTTTGAATCTTTGGGTTTTTTTTTTTATTATTTACAGACCAAATACTTATTTAAAAAAATTATATTGACATTTTATTTGGTTGAAATCATAGCAATATTGATATTTTATTTAATACTTTATTTCGAATTTAATAATCTTGTTGTGTCAGATTTCCTGGCATTTTAAAAAATATATAGATAGTCTGTCTTCATCGAATTAAATTCGTCAATTGAGTTTTTACAGAAAAATAGCCAAAATATCTTTGTGTAATATACTATTTAATTTATTAATATTTTGTAATTATTGTTAATTATTTAGGTTACTGCAGATTTTTACCAATATCACTATTTATCTTTTTATATTTCTAATATCTTTGTTGAATAATAATTTAAATTTTAAAAAATCCTTTTATTTTCTATGTTTTTTCCAAGTAAACCTCAAAAGTTAGCCTGTTGTCTCCGCTCGTAACAGGTTTTTTTTTTTTCTTTTCTTCATGGTGATGATGTTGTGATAGGCGCCATCACAACATAAATTCAAAAGTAGCAGTCTTATTGAAACACAAGTATAGGGTAAACCTCCCAATTAATTTCTATCTCTATTTTTATCCCGGATATTCCTTCTTTGGAAATGAATATTAATGGGTGGGAGTAGAAAGAGAATAAAAAATTTATCCCCCTTCTTGATGTCTTAATTTTTAGGTCATTAAGTTTCACTCACTATTAGAAATTAGACGACAATATTTAACTAGTCACTACTCATTTACTAGTGGGTAAAAGACTTTTTCATTCAAAATTACACATTTTTATGCCATTTGTTTGAGTTTTAATGTTTATAATAAGAGTATTTTGAACCTCATATTTATTATTTTCATATTCCGGTGTTTCATATTAACTCAGAACTATGTTGATATTTTATTATCATATAAGTTCAATTTATTATTCCATTATTTTACACCCAATTTGACAATTTCGATGAGCCTTTCACTATTAAAGGACACTGTATGCAAGCATTCCTTATAGACTTGCTTCAACAAATAGTGGCAATCAGCTGAGTTTCTGCTGAAAAACATTTTTATATAGCACAATTTAATATTATTATTATTTTGGTGTTGACAATTATTTAGGTTTATATAATATTTTTTACAAATATCACTCGTCATCTTTTGTTATAATGTAAAGGTAAAGGAAACTTAGGTATCACTTTTTATATGCATTTAAATTTAAATTTCTTACTTGGATACCACTATAAAGTATGGATGTGTGTCAAGGGGCCCCAATTCACTTCCATGTCTTGTGGTGGAGGAAAAATTGTAATAATATCTCTTAATTCTAAATTAAATCCTAATTAATTAATTAATTTCCTAATTTTTATCTTCATTTAGCCAATATTAACTTCATTCTAAAATATTCTCTCATTTCCTAATTCAATTCCACCTTTTTTATTTAATTAATTTCAACTGAAGCTCTAAAATTGCTGACATTGAGAAGTTTACACACTCTGAGTGAAGGGATAAAAATTTGTCGATCTAACACATTCTTTTAAAAGATTCCTATAATTCCCTTACCTAAATTGACAAGTGTAAAGAAATCCCTATCAAAACCTTACAGTATATAATCATGGGTATAAATGTTTCATTAGCTTTTCCTCTTTTGTGTTGTTCTGTGTGATGTGTCTTGTCGCTTCTGCTTATACACAACTATACCTCCCAGAATGGAATAAAGCAATTCGAAACATGTTTCATATTTTTTCATTCTCAAGATCTATGTTTTTCATGAATTCATAATAAATTTTACAGCTTCCAAACTATTAAGTAAACTGATTTTTGGTTTTACCAACAAATTCTTAGAATATTTAGAAAATATTTTAGTTTAGAATGTTTTGTGCACTTAACAATGCAGCCGAAATTTGCATTTAAAATATTAGAGGAAGAGATATTTTTTTTTTTTTGTAAATTTAATCAGCTTTTATGACAATAAATTGTTTTGACCAAAACTATCTCAATTTTTTTTTCCTGTCAATTTTCTAATATCATTTTCATTTCTTTCTTTCAAATGAAGGCATTTTATTTCATGTGGCATTACAAAAATAAAACAATTATACTTCAAATCCTGTTACTTCATGAATGGGTTAGTGAAATATATATTTTTTTCCTGCTGTCTAATTCAAGTTACTATTAATTATAGGGATTTCTTTTCTGTTGTTGAAAACTTTTGTTCATGCATTTGTATTATTGTAACTCTATGGAAAATTATTACTTCCTTTTTAAAAAGTAATGTCCAATATATATATATATATATATATATATATATATATATATATATATATATATATGTGTGTGTGTGTATTTGTTAAATTTCATAATGATAAACTATATTTTGACAAACTTTGAAACTTATCTTTGTACACTTAAAATTATGAATCAAATTCTCATCCCATTATTATGTTCCGAGAGACTACAAATTATCATGGCCTGATTTCATAAAATAGCTAGGAGGATTTAGATTATATGAGGAAACATTTCAATGTGAATTTCTTAAATCCAAATATAAATATGTTTGTAATTCAGTTTTATTAAAAAAAAAAAAAAAATGCCAGAGCATATTGATTCAGAAATTTTCATTAACAAAATCATCACATAAAACTTAATATTTACTAAATTTTTCATTCAACATTAGAAATGAAGAGTTTAAAATACCAATATAGACTGCTTAAATTGAGATTGAAACTACTGTAAAAAAATACTGTTCAAAAAACAATAATAAATAACAGTGCAAATAACAATAGTAATAGTGATTTACTTGGATATTTATTTGTAATGAGTTTATTTTTCAATTTATTATATAAAATGTCTGCATTTGTGTGCAATATCATATTTTTATATACATTGAATATAAAAATGAGATAAAGAAAAATAAGAAACTCTACAGTTTTAATTTTATAAAAAATTTTACCAAATTAACAGAAAAAAATAAATGTCACTATGTATTTTTCATACAAAATTTAATTTAAAAATTAATCCTTTTAGTTTACAAAGATTAAATGAATAATAATGTTGCAAAGAAATTTGATTTTGATTTGTAAAGAATTAAATCATTTTAACTAAATTAAAAACAGAAATGTCAAGTTTGATTTTAGAATAATAAAAGAGCTGATAATGAAAACTAAAATTAAAGAATTACTCATAATTCTTTTAGGGTTCTCAGGTTATGGTTTAAACATTAATATGAATGAAATTCACATTTCACAATCAACTGTCAAAAGTTTGAATTTCAGATGACTTACATGAATTAACTTTTCCTCTGGTATCTTCTTCACTTGATTGTACATCTTCTTCAGTGTATTTTTATCTTTTTGATTCAATAAATTTAAATTGCTTTCTTCCAATTGGTCTCATCATCCCACCGTAGAAGTTCTTAATTATGTGATCTGTATTTGAGGATAACTGCTTTATCAGATGTCAGGCCTTTTCCTTTTGCATTTCTTTCTCATATCCTAATTTTTATAAATATAAATAATAAGCATATTTTTCCTCTGACACAACAAATAAAAAGTCTAATTCCCACAAAAAAGAGCATAATGAATGCAATATAATAATGATGATACAGTATATAAATTTATTCATACATCACAGAAAAAAGCTTTGGTAAAATATCCATTTACCACTAAAGTTGAAAATGAAAAAAATAAAAATTCCTCAATTTTATAAGAACTATAAATGAAAAATACATAATAAAGCAGATACAAAAATTAATTTTCCATAAAATGGCCTATATAATTTTGTAAAATACTAATCAATGAAATGTTCTATGATGTTGTAAATTTTTTAAATGCTTATCAATGAAATGTTCTATTATATTTACATAATGTTTAATTCAAAGATCTTATTCATTAATGTCAGAAAAATTATAATTAGAAGTAGCTATGAAAACAGATCATACAAGAAAGTTTTTATAGTGCAAAAATCAATTATGTAAATCCATTACCAGACAAATTCATTTATCGCTTCTAAAACAATGAAAATCCACAACATTTGCTGTAGATAAACTAAAAATTAAACTGAAAGCAATATAAATATTTAATAAATTTTATAGCTAAAGTATACAATACTACAAAATGTTATTTTAAAAAGTTTTGAATAAATAAATATGACTTCATGTTTTGTTTATATAAAGCAACTGATGACTTGTTTTAATATAACAACTTTGCAACACATACATTCCATGTATATCAATTTTTAATGATGATGTAAAAATCTGAAATGTATGAACAATTACTTATTTAATTAAAAAATATCAAACTCTACCTTCGTGATAAATAATTAAATTAACTTTAAATAAAACCTAACAGCAAAGTTTTGTAGAATTGAACAAAATTTTCAAACATTTCTATGCGCCAATCTTATTTTTAAAAAAATGATACTCTAATTTACAATATAAAAATAAAAAAATTCTAGATTTCTTTACAATGCAAGAATGTTTAATAGATTACCTTAGATAAAATCCAAACATTGCAAACATAATATTCATTTTCTTCGAAATACTATTTTAATACTTATCTTGTAATGAACAAAATGGAGGTACTTACAAAGATCTGGATGGTCGCCAAAGGTTAGCGCCAAGTAGTAAATAAAACGAGCGATAGCTCACCAACATCGGTAACTGCGTCCGAAAAACAGTTGCCCAGAATGTGATCATCCGTTGTGGGATGATCAAAACATGGGAAATTTGGCAACCCGTTTGGTCTGGTGAATATCGATTTGACCTCTGAGCAGTGAAAGTGATAATCATGAACTGATGTTTAATTAAGGTTGGTGAATACGGCTAAAGATTAATAGAAAATTGAAAAAATAATTTTTATTTTCTCCAAAATACTATTTTAATATTTTTTTTCTAATGAACAAACCAATCATATTAAATTCTTTAATATTCTAAACATTAGTAACTTCTCCAGCTAGAAATCATTGACAACTCCGTCCGAAAAACAGTTGATCAGAATGTGATCATCTGACAACGGATAATCAAAAAAATGGCCCAAAACACGGGAAATTTAACATACGGTTTGGTCTGGAGAATACCGATTTGACCATTGTTCAGTGAATAATCATCAGCTGATGTTTAACTCGGTTGGTGCTGTCAAATTCTAGATAGGTCTGCGTTTAGACAGTTCCAGTAGGATTGCGCATGCGCTAAATGAGTTGACAGTAATAAGTGTTCTTTTGACAGGAAAAGGACTTGCTGCTGTACAGCTTTTACGCATGCGTAATTTACTACTCGCTTAATGTAAATCTGATTAAAGAATACGGTACTGCGCATGCCGTATAATGCAGTATTAACCAAAGAGAGTCGTGCGATACTTAACAATAGACACTTGGCAATGAAAATTGTAAACAAAGTGGTGATATTCTGACTATACAGATGATTGGTAAAAAGCTTATTATTTAATGTAATTAATATAGTATTTTATAATTTCTTGAAGTAAATTCTATAAATTTCATGAAAGCAAAATATTTTTTTTTTAATTTTATGGACAGAATCAAAAGTATTGCCTAAATTTGGTTTGTGATTCTGTTTATTATAATGACAGATTTGATGGACTAATGATTTGTTATTAGAATTGAAATAGATAATAGATTGCTATTTAAACAAAACTTATGAAGTTTTAAATATCATTTATTTTCTGCTATGAATTTATTATAGAGCAGAGTTATACTTTATTTCATTTTACTTTTTTTTTTTTTTACTAAAGCATATTTAAATAATTTATCTTATGACATGATTTAAGTAAACGATGGAAATTTTTTATTGATTATAATGCAGGTTTTGAAAAAAAAAAAAAAAAAATGTGTCATGCAGAAAATTTGAAGTCAAAATGAAGTTGTAACTGTTGTAAGTGAAATTCTGTTGTATGCACTCACTGGCTGTTTTATGATATTACTTTAATTTTCTGTTAAGGATTTGACTTGATGTTATTATATAAGATAAATACAATGTCACATGAATACTTGGATATATTTTGAATAATAACACAGAGTAGTTAATATTATGAGTTAAGCAATAAAAATTCTACTATCATTATATCACTGAATATTTACCAAGCATTTTACTATATTTCTTTTCTTTTGATTTTTCATTTTTTTGTAAAAAGAAATATTTTTGAAATAAAATATATATTATGTTTAGCCTTCTGTTTTATACATTTTATTACTAGTTTTATTGCTTATGAAAGGATTTTTTTTTTATCCAGATGGTTATATTTATGTAATATTTATTTTGATTTTTTTAAAAATAATTTTGAAAACATTAAATTTCAAGGCTTCATTTGAATTTTTCTGAGGTTATATATATATATATATATATATATATAAAGTAATTTTAATAATAAAATTTAAGAAATAATTTTATATATATATATATATATATATATATATATATATATATATATATATATATATATAATCGAAGTCATTGATTTCTCTTACTATTTGAAATTTGAATCTGAATTTCAGTCTTAATAAGTGTAATAAAACTTATTCAAAGTATAATTATTACTAGGATTGTTTATATCTTTTCAAATTATTCAAATCATCTGTTTTGATTTAAAATCATTATTTATTTAAATTTTGTTTTGGTTCCTGCATTTTTTTTTATTTGTCTATATTTGATTTTGTTTTGGTTAGTATGAAATAAAACTAAAAGCTACATAATTTTTTTTTCACATTTTTTAAAACTAAAAAACACATAAAACTAAAAACATAATTACTTAAAACATAATAACACACATAAAACATAGAACAAATAAAACCAAAAACTATATAATTTTTTCACATTTTTTTAATGTTTTCATTTGTTAAATGCATCTTAATCTTACATGTTAAATCACAATAAATAAATAAATTTTTAAGGCCCATGATCTACTTCAGAGTTTAACTGCTGTTCATTGAATTAAAAAAAAAAAATTAATAAGGACGCTTTTTACTTGAAAAGAAAATTTTTTTAACACTCTGAGTATGATTTTACTGTTATTGAACAATTATTGTGATCAAAATATATTTGTTCAAAGTTAGTTAATTAAAATTGCTTATTTGTCCAATGTTATTTTTAAAATATTCAAATTCTCTTATTATATTTAATATAATTTTAATTATTAAAATTACTTATTTTTATTCATTACATTTATTAATATTGTTAAATTTTTAAAACAAAACCTTACTTCTATTTTCAGCCTAAAAATTGTAATTTTCTTTGATTGTGCTAATTTTTTAAAATTTAATTTTCTAAATTCAAAATATTGAATAAATAAAATTATTACTGTTATCCTTTCAGTTTTGAATTATTGAAATTCTATTTGCTTAATGTATAATTTGAATTATTCAGCCAAAGAAAACAAATGTAATTTATCAGAAAAGCTTTTAAATTATTTCATTTCACTTCCTGGAATATTTCAAGAATATTTTTATATTTTATAGTTTTTTTTTTTAGTATGTGGTGATAGTTTTAATTGAAGTTTCAGAAATCATCTGTTATAATCATAGCTTGCAACTGCTATATGAAAATAAACTAAGCGAAACGATTTAAATATTAAGAAGTACATGAGTATTCTGTAATGGCAAAGTAAATGAAAGCTAAAGGGAATGTTGTTTATTTATCTTGTCTTTTTTTCTAGATAAATCTAATTGATTTGATTGAAGGTGCATATCATTATCTGATCAGAGCTGATTCTTGAAATTTAAAGATAAATCACAAATGTAGAATTTTTTTTTTTTATCATTTTAATTATTATTTCTAATGATTTTATTAAGTTAATAACTATCAACTTATTTTAACTTAACTTTTCTGGTTAATTTATTGAATAAAATATTTCATGTCTTTCTTAAATATATATATATAATATTTTTAGAATGAAAAATGGAAAAATATATTTTATATAAAATATTATAATGCTCCAAGTTCCTCAAATTGTATGCAACTATGTTTTTTAATTCATTTGAGAATATCAAATGAAACAGGTTTTTAATTAGTTGCATAAAATGGCATTAAGAATGACAACTTTAAAGATAAAAATATCTTTCCTATATACTTAATCTTAATTTCAATCAGTAAAATAAAATTTTGTTTTTTGTAAAATTATTATAATTAAGCAAAAACTGGTAAACAGAGCTTATGAATTGACATTATGTTACAAGAATATCAGAAAAGTGAATGTGTGTTTCAACATTTACAACTTTTGGAAACTTGAAATTATCCTAAAATGGATTAAAGTTAGAACTATCGTTCATTCATTCTGGGTATTTGCTTTTGACTTTCGCTTCCTCTCTTCCACACCTACTTTTATTATTTGTATTGTCTTGTTTAAGTTTTGTATTTATAATTATATTTTATAATATTGAATATTTCTGAATCTTAAAACTATTTTAATAGAAATGAGGAAAATATTTTCTACAAAAAAAAAAAAAAAAAAAAAAAAAAAACAGTTTGGTTGTATTTAATTTTGATTTTTTTGATTTCATGTTTAACTATTGATTATGTATTACAAATATTTTGTGTATAATATTTGTATTTATTAGGAACAATTTTCCATTGAAAGCAGTGCGATTATTCTGTGATGTATAAATGAGTTTAATAATCATAAAATGATCGAGGAATAGAATAGTTTTGTTAAAAAAGAAATTCCTGTAAATTATAGATAGATTTTTAGTGTACTAATTAAAATTTCTAACCTGATTTCATTTTTATCAACCCTTTGAATGTAAAGTTAATTTTCATCAAAATTACTGTTGTTAGAGAATTAAACGGTGTATTGGTGCGGAATTGGAATTAATCAGCAGAAAAGGAAAAAGAAAAATAAATAAATAAACCTTAGACAGTGGAAAAATATTAGAGTTTGGTACTATTTTCTCCATTTGCCTGATCGTTAACCTCTTGGACTACGATGGCGCATGTTTGTACGCTTTTAGCAAAGTAATTTATAGTGCAAGAAGTAAGTGGATTCTACCCATGTGTGTTATTATAATATTAGCCACTTTTGGCGACTAGCTTGTTCGTCCAAATTATTGACTTTTTTGGCTGTTAAATTTTACTGTGGAATTCATATATTTTTAAAAATTTTACCTTTCATTTGATAAGAAAAACATGAATTTAAATGAATATATATATTACGAAATAAAGACGGAAGTGGAACACTTACTTCGAAATTGATGTCGAAAGAAAGCAGCTATTTCTTAATTTTAATTTGGCAAAAACTCGCGGTTATATGTTTTAATGGATGAGTTTGAATTAGGGATGACGAATATTTTCAGAGCGGTTATTACGTAACCAATATCAAAAAGTCACAAATACAAGTGATCAATACTTTTCAATGAGGGGTGTGATTCAAATCCTTGATACGATCTTACTGATGATATTTCGATTACAGGTTTTGGATCACGATAGAAAGTAACAATCGATATGATATCACTGAAGTAACAATCGATACGATCTGTCCAATGGAAGCTCTCGAAAGAAATCTGTGATTGGATTGAAAAGTGAACGGACCGGTTATTGGAATTATCGTATCGTATCATTGAATTGCATATCACTGAAATTTATCGAAGCGGTGATTTCACCGGAAAGTGCGAGGCTTCACTGGAAAGTGCGAAGTCACCGCTCCACTTTACTGGAATGATCGATATTCGTATTTGATGATGCATTATTCCATACAGATCATTTTTAATTGCTCGTGACATGATTGACTTTGATTACATGTACTCTGTTTACTGCTGGCTCCATCTATTGGTAGAATATAGGACTAAAGTAAAACATTTTAAAGAAATGACATATATTTTTAACTCATCTTTTCCAGAAAATGGTTCACTCTAATAAATAAATTAAATAAATAGTTTCGAGAAAAAAAAAATTAAGAAGTAAGCTGAAACAGATAAATTAATTCAATCACACGTTACTTAAATTAGTAAATTAAGTATTAATTACAATTAATAAATTTTATATTTAATATTAAGTAATAATTTTTAATTAATAATATGATTGAAATAACAGATATTTGGAACGCACATTTAAAAATAACAATAGCAATATTATTTGTTATTCAAAAAATCGTGGATTATGCATCTCTAGTTTGAATTTCATCATATCATTAAACATTGTTTATTACACTTAAAAATTTATTAAAAATAAAGGAAACATTGTACAAAAATAAAATTGATATCATTAAAAAGCTCTTTAGTTGAGCTAATGCAAAAGCTATTTTTGTTAGTTAATATTTATCAAATATGCTATCATTTTCCATAGATAAGTGATAACAATAATCCATTTTTATTGGTGCAGCTTATTTTCGTACTAGTTTAAACTTTGTTTGATGCCTGTTCCTTTACTTCTTTTACAACTTCTTACCGCCGAGTGAATACAGTTTTTGGTGAATCCTATTCAGAGCATTTTTGATAATATTTTACTGTTTCATTAATAAGCGAAGCCTTCAGTTAAATGCAGCTGTAAAACCGTTCAATGAATTCTTCTGAAACGTTCGTATAATGATTTGTATATACTTGGCATTCTATTATATGTAATAAGAGTGATTTCTGTGCTACGTAGTTAGCCTTTAATGTATATAGATGATTTTGTTGCATGCTATAAAATGTAATGCGATGTTTCATAGGAAAAGGATCAATAATAGCAAATTTGTTTTGTCTTTACAGCTAAATTCCTTGCTGCCTTAAGCACAGGAGATAAAATGTGTGCAGATGAACCAGATGGTTTTAATTATAGTACATTTTGCTGAAGATAAAACAGTACTGTAGTGGCTACATTGTTTTACGAATAAACCTCATGAAGATTGTCGTGCATAACTGTACTGTTTCAAGCAATATTTAGAAGTGTTGATCTTTCGATTACTGCATTAATTGCCATCAGTAACCATGGAGCAGCAGCTGGTTTGTGCCCTGAAGTTGCCACTCAAGGAAATGGCAATCCGAAGAGTTGTTGTTAATGTCTGGAATGCATCTGATGTGTTAGCTGCGATTGAGAAATTCCGATTCAAGTCACCTACTGGCTACATTTGTGAAGATGTTTGGCGAGAAATCGTTGATAAAGTGAAGGAAAAAATCTCGAAACTCATGTGTCCCGAATCACTAAAGAAGCAAATGATGCATCTTGTTAAACCCATTGGCTCAGACATTATAAGATGGAAATTATTTCACGAATATATTTTGGAGGATTCCCGCGAGTATCTCGATATTCATATTTTAGAACAATTGCGCTGGTCATGTACAGGAGCAATTGATTATCAGAAAACGGCTGAACAACTCGTTCGTCACCAAGCGTTAAACAATGTGAAATGTTACAAATTGGCTTCCTTATATTGTTTGACTGAATTCATTCCAGGACTGTTTGAGAAAGTCCCTGAAAGTTATAAGAGGAGTTTGTATGAAGAAGAAGATCCTTTTCAAGTCAAAGTGACTCTCATGGAGAATTACTGGGCTTGCACCCTGACTGGAGACGAATCTAAAATGGAATTTTTATTTTCCAGGCCATTTCTTTTTATGGCCTCCCTTCAACAGCTTGGCTTTGAATACGCAGCACGTATAGGCAGTAAAGCAGCAACTGAATACTTTTATCATCAGCTGACCGACGAAGAGCGAGACTCTACTATATATCGGACTTGCGGTGCTGTCATATCAGAAAGCAGCAATTTATATGTGATGCCATACAATTTTAAAAAGGAGAAACTTTCTGATGTCTTTTGGTATTTGCTGTCGCTGATGAATGCCGAGCAGCAGATGCAAATTCTAAAGGAGCACACTTGCGATGTTTTAACATCCTTTTTGGATTGGCCGTGGCAAGACCTTTTACTGAACAGCGCACATGTTATCTGGACTTTCCTTCCGGAAAGAAGTTACAAATACCTCTTGTACAACATCATTGAAAACATCAGAAATTTGGGCTACTATTTTCCAAACTTATTCCAGAAGTTTTTCATCAGCAGTCCCAGCGATTTCAGGAAACGTTTTTTGGATCGCGAATGTCGGTTCTGCTCATTTTTCTCTGAATTTTTCGAAGCCGAAGATTCGGAAACCATTGAGGTAATCTTCAGAAATGTTGATTCTGCCGACAGAACGAGACTCATCTCTTGCCATCGTTTCTTTAAACTTCTAGATGATGTGATGGTGAGAGACAAATGGCATTTGGTTGAAATGTGTCTCCGAGAAGCCACACCAACCAAGGAGGATAGGATAAAACTGAAGAGTACTTATATGCGATTCCTCACATGGACAGATGCGGATCAATTGGAGTCCAGAGAGCGCCGTTGGAAACAGTTCTTTGAATTGCTTGGTGACACCGATACGAGTGCTGATAGCAAAACGAGTTCAGAAGATGAGGCACTGACTAAAAATAGCCCGAAAGGTGAGACCCCGACCAAAAAAACATCATTAGTGAAGGAGAAGAGAACCTAAAAAGAAAACTGACTGTTGTTTCTTATTTTATAGAGAGTAAGCCGAATCATCCAAATGTTTTATTGTATATTACTTAGTGGAATTTGGTTGATTCGAAGCTGACGACACAAATTCGAATTGCCGAAACTTTCGAATTAAGTACAAATGGATGTCAAATGAGCACAAAAAAAAAAATGACTAAATATTTAAATTGAAAATAACTATGACCAAAAAAAAACTATCTGAGTAGTGAAAAGGAAGAGAATATTCTGCTGGGAACCGAAAAAGAAAACTGAGTTGTTTCTTATTTTATAGAGAGTAAGCCGAATCATTCAAATGTTTTATTGTATATTATTTAATGGAACTTGGTTGATTCGAAGCTGACGACAAAAATTCAAATTGCCGAAACTTTCGAATTAAGTACAAATGGATATCAAATAAGCACAACAAATAAATGACTAAATTTTTAAAACTGAAAATGGCATTGAGGATTTTCTAAGTAAATAAATGTGAGATGCATTAATTTGTTAACACGCTAAAGAAATCGAAATTACTCTGTAAGATTTTCATCAGATTTTCTTCATAAATGCCAT
Source organism: Argiope bruennichi (assembly GCF_947563725.1). Classification (NCBI taxonomy): domain Eukaryota; kingdom Metazoa; phylum Arthropoda; class Arachnida; order Araneae; family Araneidae; genus Argiope; species Argiope bruennichi. Next base: position 67,506,979 of record NC_079161.1, read on the forward strand.
GAAACTCAAGTAAGGATTTTCTAAAAGTTTCACAACAATTAATTAAAAAATCCACTTTTTTGCTAATTGAAAACTAGGAACATTTTACTGGCAAAGAACTCTAGATGGCGCTCTATCGGAATTCTAGACTTTGCTTGTGATCTGTTCTAGACTGCATCTGTTCAAAGCTGTGCTTGTGATTGATGTAGAACTCTTAGGAAAACTGTTACGATTGACGACAATGCTTAGTCACGAAATGAGGATGATATTTAGTCGTAGAAACTATGATGAGATTATTGTAAAGGGCATTAAGTCACCCTATAAATCAATTTTGGTCACCCCTATATGTTCTATTAAAATTTTTAGAGTGTTAAAGCTTTCTTTTCTTCGTTTTCATCATTATAGAATAGTTGAGCTAGGGGCTATTTGTGACATGCACTTTGTAGAGTGATTTTTAAGATTTTTGATCAGGAATTTTATCAACTCTTTGTTTTATGATTGAACCAATTAAATGCGTATAGATTCCTGTCGAATCAGGTAGCGAGAAATTGTATAAAAGTGCTTCATTTTAGTTCGTTAATGGAAACAAAGGTACTTTTTAAATTTTGTTTTGAGATAAATTAATTGATCTCATAATAAATTTATTTGTCTATTTTATTTATTTTTTTGCATTTACTAGATTATAAAATGCTGCTAAATTTTTTTCTTACTAAGTGCAATATTTATAAATCAATATAACTGTCCGAAACCATATGATAGGACAGATTGCAACACATGTTTTTCGTCGTGTTACAATTTCTAGAGTTATATAAACTACTGCTGTAATTGATGTCATGCCAACTACTTTATTCTTATTGAAGTAGTTCTTTATTAATGGAAAAAGGAACTTCGTAAATTTTGATTTTAAGATAAATTAATTGTTCTCTTCAAATGCTTTTACTTATTTATTTTATGTAAGTATTAATTTATAAAATACAATTTAAAATTTTTTAACAAGTGCAATTGTTTAATTTTTTTAAGTAATGTTATGATGTCAATATATTTTTGTTCAAATAATTCCTGAACAATTGCTGGTCGACACACACACATTAAAACGCAACAAACTAAAGTACATAGTAGGTGCAACACACATTGGGAAAAAGTAATAGAGGAATTGAAAACGATTACAAAACAAATTATAAATCTGATAACGATTCTGTTCTAACTATTTTTTCTTTAGAACGAGAAACTATAAAGGAAATCTGAGCGGGCTTCATGAAGTCGAGAAGTATAAGAGTTAGCTATAATTTTAGTCATAGAAAAATATTAAATATTAAAAATACAACTGAGTTACTTGTCTCTACATAGATATATTTGTTACTTGTCTGTGCTTAGATATATTTGTTACTTGTCTGTGCTTAGATATATTTGTTACTTGTCTGTGCTTAGACATATTTGTTACTTGTCTGTGCTTAGATATATTTGTTACTAGTCTCTGCATTGATATATTTCTTGCTTGTTTGTACATATGTGTTGGATATGCCAAACCAAGGTTAGTATTTACATCTATGCAAGAAGAGGAAAATATTTTCCTATTTTCCTGAAATTCGGATATTTTCTTCAGATTGCTGTGGAAGCAATAAATAAAATAAGAAAGTTGGCTTATTAGAGTGCTGTAAGTATTGGCATTTGGCAGAATATGCCTTCTTATTGGCATGAGAATTAAATGGCTGATCAATTCTAATAATGAAGAATGGGTGTAATACTTAATTTTCAAATCTGTGATAGGTAAAGATTTGTCATTTGTTTGCTTTCAATTCCAGTTTGTTAAAGATTGACTTTTAAGGTGGGTTTACTCTCGGCCAGTAAAACAACGCATGTGCAGAAAGGGACTGATTTTTTTTTAAAAATTTTTTTTTGCCACAATTTTTTAAGATAGATTTAGGCATTCCATCTTGACTATAAATTGCCTTTTTGGCGTCCCAAAATTTATCTTTTTCACTGAGTATTGTATTAAAATGATGAATATTTACACAAATAAGCATGGCAAAATGAAAAAATTCTTTTAAAAAGTCAACGAATAAAGTTGGGAAATTATAGAAAAAATGGCAAATAAAGTGAAAAAAAAAACACACCATCGCATTTGAAAGAACAAAGAGCAAAAAATGTCAGAATTAATCTATGATAAGTGATCAATTTTTTCACGAAAAAAACACACACACACACACACAGCAAATTCTACAACCGCACGCGCAATAAGAAAAAAAAAAAAAAAAAATACAATATAGCGATACGCTGTTGTCCCGTCGGGACAAGTACTTGCCAAGGACTTAAAAGCATTTTTCAGCCTTTCTACGCATGCGCTGTCTACTGGTCGTCTTATGACTAGCCGAGTGTAAACCCACCTATATATTAATTGTTTAAATAATTTTATCATTTGTTTATTATTTTGCTATAAACCGTTTGATATCATTAAATGTTAGAATGCCAAATAATAATATTTAGCAGGTGTTTTTGTTTTTTTTAAAATTTCAATTAATAAAACAGTGTTTAATGACTAAAGTATTTTTTAAATATTTTTTTTTATTGTTAAAAGTTGTAACAGCTGATTTGTTCTGAAAAAACATGTGTTGTGCTAAAAATCATTAAAATTGCCAAATATTTCATTTTTACATATGATGAATGAATAGCTGTATTATAAAAATAAGCAGTTATAAGTGAGACATCTTTAATATTTTAAAAAATAAACATTGTTCTTAATTTTATTACAACTGCCCCCCTCCCCATCTCCTGCTCCATCACTTATATAGAAAAGCGTATTTTATTCAGGCTTCATTGTATTCCAGATTTTTTAATTTTCGAAATCAAAATTAATTTACTGAGATTTAGTAACTTTTTTCAGATTTTTTCCGGTTTCGCTATGATTACCAAATTATACTTTTTTGAAATTACAGGGTAATTCAAAATGAATACAGCAATTACAAACTCCTATAACTATTTAATGAAAAAGAATTTATCAATAAGATTAACACATAATGTAGGCGGAACTTCAAAATTTTGTAAACACACGTCATAGATGTTCTATGTTCCCTTGGTCCCACGGACAATATCTAGGCAGTAGTCCATTTCACGCCATACATTCGGAAGCATGTCTACAATCACCGACGCAAGCGCATTACAAATGCGTACTTTGAGTTCTTTCATTGCTTTGGGCATGGGAAGCACATGCATCTTGTCTTTCACATAACCCCACAGATAAAAATCGCAGGGTGTCAAGTCTGGAGGTTCTTGATTGTAAAGCTGACGAAATCTTCTCTGCACTGTGGTAACAGAATGACAATTGTTAAATTCTAACACGCAGAATGCTTTCTGCACGGGGCTCGCCATTTTCACTGAGACTCCCGCAATGAACAGGTTTCTTGTTGTTTGTGAAGTTTCAACTCGCGCATGCGTAGGCTTCCTCTTCACTGCACCTGCGCCTTACATAAAGAAATTTTGAGGCTCCTTCTACATTCTGTGTTAATTTTATCGTTAAATTATTTTTCATTAAATAATTATAGGCATTTGTAATAGCTCTATTCATTTTGAATTACACTGTAGCCAAATGGTAGCCTTTAGCCAGAAAATTTGAATTGCAATTCAAAAAAGCGAATATTTAATATTTCTTTTATGGAAATATTTAATATTTTGTTATCACTGTTTAAAATTGCGGCCTTTTGTTTAATTCTAACTGCAGCAAATGTGTCATTGTAATATTCTATTTAATTTTGAAGATTTATATTTGGAATTGAGAGAATCATCGTCGTTATAATTTATTTTCGATTAAATTTATTAGAATAAATATATTTATAAAGATTTTTTTTTTATTAAATATATTAAGAAAGTTTAGTAATGTCATTTTATTTGGAAAAATAGATAAATGCATCCCAAAAAAGCATATATTAAATCAATTAATTGTATGCTGAAAAAAGTTATTTCTAAAATATATATATATATTCATCAAATTTAATAGTTTGAATTCGGCTCCTCGTAATGAAGTGAAACTTTCATTGCTTTGATAAAATTGATTGATAATTTGTTAAACAATGTTCCGATTGATGACCAAAAAATTCAAAAACTATTATATAGTTGTTTAATTGCTTTGAGCAGAAGCTTGAATTTTGAACAGAAATTGGATTTTTGGATTGAAGCCTTTAAATTGAAAGAAATTGAGAAAATGAAGTCTTGGCAAAGCTATAGTAGTTAAATTTGTTTTGCTGTTTTCCATGTACCCATTTTTGAAAGTCTATTTGATTATTAGATAGAACAAATGGTTAACAATTATGAGAATGGATTTATGAAGTGCAAACCTTAAAGTATTATTATTATTTTAAATAAAAAAAACACACATGTGAAGTTAGTTTTGGAATCTAAAATTCTACCAAAACTCCACTGGTCAAGATTTTATGGAAAATTAATTAAATTCCTTCATGATATCTTAACAAAATTCCTTGCCTCCCTCTCTTCTGGTTTCTCTCAAATATCTGTTAATATATACACTTTAATAAGAACCTCAGATTCTAATGAAACATTCGAAGAGTTAAGTAAGAAGCCATTTTCTTGTTCAAATCTAATTTTCATTTATTAGTTGAGAAAAATGTAAAAAACAATTTCCATAGCTGTCTATGGAAATTGTCTAAAAAACAATTTCCATATTCTTTTTGGAAGAATAGACAGCTATGGAAATTGCAGGCAGAATTTAGCTGAATGATGAATTTTGCAGATTTTTAGTATACTGTGCCTTAATTAGTTTGATTATGATTTTGTAATTAGTTTTGACCTGATAGTATTTTGAGGCTGGATATCTTACAAAAATATGCATAATATAAATATCTAAAACATTATGCATAATACAGAAATTGTTCAAAATTCTCTACAAGACAAACCAAATTAAATCCTTTTTTAATTGAAAATTAGAAAAAAGATTTTTCCCAGTGCATCGCATAAATTGTTTTAACACCATTTCAATATTTAAAGCTTTAGCTTTTGAATTATGTTAACTTGATTTTGGTAGAGTTTTTTTTCAATGTTAATAATAATTATTTTTTTAAAAATTATGTAGTACTTTTCACTATTTGATTTACTACACAAATACACTATCATGCTGCTATAGTATTAAAAACATTTTCTCGTTTGTTTTTTTTATCATGTGAGAACATGATGTTGTTTTTGGTTTGAGGTTTTTGATGCATCAGAATGGCAACAAATTGTTGAAGCTTCAAATTGTTTAGACAACAAATTGTTGAAGCCTCAAAATGCGTAGGCAACAAATTGGCAATTTATTTACTGGCGAAAATTTTATAGCACAAAATTGATTTGTACATCATATTGAGGTTAAAAAAATAATAGTTTCATTGATGCTAATGTTTTGATCTATAAATTAAATTTCTATTTTTAATGAATTTTTAAAAATATAATTAAATCATATTTTTCAACTATTAATTTCGTACAAAATAAAAATAAAATTTATTCTGCATGAGCATCGCAGAAAATTAGCCATCACATTTACAAAAGCTCTGATTGAAAAATAAGTTAATTACTACTGAAAATTAAATCTGTAAACTATGTTTTTTCACATAGTTTACAGTTCATTAACAATGTGGATGAAATTGAACCTTCAACTGTAAATAATTTTAAATGGAAAATTTATTAAATTAACTTTACTTGTTTTTTTATACAAACTTTTAATATATTTAAATTTGGTATTCTTTTTAATTTAGAATTTTTAAATTTTCTTTGACTTGTTTGTATTTGCGACATTCTGAATTAAAATTCTGAAACTGGTCATTTCCATGTAATATTAGATTTTTATTTTTTTCTAGATTTTGTTACAAAGAATTCTCTAAATAATTTATACACGAAGAACTTGAAGTGTTCCTTGGAAACATGCAATGATGTAATAAAATATAAAGCTTGAATAGAAGTTCTTGGAAAACAATATTTAATTACACTTAAAAATCCTTTAAATAATTTATACATGGAGAACTTGGAGTATTCTTTGGAAACATGCAATGATGTAATAAAATATAAAGCTTGAATAGAAGTTCTTGGAAAACAATATTTAATTACACTTAATAATCCTTTAAATAATTTATACATGGAGAACTTGGAGTATTCTTTGGAAACATGCAATGATGTAATAAAATATAAAGGTGGAATAAAAGTTCTTGGAAAACAAAATTTAATTACACTTAAAAATTCTCTAAATAATTTATATGTGAAGAATTTGTAGTGTTCCTTGGATACATAGTGATGTAATAAAATATAAAGCTGGAATAGAGTTTCTTGGAAAACAATATTTAATAACACATATTAAAGCATCTATTTCTTACTGATAGAAATACCATTTCCGAAATATACGAGAGCAACATAATAAATACAACAGAGCAAATTTCTTATTAATCCATAGATTCTTCTTGCACGTAATAGCATTCTTTGAGGTTTTTGTAAATTTTAACGCATTTTGTATAAATTGTACAAACTTATTTCAATCCAAAATGATATTAAATACTAAGTTCTATGAGAATCATGTTAAAATTTGATTTTAAGCAGTGTTCTTAGTAAATGTTTGAAATCCTACATATAGAAATTCGGGCATTCTTTCAAAGGGCAGCGTTTTTTTTTCATTCCGTAAGAGCATTGATACGTGCATGCAATTTATAAAAAAAGATATCATTTTCTCATTAATTTACAAGCAAAAAGAAAAAGTATCAACTAGAAAGAAAATAAAAGATCGAAAAGGATGAGACAAAAATTTCGTTTTCACTAAAAAAGAAAATAAATGAATAAATTATGAAAATTATTCAAAATTATTAATAATAATAAGTTGTTCAGATAGTTTTAGTTAAAAATTTATTTCCAATAATAATTTTTTTAAACATTTTCTTTCACAAAATATGGACAGAATTTACGAATTTAATTAAGATACTATTATTTATTGTATTCATCATTTTTATTATAAAACTAATGTATAGTTTTTTTTTTTTGATTAGAAGAATGATTATCATTTTTATAAAATTTTAACTGTTTAGAAACATGCTTCATTCTTTAAGTAAATAAATTTCGAATATCTTGAACATATTCCTCAGTCTCATCATTTCCCATTATCCCCAAAAGCTGAAGCATCTTCTTAGCATAACCATTTAGCTTAGTAAGCCAAGAATTTGTCCTCGCGTCTTCTTTTTCCGAAAGATGGCGCTGCAGCTGCCGCTTGATGCCGATTTCGTTTCTCACTGCTCCGTTGCTTATCTTTTCAAATACCACTTTTCGTGGAGAAAATAAGCAATTGTCTATTGCTGATTTATATCTGTTTCCAGTTATAGTTCTTGTAACAAGATCAGCAAGCAATAAAGAACAGTTTAAATCCGGTGCCTGAATGAATTGATTCTTGCCATTGTCTCTATAATCATTTAGCAAAAGACTGCTGCCGTCATAAAAATCACCACTGAAAATATTTTCAGATGTCCGCTCGATTTTTTCTCCATTGCATTTCAAATGGTCTGTTGCAGATTTCGCTTTTTCTGCCGTAGATGAAGGATTCGAAATGACTGCTGGATCGGTGATGGTCCATCTTTGTTTCCTTATAAAGAGTTGTTTGATTGATATCATTGCATTTGATACGAAATAAGTCTTCAGGAAATTACATAAGAAATTTATCGGCGATGGCATGCAGCATGCAGCGCCGTTAGTCGTGTAATCACCGTTTCCAAAATATTCGTTAGGTGACCTAACCAAACGATATTTGGGTCTCATACACTCAGTATCATCGGTTGCGTTAGATTCGAGTACATATCGATTAGTACTGTCATGCACTATTGTGGACTTGTATGCGGTAAGCTTCATTGGATTCATATCAACATAGCTGCCAAATCCTGTCAGCTCTAAATCGATTCCATTTTTGTAGCTTTCCAAATCTGGATAAGAATATTGATCTGTTGCGTTAATTAATTTTATTTCCCATAAAGTGTAAGGGCTCATCAATAGATCACCTGATTCGAGCTGGTTATACACTCCATTCGATCGTAATCGTATTCCATCTTCGTTCTTCTCGAAAGAGTAGTAGATTGTTACGCTGTCGCTGGTTATCAGAAAGATTTTATTGGCGTATCTGTAGTAGGAATTACCCAAGTGAATCGCTCTTATATCGAATCCTTTGAGAGTTTCAGATAGTAGAGACTGAGCACTTTCATTTATTGTTTTAAAATCAAAATCGATTTCACTGAATTTGATGGCATCTTTAAGTGGGGGAGATTTTTTTATATCTGCTTTGAAAACAACTTCTTTTCCTAACAACAAATCCGAGATTAAACCTCCATATTCCTTATTTTCCCACACAAAGAATGGCTTAGATGAACGAGATTGTCCGTTAAAATATCCCTTCATAAGGGACGCGTTACCTTCCCTCACAGTAGTCTTGTACAAATCTAATTTCTGTTTAATCCTTTCTATTCGTCGCATCGCTTCTTGAACAAGGTCCTGGATATTCGTGTTCAGTTCAAGTTGAGACGGAAGCATGGACTTCTCGATATAGCGGTCTGGGAATGGAAACGCCCACTGCGTTAAAGCATCGATTGCTGTTTTGTACTGTTTTAGCACTATGTTGGCCCTTATTACAAATTCAAGTCGGTTGACTGCATTTACAAGCTGTTGGTCCTTGATAGCGATGCTACTTGCCGCGACAGAACTGATGTCTGCGATATAATTAGCCAGGTTCTGTTGGTTCTGGTAACTTTGTATGCGATCATACAGGTTGATCGTGGTGGTCATAACTTCATCCAACTTCTCTATGCTACGACTGAGTTCATCTTTCACTACGAATCTTTCTGTTAATTGTTGCATTAACAACTTCATGTCTTTCAGAGTACTCTGCACTTGCCATTTCGTGACATCCAGGGATACTTGGGATTTGCTTCCAAGTTTGTCACTTATGTCTTTCATATGGTCTTCCATTTCTTGCAACATTGGTGCGATGGTATCATAGATGATATCTTCGTATTCCCTGAGTTTCTTAATTTTATTGTCAATTTTTTCTACAGCATCGGTTATGACATCAATTTTTTCTTGATCCCCTTTCATTTTGTCATACAAATGAAGCAACAACGAGCCGAATTCGACAATTTGTGATAACTTTCCTATGATTTTCAGAGCATCGACACTTTTTTTATCGCCCGAATGGATTTTCAGATCTTCTGATTTTCTTCTCAGTTCTCGTTTAAGTTCACTTTCTAGCAATTTTACTTGTTTAAAATCTATTTTATCCTCTGTGGCCTTCTTTAACTTGTCTTCAATATCGGTTATTTTGCGTGTCATGTCATTCAGTTTTTCGGGATTTTTCTTTATTTCTTCAGACACATTATTCAACAGTTTGTTGAGATATGCAACTTTTTGATTTCTCAATGCTTTAATTTGGTCGCCTGTAAACTTTATGGCTGATACGATGTCTGGTGACAAATTCAGGGTTTGTTGCTGATTGCCTAAGGCCAAAGATTCACCTACAGTGCTTGCTGTTTCTATTACCGTGCCGACAATAGCTCCAATTGGGCTTAAGAAACTTACTATTCCTCCTATGATTTGAAAACACCTGAACAATCCCTTTATTTCTAAAGCATTTTCCAGTTTTTCTCTTTTCTCCTTCAGTTCTTTTCTTTCCTTTTCAGCTTGTTTCTGCAGTAGAAACGTCTCTTCAATCAAAATGTACACCTGATCCTCAATTTTCAGACTGGCTTTCTCGATTTCACGGTTCATCTTCTTGATGAAAGATTCAGCTTCCTCTATCTTCTTGTCTATACCTTTTTTATAATATTCTTTGTACTTGTTAATGGCATCGACTTTTATGTTCATAATTTGAAGATCTTTTAGAGTTTTTATATTTTCTTTAACCAAATTCAGATAATGGTAGATATCTATTATTAATTCAGATTCGGAAATTTCTTTTAAATCGTACATCCTTCCTAATGCAGCAGTGTATAAGTAGTTAAGAACTTTTTTATTCTCGTCGAAATTTGGACCATCTTTGTGACTTTTCGCAAACTCACTTATCCTCTCCAGCAATGAACTATAAAAGGGGCAAAAATCCATTTGGTCGCTTAATTTATGAAACTGACTTTCCAAACCTTGAAATTCAGCAATAAGTCCAAGTGTATCATAAAGGTTTCTTACATCGCTGTTGCCATTTAGCTTGTCTACAAATTGCAGGAGATAATATCTTTTGAAACGATTATTTAAATTTAAACGAACGTAATTTTTGTACTCGTTGATTAAATTGGAGAAGTCACGAATGCCGTTTGCAGGTAATGGATTTTGTGGACTGCCATTTTCCCCTTTTGTGCCGTTGGTTCCTGTGGGGCATACTCCATCATTTGTGACTGTTCTTTCCCACTCCCATTTCGAATATGCCCTTAGCCCTCCAAGTACATACCCAAGCCAGCTTGGTTCACAATGAGACCATTTTGCATATACATCATTTCCATTCGTACCTCCCGACCCTCCAGATCCACCTGTACCCATTTTGCCTTCTACCCCCGTAGAAGTGAATTTGGTTATCTTCGAAGGCTGGCTCAGTTCTATAACGGTGACATTTCCCGGATCACCTCCTTTTCCTGCTTTTCCCCCATTTCCTCCATTACCCCCTCTGCTACAAGGTAATCCGTAGATCATGAAAGGTTTTTCTGTGCAGGACCACTCTCTGTGGATGACAGTCAAGATGACAAGTCCGCCACCGCTTTTATTTCTTATTCCTTCACACTTAAAACCGCGGACACAACCATTGTCGCAGGGTGGGTCCGAATTATAGGGCGTATGAGCGTCCCGCCCAGGATCACCGGAGACTCCATCACCTCCATCCTGTCCGGGACCGCCCTTGCCACCATTAGAAGTTATTTTTAGATTTTCCCCTCCAACAAAAGTAGCACCTACTCCGAAGAAAGATTCACCAGATTGTCCAGGTTTACCTGGAGAACCATTTGCCCCATCTTTTATAGGGTTAGCTCCATTTTTTGCCTTTGATTCGGCATGTAGAGTTCCATCAGCTCCATTAAGTTCTATACTTCTGGAGCCTATGATTTCCCAATCGGGGGCCATGACAGCCACGGATGTTCCTTTATCTGCAAACGACAAATCGGCATCAATAAACACTTTATTTAAAGCAAAAATTTTAAACAAGTTATATTTACCTGAAGCAAATTGAACTTTGAAGTTATTGCACCTGTTATCCGTATCGAAGTTACTCATTATATTTTGCATTGTTTCGTTAAGGCTGACGAAACTGCCTTTTACAATTATATGAGGCTCTGAACATCGAACGGTCGGTCTGTGCTTTAACGTTAAACTTAAAACTTGGTTTATTTCTTCTATGCACAAATCTGTCGTTGCTATTGTAAGATTTTTAATAGTTTCGTATCCAGTCACATTATAATCCCTGATTTTACTGAGAAACTTCTCGAAAGTGTTGGGAGCTATAAATATGCCTTGTGGTTTTAACGGTTGTCCCCAATCTTCAATATTAGCAACGTTATACCTTTGCCTGTCTTTTTGTATATCGTATTCAGAAAGCTTTTTATATAAGTCTTCTAGAAATATATACCATCTTTCGGATTCATAAAAATATTTAGCTATACTTTGAAACGGAGATAGCCAACCTATTGATTCATCAGCTAAAGTCTCATCGCTTATAATCTCCAAGAACTTGAGGTATTTTCCTTGAAATGTAATATTTTGCAAATATTCTTTTGGTACAGATACTTTCAAATTATTTGCAATATCATCAACTGTATTCAACAGTTTTTCGATTGTTGTTCCATTCATTATTTCTTCTGTTAATTCGGCGATAGTGTTCCTGTCTCGGTTAAGTATCTCGGGCAATTTCTGTATCTCAAGCAACTTAATTTTTTCAACGTATTGTTCTTGTATTGATTTTATTGTGTCGTTCAAACTAATTTGCATCCTGATATTTATTTTTTCAGCTGCCAAATCTGCATCGCGTAATAGGATTGTTTTAGACCCAGAAAGAAAAGATTCCACTTCTTTGAATAATTGGTTCCAAGGCTTCGAACTTAATATATTGTCACTTACTGTTTGAAGAAAATTGAAATATTTCCCTTGATTTGCAATGTACAATACCTCATCTTTAGGTATATCGATACCTAAATTTGAAATTGCATTGTTAACTAATTCTGCCACTTGCCCGGGATTCATTAAATTCTTCGTCTTAATTACTAGATCTAAAGCAATGTTGTATCCATTATTTAATTTGTCTCTAAATGCTTTGGCGTCTGAAGAATCTGCACCAGTAACGCCAGATGCCGAAACAAATAAGTGTATTTGGCAACGAATTTGTTGTACTGTATTCCGATAACTATCCTGAATATTTCTTGCAATATTACTGAAGCTTGACCATAAATTCTTGTTAATTTCTTCAACTAACTCATTGATATCATTTTTTGTTTTTTCAGACACTGTGTAACCGAAATCTTCGTTACTTTTTGCAGTAAAACTAAGTTTTTCGTATACAATTCTTTCGATACTCTGTTTACCATTTTGCAGCAATGGGATATCACTGACAGGACCTGGCTCGTCTGGTCTTCGGAATATTCCAATCTTAGTGTAATGCTCTCCTTCTTTTTCCAATAAAATATCAACAAATTTAATGGCGTTTTCGTAAAATCTATTATTTTTTTCTGAAAGATTCGGACGTTTTGAACTATCTTGCAAATACTGTTTGGCTTCTTGCAGGAAATCAGCTATAGCTGCAATCATTAGGCCATCTTCAACCAAAATAAAGTTTTTGCCTTGCTTTACATATTGGTTATCAACTTTAGTCGCAACAATGGCAATGCTGTGTTTGAATTTTTCAATGTCTTTCACTAGATCTGTAACATGCCTCAGAAGCTTCATGAAATCCTGCCTGTCTACGCCTTTCCTAACTGAGGGGTGGCTGATAGTAAAAACCATTTTAACACTTTCCGAATAGTCAACGACTTTCTTGATGAAATAAGTCGTAGCTATGTCATGGCTTGTGCCCTGAGTGTCACTGAAACCAGGACAGTCGTAATAAACAGCATTCGTCTTATCATCAATCACAAGTTCAGGAAAAATTGTTTTGGATTTTAACGTAGTATCTCCAATCCTATTATGATCCTCTATGATATATTCACCAGTACCTTCTTTGGTCTCTTTTGATATCATTTTACTATTGTCACCAGCTACCCATTGCGTAAAGGTACTTTTACCACTTCCTGTGTTTCCTAATATCAGAATGACGTCTTTATGTTTGTCGTCAAACCTGATTTCTTTTTCTCCTCTTTCCAAAAGATCGAATGTCGATTTTATCAGATGATTGCCTTTTTCCTCGGAAGCACTTTGTTCCAGAACATTTTTCGTGTTTGGCAGATTTAGGCCTCTGCCAGGGCGCGAAATTAGAGATGGAGCCATATTGAAAATATTCTTTTTTTCGTCTCGGTGTCTCCCCACCCACCATGGAGCCCAACAAGGGGAAGAAGTAACCGGCTCTGGAATCTTCCAGCCTCAGCACTTTCTCCAGGGATAACATAGAGATATAGTGTTACAGTTTCCATGTGGTAATCCACCTGTAGCTGCAACACTAGCCCTACAGCAGCATGCTTTGTATCCTACATATAAAGCTTGCCACCAGCCGATTGGCAGAGAGCGGGCTCACCCCTGCCGCCCGTCTACAGAGAAGCCTGGACCAAAGGGCACGCAACGGAAGTCCAGGGCATTATTATCCTAGCCCCATATGGAACACCGCAGGAGTCCCAGGACTCCATTTTCCTCTTTTACGGGACGCCATACACGGCAAACATATGGGACAGCTGTCCATTTACGATATTCAGAATTTACAATCGGAGAGCTGACGCCAGCAGCCAAATTTCATTTTTGACAAGCGATGGGCCAGCAAATGAAAGCTGGTATTCAAAAGTAATGTACACGTAACTGGTAAGGTACAGCAAATTAATCTTGACTGTTAGAATTAAAATTTGGCAAGCGATAGGAAAGCGAACTAAAGTTTTTTCTCGTCGTGCCTTTTTTGAATTTATAAGCGATAAATTTATGGGAAATATATCCAACATTGGTTAGTCATTCCCAATGTATTGTTTAGTAAACCTACGTTGGCACTCAGAATTCATAAACGGCATATTCAAAAGGTGTCAATCCTATGGCCGGCTAATTTCTTTGTTATAGTTTAAATAAACTTTCAACGTTACAAATTAATATCCTAAAATACTTTTAAAAATCATCGAGATGATTAAAAAGCACCAAAGTTTTTGAACTAAAAAATAAGTTAATAGATTTTTAATCGACATTAACTAGGAATTATTGATTAAGGAGTACTGATATTGGCGAATAAAAATTAGTTGAATAGAGAGAAGGACAGCATAACCGCTTCATGAGCAAAGATCACTCGAGCACCTCGGGATCGTGAAACCCGTACTCACCAAAAGAAAGTGAGCCCCTGAGGGGAGATTTCAACTGACATTTTCTTTACTTTGGGTATTGTTTGTAAATCTTAAAGAAAGGTTGTAGTCTTATAATCTAATATATATATATATATATATATTCGCTTTTATGCCATCCCAGGAAGCATAATTTATATACAAGCAAGAAGCGATGATGCCCGTCAACCTACATCACGACACAAAAGCGAAAAGAGAGAAGAGCGAGAGAAATATTTTCCAGATGATTGTATACCATGAGATTCTGATAGCTTTTTCTTACTCGTGTCGATTTAGGTAACGAAATTATAGGGATCTTTTAAAAGAATTTGCTTGGATCGACACATTTTTATCCCTTCACTCGGAGCGTGAAAACCGCTGATTTAAGAATGTTTAAAGAGCTTCTGTAGCATTAATTAAACAAAAAAAAAAGGTGAAATCAGGAAATAAGGGAACATTTTAGAATTAAGTTAATACGGGTTAAATTAAGATTAGAAAATTAATTAGGATTTAATTTAAATTTAGAGATAAACGGGAAAGATCAATGATAAAGAGACGCGCCTGTTTACATCACCTCACAAGAGTTAAGTGACAGAAATGTTTTCCTTCAGGGATTTTACTAAGAGATCCCGATAGGAATTTCTGTGACGCATGTTGATTTAGGAAAGTCACCATCTAACTCTCCGACCCGCCACGAAGGCACACGGATTTAAAACATAGAAACTGAATAATCGGACCGCCGCAACAGCAACGTTGGCGGAAACTGTGGTTGAGTCCTAAGGACCGTCACCAGCCACGGTACAACCCTCCCCGAAGGATGGGAGGAGTCAGATCTGGTACCCTCGATGACGGTACAACCCGTCCCGTCATCGATGGGAGGAGTCAGATCCCCCACCTATTAGTGTACCCTCCAGGGTAACGAGATCCCACCACCATGCCGGAAGCACCTCATCCTCATTTCGAGGTGCCCCTCTGGGGGTCTGTTGACTTAGGAAAGGGAATCTGAGTTAATTTTGAAAGAATGCCATAATGGTTAGGGATTTCTATTCCTTCTGCCTGAGCGTGGGAGCCTCCTGAACTCAGCAATTTTATAGAGCGCGTGTAGAATTAAATAAAAGAGTGGGATTTGAATCGGGAAGCAAGAGAACGATTTAGAATAAATAACAAGGCCTAATTTACGATAAAAATTAGAAAATCAATTAGGATTTAAATTAGATTAAGAAATATCATTATATATATTATTCTAAAAATTTAAGAATAAGGATGGGTAAATGTGTATTTTCTGTAGCTGCATTTTGAATAACCCCCTTTTTATAGCTGTACCTGAATCTTAACTTTTTAAACTTCATTTTAGCTCCTAACTGTATCTACGTAAGACTGGCGTTTATAACTTTAATACCAGTATAACTTTAAAAAAGTTAGTAAAATTTTCATTTCTTTCTGATAAACTGTTTCCAATAGATACTTCATTTTTATCAAACGGTGAATTATTTTCCTCGAAACTTATGTGCTTCATTATTGAAATTTCCCCTTCGTGTTCACAGGAGGTACCTGAAAAAAACAAGTATAAAAATATACATCGTAAATTTAAAAAAAAAAAAAATATTTTCAAAAATAAAAATAAGAAAAACAGTGAAGGGTTCTCTCCTCGACTTTCTGGTGTGGTGAGCTTTGCGCTTAGCTTTCTAGCCGACAAAACATTTTGCAAAGTACTTGTTCATTTTTTCTGCCCCCTGGTTTATTTTACGATTTTCAGATTACACAAAGGACGCCAATATAATTGATTTATTTGGCATTTTTCAGATTATGCAAACCAAGATCACCAAGATGGTTGCATGGTTTTCTTGAAGATTTTCAGATTACATCAAAATTATATATATATATATATATATATATATATATATCAAGATTTCATCTAGATAGTTGGTGACTGTTTCCTTTTTTTGTGTGTGTGTGATTTATCACGGTTTTGATAATTTTCATATTTCGGGAGGATGATTGCATTTCCCGGTTTACTTGATGATTTTCAAATTAGGCCAAGATAGCCAAGTTCCGTTATGCATAAGATGCCAAGGTGAATGGTGATTTCGTTTGGCGGCAGCTTACATTTGTTTTGGTGTTTTATAGAAAGTTCTGTAAAAATTACTACGTAGAAAAGTCTACAGATTTGTAAATATGAAACATAAATTTTTCATTTATATCTCTTGTTTGCTTTTGAGTCCTGTCACATACGCATGGACAAACACACCGACACAGAGGTAAGCCTTTGACAGAATACGTCGGAAATATGCTGAAGACCTACATCCCTATTAATAAGATTGCGGGAGTGGTCTCGAAAAAATTTTCTTGCCTACTCTCTAAAAACGGTGAGTTTGTGTTTTAAATGTTTTTTCTCAATCGATCAAAATCCAAATTTGACGAAGAGCTACAATTGCTGTCACGAAATCGTATATCACATTTAATATATTGAAGTTATTGCGTTCTTCAGGTATCAAGTTTACATGCCTCTGAAAGCTTAGACCGACAGACGGACAGTCTGCGCTATAGATTTTAAATCTGTGTACCGAATTTTATCTATCTAGCTCTCCTCGTTTTGTTGCTATCATGTTATTTCAAATATGATAAATCACTCAAAATTTTCTAGAAATCTACAAATTTAGTGTTCAGATCGTATATCAAATTTTATTCATTTATGTCAAAGCGTTTTGAAGTTATCTTTATCTCAGACATAGGGACATAATGCCAAAAATATTCAATACTATTGTTATTTATATTTAGTTCTCTCACATTATGAAGTTGCTTCATGTTGGCCAATAAAAAACTCCCAGAGCAACTCCAGAACCATTAGGTCTCGCCCTTTGGGACTGCCCACGCTTCCATTTTTTTCCTACCTGTAATATCAGAGTAAATATTCTCGGGTTTCACACAATTTTTCAATTTTTTTTTCTACCTTTACTACCAGAGTGAATGTTTTTGCATAATATCCAAATTTCTTCTACCTTTACTGCCAATGTTTTCGGATAATATCCAATTTTCTTCTACTTTTACTGCCAGAGTGAATGTTTTCGCATAATATCCAATTTTCTTCTACCTTTACTGCCATAGTGAATGTTCTCGGATAATATCCAATTTTCTTGTACCTTTACTTCCAGAGTGAATGTTTTCGCATAATATCCAATTTTCTTCTACCTTTACTGACAGAGTGAATGTTCTCGGATAATATCCGATTTTCTTCTACCTCTACTGCCATAGTGAATGTTCTCGGATAATATCCAATTTTCTTGTACCTTTACTTCCAGAGTGAATGTTTTCGCATAATATCCAATTTTCTTCTACCTTTACTGACAGAGTGAATGTTCTCGGATAATATCCAATTTCCTTGTAACTTTACTTCCAGAGTGAATGTTTTCGGATAATATCCAATTTTCTTCTACCATTACTGCCAGAGTGAATGTTCTCTGATAATATCCGATTTTTTTCTACCTTTTCTGCCAGAGTGAATGCTTTCGGATAATATCCAATTTTTTTCTACCTTTACGACCGGAGTGAATATTCTCGGATAATATCCATTTTTTTCCTCCTTTACTGTCAGAATGTATATTTTCGGATAATATCAAATTTCTTTTATGATGATATCCAACTCTTCCGCAAAGGTAAAGAGACATTCTTAATTTTATTTCTCATAACAGAAACGGCTCTGAACCTGAAATGAGATTTGAATGAAAATAGTGTGGTAAATTTCCTTGTAAACACACAGTTTATTGTTAATTTCACTTTTTAAAGAAGAAAAATCAGAGAATTTGTCCTAATTAAGACATGGACATACTTTATGTCCTGGTTACAGATTAATTTATTCCAAAATTAAATACATATGAACATTTTAAATGTGAAATTGACATATTTAAATTTATTTGTCTAACAACTCATCAAATGCACATGTACGCGAGTAAACAGACTGTCAATCATTTGATAGAATTGGCCCAATATTTGACACTATCAATTAATTTAACACTATGTATTAATTTGACAATATCAATTTATTCGACATCATCAATTCGGGATATATTAATGTCATATCCCAAATTTCATCTGTGAGGTTTGTAACGCATTTAATTTATCTTGTACATTGCACGCCGACGGTAAGATAGACAGATTTCACGTCAACTTATTTAAGTCAACAATTTGATACATAATGTTGCGAAATTGTAATATTGCCCCCTATCATATTAATCTTATGGCGGGAAAGCGATATTAACAGATTATTATTGAATGTCAAGCCAGTGATCTCCGATATTGGTGACTGTTTGCTGTCAAATTTGACAACATGTATAAAGGTTATGGGAAAGGCAAGAAGTATTGCTCTATTTCTATTAGCAACTGAGATCTAGAGATTCTTCTGGAGAATTCCATGCGACGTCAATTTCTGTCCGGAAGCTGTAAATATCCGAGGTGCTCAAACGAATTGATTAAACTTTTTCTGTAGTTCTGTTTATTGTGCGAACTAATAAACACTTATTATTCATTACTGTTATCTGATTAGTGTTTTGGTATCTGCTTGTGTTGCTAGTTTCACAAGCTCTATTCTTTTATGTACATCTTGACAACATTTTTTGTTACTTGTGCTTCGTATTTTTTAGAATATTCATGGAATAAAGCATCGTATTATTTTATTATCCAGTTTATTGGCTTAGGCATACCGTACATCCATGAGACGATTTTTTTACAGTACCTACAATTTCGTAGTTAAGAAAGGGGCTCGAAATTCTTTCACCTAAAATGTTCTATTATATAAATTTTCTAATTCATAAACATATAAAATAGAGCAAAATCCCTCAAAATGTTTGACGATTACAATATTTTCTCTTTTTATACATCACAGCATGTAATAAAGATTAAAGCAACCAGAATTTCGGAACTTCAGCGAGATATGCTGCTGGTGTGGGAAGGGAACAGTAAGTTAGAACACGGGTTATTCTTGCTGAATTTTACACTTTTTAAAAATGGGTTAATGTGGAAACTGGACTGTTTTCTTTATATCGTAAAAACAGACAAAGAGCCATTTCTTCTAAAGCTAAATTTTTAAATTTAATTAAGATTTATTTATTTTCAATTTTGATTTGAAAAGAACTGATAAAATTTGGAATATTCTGTTCTAATTTGGGACCATTCTCTAAAGTGTTTTGTCCAGGATCTTACATCTCACCTTTTCTCAAAGATCTCAAATCTGTACTTTCCAATCTAATTTGGAACGACTGATAATTTTATAAATACGTGGAAGCGTCCTTGCATTGGTTTTCTCGTATGTTTACGCAATAGGAAACATTTTGTGTCTAGATTCGTTATATAATGTAGAAAAACGGGTATGCACTAAAATTTTGTCAACAATTGACAAAAGTTTAGTGCATACCCGAAATTTCTGACAAAATTTTCTCAAAAATTGTATCCAAGGTTTGAGACTGATCAAAATTTTGAGTCACATAAAATTTTGTCAAAAATTGACAAAATTTTAGTGCATACTCGAAATTTCTGACAAAATTTTGTCAAAAAATGTGTCTAAGATTTGAGACGGATCAAAATTTTGAGTCACATATAAAATTTTGTCAATTTTTGGCAAAATTTTAGTGCATACCTGAAATTTCTGACAAAATTTTGTCAAAAATTGCATCCAAGATTTGGGACGGATCAAAATTTTGAGTCACATATAAAATTTCATTTATCTTTGTTAGTTAATTTTCCAACAGTTGTGCGCACATCAAATGGTCAGGAAGGTAAACAGGACTATCCACATTTTGATAGATTTAGTTAAAAATCAGAAGCATGTTTACGATTTTGGTTTAGAGACCACATACTAGTATTCTCTCAATCAGCTTAAAGCGGTTTTCAATTATTGCACCCACATACAAAAGAATGGACAGACGTTGGCGGATTTTGCCCTAAAAACTGTAATTTTTAATTGATTTTTAAATTAATTCCTAAATTTATTTATTAAAATTTCTATCATTGCAAAGGTTTTGTTATAATAATATTTTACATAAAAACTCTTAATGCCTTTGTTTACGGAATTTTATCGAGGGCAAATTTTTTTATATTTTCGTATGCTTTTGTGTATAACGCATGCGTAAAATGCTATGAAGTAGAAGCAAAGTTTTAAAGATGTTTTTTCTGACATTTAATTAAACCTTGAGTAGTTTTCCAATAATAATAATAATAATAAAAACTTTACAATTTCATACCGACTAGCTCTAATATTTCGCCAAGTACTAAATAATTATTTTACTCTCTCACATATGACGTTTACGCCTCATAGCATTTAACACCTGATGAGATACGTTGTAACTGTAACTTTAACTATAAAATTCGTTATTTTACGCGAGTTCGCAAATTGTACAGATGAACTCTATGGTAAAGGATACCGACGTGCTCTGATTGGTTTAAACCTTGGCATCTTTTTGGCAATGTTTTGCACTCATTATAATATAGTTATCGCTTATTTGGCTCAAACCTTGCAAAACTGTGCCAAACTGTTTCCGATCTTTGTTGATATTCTTGAATCCATTCCTAAAATATGTGTTACAGAAATGCAAGAAATAAGTATTCAAAAGAAATGTATAAACTATTTATATATTTATAAATCTTAATATTAAGTTAATAACAAATATCAAGATTAATAATTAGATTGTTAATAACTATATGAATCTAAATATCTTAACAAATATAGCACATTTGCAGATAGACATCTTATGGTAATAAATTGAATACGAAATTAATAAATATCTCCTTGTGTTATTTTATTTTGCATGAATATTCAATAAGAATTATAATTATTTCTACTCCGTTTAATGTCATCTAAATATCTTAATTAATATAGCATATTTACATATAAATATTTTATGGTAATGATTTTAACGTGAAAATTTAATAAAAAAATTGGCCGATCATTTCCCGTAAAATAAAAGCCTAATGTTCAAGTCTTATTTTAATAATACTTCACAGAAAAATTGCTACCTGTGCTAATTCTTTATTTACAAGATCTGAAATACGAAAAATAGCTCTATGTCATAAATCTAAATTATTTTATAATTGTATTTCTCTGGAAGATTTAATTCCTCCATTTTGAAAAATGGCAGGCAAAAAAATACGTAGAAACCAAACAATGCAACAGGGTTGCAACAGCTACAGCATAGAAAGTCTGTGCGAAAGAAATCGACTAATTAGAGCACGTCGGTATCCTTTGCCATAGAGTTAGTCTGTACAATTTGCGAACTCGCTTATTTTTTACAGATGCTCCAAATTTGATTAATAATTGCTAAATCACAAGAAATATTTATTGAAAGCTTCCTGGCAATTTATTAAATAGATGTGTTTTAATCAATAAAAGAAAATAATTGCATTTAAATGTGCAATGCTGGGTGTATTAGATACTAATGGATAAATTTAATTTCATTCGTTGACTAAATTAAAGCCATTAACAAAAAAGGCAAGCATACATACTTTGACCGAAGACCAAGAAGACAGCTTTGGAATTCCCCTCTTATTGACTTGTCTCCACACTGAACCAACATGATTCTATGAGAACGAAAGTACGTTGATATTATAAACTTCTGGAATCATATGAAAAATTACTGTTGAACTGGTTTACTTTCAAGTAAAGATTTAAATCCAACTCAGTGCCTCTTATTTTTTGACCATACAGTACCAGACCACAGCTCTTACCACAACACAAGTATAATAAAAGTTTAATTGCAATAATTTATACATATAAAATACTAGATTACCTGGCACAGAAATCGGTCTTATTACTTATTGTTTAATGAGAACAGTTCCGATAATGACAAACGAACTATTTTACGAGCATTTCGATTTAATTCATTGAATACTTTTACAGTTGCAGTTAATTCATTGCTTCAATTACCTAATTTAAGTATCCGACTAAGTTTGGAGGAAAGTTTTCAAAAAAAAAAAAAAAAATCAATGTTTATAAGGTTTTTTTTTTATTATTAATATAAGTGTAAACTAATAAATAATGGGAAATTATTTAAATATATATGTAGTTTTTGATTTGAAAGCGTGTTTTGATGTAAATTTTAGCATTTATTTACAAAAGCTAATATTGTTCTAAAGAAAAAAAAATGTTACAATTTTTCCTTTTTCCTTGTAGCATTACATGTGTAATTTATATTAGAGTGTAAATTGCTGTTATCTAAAAATTATATTCAAAAATAAAGTTTTTGTGTGCAATATATGAAATTATCTAGGAAAGTTTGGAATATTTTTCACCAATATTTACATTTAACAATCATAAATCCACTTTTAAAGCATTCAACCTATTATCCATAGTTCATTACATTCGGCATAACATAATACGCACTGATTTTAAATTTCATCAAGATAGATTGGTTATTTTTTGAGATATGACAATACTTGTACAGTAGAATTATGTAAAAACTCGTTTTTCAGAAAATGCATTTAAAGTTTTTAAATGCTTATGAACAAACATCACTTGCATGCCAATAGTGTTCTATAACTTGGCATCTAATTGAGATAGAGACAAAATAAAGATATCGCTGGAAGCAGAAACGTACCTATTTTTGATACTGCAAAAAAAAAAGTAAATAAAATTGCGAATTTTCCTCCAATTTCATGTTTTTAATCTAGTTGGATTCCTGAAAGGAGCTACAAAATATTTTTAGAACTGCTCGAAATAAGGGCTTGCTGATTAAAGTTGCTATTCAGTCAGCAGAAAGAAATCCGAACTAATCAAGATTCTGGCGTCAAAACAGAAAACGCGAAATTATGCTTAACCGTCGCCAATGAATTTTGCCAGACGTCTCCAAACTTTAAAGAAGGAAAAACGTTATTTCACAGAATACGATGTTATTTCATGAAATAGCTAAAAACTATAAATTTACTGAATTATATACTTTAAGGGTAACAAAATGCATATTTTGATATGACTTAAAATTAATGTGCGGATTATCGCCAAGCACGTTAAAATCTTGCCAATCGTCCAAAAACTCGCCAACAGTCCATCTCTTTGATAGCTACCAAAATGATAATAAGCAGCCTTTAGGGTTGCAATAACAAGTTGTCACGACTACATTTGACTAGAAATCGCCCTAAAATAATTCAACTTTGGCGACAGTACATTGATCTTAAATTTAGTCCACATTTGAATTTATCAGAGTAATAAGATGTTGTAAACTGATTTTATGTTATATTAAACAATCTGGTATCATTTAATTTATATGTTTCATTTATTAATCTAGTGAAATTTTAATAAACAACCAGAAAAGTCAGTATTTTGGAAGAACAAATTTGTCGCCATGGGCGGCGAGTTTAAGTAAAAGTTGCACAATAGTTATAGAGTATTTTGATTGATTGAATATACTTCAAAGTGGTGAAATTGTCAAGTTGGCTACGAAAATTGTCGAAATCATTCCAGTTATTTTGACTGAGGGTTATTTCGAAGTTTTAATTTGAAATATCTGTCGAAATAAAGAGGAAGCCTTTAAACCACTATTTATGACGTATTGAGCGCCAAGAGCACTCATATGAAATAAAAAATTTTGAAATTGGTCCAGTGATTGGAGCTGGAGAACTTTGTCACGGATTTTCCCCATAAAAAAAGTGCAAAGTAGCATTTTTCAGATTTTTCTCGAAAACTGATGGCTAGAGACGACGCTTGATGACATATCTAGAGTTCATGAGCTTCCATATAGAACCAAATTGTAGAAACTGATTCTTAGATGTTGGCTGATGAAATCAGTCGCAAGATTTCCTCATAGAGAATGCACTATAAAGTTGTTTTTTTAAGAAAAATTTCTCTTGAAAATGGAATGTTGAGGAGGGTAAGCGATTCTTGATGACAAATTTAGAATTCATGACTTTCCAATATAACAAAAATTGGCAAAAGCAGACCAATGGTTGTGAACTGACGACTCATTCATTGGCTGTCTTTGTTATTTTTTGTTTGTTTCTTACATCCTAATTAATATAGATGATATTGTCGGCAAATGACTTAAAAATGCAGTAAATGCCTAATTATTATTTACATTGTTGTCGGTTGGTTTGATTTTTTGGCGCAGGGGCTCTTTTTCGCTAAGTTGCGCCAAGCATATGGTATGGATTCCTACCAGATTAAAAAGAACCAAGTTTCAAAAGTCTTAAAATGAAGTAAAATAAAAGTAAACAAATTCTGATGATATAAAATGTTTTCAAATTTTTTAAAAATTTCAGTAGAAAAAATTGGGTAATGATTTTCAAACAAAAACAGTTGGGAAAAAAATGCACGCTCTGCCAAAGACACTTTGAAGGTTTTAAACATCTATTGAATGAACTCTTTTGGCATTAAGGGATAATGGCCTTTGTTGCCAAAATTCCCATTCTCATTCCATTTCAATCAATCAATCAAGCCAATGACTTTTAAAAATTTAGAAACGTTTGGGTGGTTATTCTCACCCACCAAGTCTTGTAAATTCAATGACGATGCCTTAAGAAAGTGTAAACGATATGACTTAAACCATGGACATTCAATTAAAATGGGAAAATGGTAAAATCCATCTCACCAAAAAGGAGATGCCTGTGTGTGTAACGAGTATGATCTATGCGGAGGCAAGTCAATTTGAGATCAACCTTTCGTATAGGGAGAATAGGCCACTCACCAAAATTGTAATTGTAATTTGTTGTGGATCTGCAGATCACGTGTGCTTTGCCAAGTTATGTAAATAAGTATATATGCATATCCAAGTTATGTATAAAATTCAAGGACTTCTTGACATCATGGTACGGAAGTCTTTGGATAAAAGAAAGTAACGCAACATTATCTGCCATTTTATTGCCAAAAATGGCCGCATGAGTCGGAGCCCAGCAAAAAAATCACTTGAAAAATTTCATCTTGTTGGAGATATAAAATGTACAGATTATGGACAGCAATGGGATATATCTGATTGTGATAGTATGAAAGTGTCTTTAATACACTCACGCTATCGGTTTAAATATTGAATTTTGGTTGACTGGAAGGTGAAATCTTCTGTAAAGCACAGAAAGAGGCCATCAACTCAGTAGTAAAAATTGAGCAACAGTTATACAAACGATAGCTCAGCGTGTTAGATGGAATTATAATGCCGCAACCAACATGACCGTCTGTTTTTGAATCATCCTTGAAAATTGGAACATAAGAATACAGACTGCCATGATGCAGGAAAAGTTTTTAGAAAACAGGCGCTGTAAAAGATTCATCGAATCTTTTAAAGCTGGGGTGGGCATTAAGTCGACCGCGATCGACCACCAAGACAATTTGACCGCTTTTACCAAGATCTAAGTCACGCGTACCAAAATAAATCAATTGTTAAATTCTTGTGTTACTCATTTGGCAATGTTTATGTTGAAGAAATGAAAGAAAATATAAATTATATATTCTGCTTATCTCTTGAGGAAAACAAGTTTTTCTCCTTCAAAATGGCATCATTTTAAAAGCCCGTAGTTCAGAACTTAAGAATAAATAACTTTTGGAATATAATGGACGAAGTAAAACATCCTAATTTAATAAAAGTTGCATATAATTTAACATCGTGCTTTGGCTCTGCCTGCCTGTGTGAATCTGCATTTTAAACGATGAATATTATTAAGATAACATACCGTTCCTTTCTCACAGACGACCACATAGAATCTAGTGCAAGATTAGCAGTTAGTAATCATAAACCGGTATATTCAAGACAGGCGGACAGTATGCAGACTATATCTTCTACTAACTACAACTGCGAGAACTAAATTTAGATGAAAAAGATTTATTTTTAATGTATTTTGAATTAATTGATATTAAATGCATCATCTGATATTATCATATATGTGGTATTATTATTATGTTTGTAATTATGTAGGTAAGTGCGTATTCCGTATTTATTATTAAATTATTATAAATACTGTACTTTGCACTTAATCTTGAAAAAATTAGAAGTAAACGGTGTCCTGAAAAAGTCTGCCCACCCTTGCTTTAAAAAAGGATTCAGAAAGGAATGTCTGGCTGGAAAAAAATGCTGTACTTTACACTTAATCTTGAAAAAATTAGAAGTAAACCGTACCCTGGAAAAGTCTGCCCATCCTTGCTTTAAAAAAGGATTCAGAAAGGAATGTTTCCTGGGTGAAAAAATAAATAAATCGACAAATTTAACACCGACGCCTTCACTCTCACTGAATGGGAGAATATGAGGGGGCGGGAGGATGATGTATTCTACAAAAACTAAATGTCGTTTCACCTATAGGGGGTTTCAGAACAGGCTTTGTTCTAAAATAAAGAAGAGCAGATACTTTCTGACGCCTTGAACAAAAGGGAAGCTCGTGACAAATAACATAAGGGCTCTCAATAGGAGAAGTGCGGAATACACTGGAGCAGATCCTTAAATCAGAATTGATGCACAGTGTATAGATACCGTTACATCGTTGTCATGACAACATAGATTTCATTCTTCTACGTCAGAATGACATGTTTCTGATCAGTTTCATTTTCTAAGAAGGATGCCAACGCAGTCCGTGTGGAATGCAATGCTAAAGGAGTTTATCAATGAGATTCTATTACTTCTTTTCAATAGTTTAAATAACTATTAAATTAACTATTAATTAAATATTAATTAACTATTATTAAAATAATTATTAATTAAGTTAAAATACTTACTAACAATAAAGGAGTTGTGTGTGTTTTTGTGTATTTTGGCTCTCTATAGGCTCGTGACAAATAATATTTGACTTATAACCGTATTTGACACATATTTACTTGGGAAGGTGATATTATATATATAGGGATTATTTTCATTATTATTTTGAAAATTGACTCGCATTTAAGGATTTAAAAAATATATAAAATTAAATAAGATCTTCTCCCATAACTTCTGAAATAACGATAAAAGATTTTTTTATATCATCTTAAAATTTGAAAAGTATATTTTCAATGCTATCATTTTATTTATCGTACAATTTTTTAATCGGTTTTTAATTGATTAAAAATATTTCAAATATATCTTAGTTAAAACATTAATATCTGCATTAAAAGATCTACATTAATATCTGCATTAAAAAAATCTACATTAGTATTTACATTTAAAAAAATCTACATTCATGTATTATTTTAAAATGTTTTTTTAAAAATACATTTTTTATGATATCTATTTGATTTACATATAATATTTTTAATTAATAATTATTCCATATAATAATTAATTTTTATTTAATAATTATTCCATATAATAATTAATTTTTATTTAATTTTTAATAAATTTAATCAGGATTTGAAAATATTTTAAAATAAAATTTGAGACGTTTTTATTGTTGTTAGAAAATTAAAATCGTTTTCATCGTTACATAAAATATTGAATTACATGCGTGCTTTCAACTGTTGAAATCATGAAATGAAAAATTTAATTAAGTATAGGACTACGTTCAGCATAAATTTTTTTTGAAAAACACTAAAAAAGTTACTTTTTTGAATTTTTGCAGAAAAAAAGATTAAAAAAAACATCGATGAAACAAAAAATATACCAGTTAAGTAACAATTTTTTTAAAAAAAGAGATGTTTTTTTTAAAGTTATTATTATTATTATTTTTTATTTTTATTTTTTGTGGCCAAGAAGAGGTATAAAGCAAAATTCTTTTCTATTTTAGTGTTTTTTTTTTAAAAATTTTGTAGAAATTATTATCTAGTTCGTGAACTAAAAAATAAGTCGTATTTTTACCTATTTTTCAACATTGCGTTTCGACTAATAAAAAGCATGAAATCTTCTATTTTTTTCGTATTCCGAAGCATGAAAACAACTATAAAATATTTCTAAATGAATACTTCTTTAGTTCAGAAGCTACAAAACATAATAAGAAATTATTATACAAAATTTAATAAAAAAATATACATTAGATTTTAATTTATGAGTTTTCGAAAGAAAATGTTACCAAAGATTAGAATTTGAAAAAACGGTATCGAAAGATATAAAACAGCATTAAAACGTGCGTAAGTACAAATATAACAATAAAAGCAACTTCCCCCAAATAGACAAAGAAACAAAATTCTAACGGTTTTATGAAGAGACCTGTTCAAGCATTAAGAATATTAAATAAAAAAAAGAAAAAAAATTACAATTTCGCAAAAAAAAAAAAAAAAAAAAAAAATCGACTTTTTAACGTAGAGGATTATTGAGTCATCTAAGTTAATTTTTTAAAAATATTATTAAGAAAAATTGTAATAAATTATTGCTTTCCGATTTTTTCATTCAATTTTTTTAAATTTAATTTCGAAACGAAATCGAGTAAAATATTAAGTACTAGCAGTACCCGCACAGCGTTGCCCGTGGCGTAATATCAAAGAGGAAAAATTAGCTTTAAACTTAAGTCTGATTCATTCTGTCTCTGTAATTCAATTGCAGTGCGATTTAAAGAGAGACGGTTACTTTGCTCAAGAGAAGACCCTTCTTCCGTAAGTGTGGATATTCTTTCTCGAATATTAGCTAACCGAACGTTTCTTTTCTCTGCATTTTCATTATCGTGCAACAAACGAAGCGTTTTGGCATTTAATGTGCTCCGGCCTAGGTTGGATTTCCTTTTTTTTTTTGGAGAGGGGGGGGGGATGGCATAATTAGTTTTTAATCGTTGTTTAAAATCAGACGTAAACAAAGAAATGTATCACATGTGTATACCACAGCTCTTGCTATTTGCGCATGCGCAGTTTGAGGTTTTCGTACATGCGCGGATAAGTGCAAAGCACAAATATTGCTGTTTCACGCATGCGCAAATTGTGTAAGAAAATAATTAAAATCGCAATTTTAAAATTACTTTTTTTTCTATTTTTATATGACTTCAATATACTAAAACTTTCCCCAATAAATGCCCTACAAAATGGTACAGATATCTCCAATATCAGTTAAGTATTTCTCGAGTTTTTCGCTTTCAAACATACAGACGCTTTCAGGAGACTTCATCTATACTGTGTATAGATACCAGACTAACAAGAAAATATAGTCAATATGGTGGATGATTATATTTCCCTAATCTTTATTTTTTTATTAGCGTATTTCAGTCCAGCTAAAATGACATTGATGAGGCAGATTACTTACAAAATTCAGATGCGCCGCGCCGATTTAACAATAGAATCAATAATTTAAGAGAAATAAGAAAGTAAAGTTACAGTTATAGATATAGCTGTTGGTTACTATTTTCAAGTTATGTTTACATTTGATTCTCTTCCATATTGATTCAAAAGGTAAGCCATTCAACTTCATTGACTCTTAAGGACTTGGTGGATAAAAAACACCACCCAAATATCTTTAAATTTTTAAAAGCTATTAAATTTTATACTTATACTAGCTGACCCGGCAAACGTTGTTTTGCCATATAAATAATTTCCTAGTAATTTCTAGTGTAGACAAAAAATAGCTTACTTATTGTAAGTATGTATGTATGTTAGAATGTGTATATTGTATGTATGTAAGAATGTGGTATATGCGTGAAATAAGCACGGAGCGCTGTGAAAGATGAGGGAATATAAAAATAACAAAAGGCAAACATTATTTTTAAGTTATTATAATTTATTCCTTAAAATTATATATCATTAATTAAACAATTACGACAGTAACACTATTAAACAATATCAATCTCTTAATGCTATAGCGTGAACAATATTTTTTGTTAGTCCATCTTTAGCTAACACAAACAAACTGGATGGTTTACCCACTCGAGAGCATGCCACGTATAATTGTCCGTGTGAAAAACATGGTGTTCTCAAATCTAATCCACAAACAGACATCGTTTGACCTTGGGATTTGTTGATAGTCATTGCAAATGCCAATCTAATCGGAAACTGAATACGTTTGAATTGAATTGGCACATCTGTAGGTATAATAGGAATCCGTGGTATGAGTATATTTTCACCTCTGAACTTGCCATTTAAAATCCTGGCTTCGATATCCTTTGGATTTAAATTGATGGTTTTTTTAAAAAAAATTCTGAAATTTATTGATGCATTGTCACATTTCATAAGTTTGAAGTTCTCAGTTTATATTATGTTTATTATCTGAACTTGTATTTTACCCCTGATTTTATATTTTACCATTTGCATGGCGCAGCTTAGCCAAATGTGGCTCTTGCGCCAAAAAAACCTCACAAATCAATCAATCAATCAATCAAAAAGTAAGCCAGCTCAAGTGGTCTTCCCATAACTTTCTCGCATATTCTTAAATGAAGGTGTTATCCCAGAGAACACCTTGCATGGAATTGACGTATAAGGGTTACGAAATATTAACCTTTGGCGTGAATTTAACATTTTTACTGAGTCTTTCGAGTGTTCCTTGGCTAGTTATTTGGCGATTAATCCCTGGCATGCGGTTAATAGTATTCGAAAATCAAATTTGTGTCGAGTTTTTTCAACCGACTGAAACAAAAATTTGACTGAAATCTACACTTGAAATCACAAAATCACCTATCAAATTCGATATATTTAAGTCCTTACGTCTATGAGTTACTACATTTACATGTTTCTAAAAGTACTGACCAACAAACGGTCAATCCCTTGTTGTATTTGAGGCCGCAGTGGCCTGGTGGTAAGGTCTCGGCTTGTGAGCCGTAGGGTTTCAGGTTTGAGACTCGATTCCACCGAAGAACCGTCATGTAAGGGGGTTTGTTGCACGTTAAATCCGCCAGACCAAACGTCCTCCCGATGGTGTGGTGTGGAGAGAGGGGTGCCAGCTCAGGTGTCGTCCTCGTCATCTGACCGGGATTCAAAATGATGAGTTCCGTCCCAAAATAGCCCTAGTGTTACTTTACAACGGGAAGTTAAAATAACTAAACTAAACCTTGTTGTATTTGCTCCATTTGCTCAAAATAATATAAAAGATTTTCGGTTCATAATACCCTAAAATTGAATTTGGGTTTTAGGCTCGATTTTCCCTCATATCAAAATTTGACATGGAAATACAATTGCAGTCTCAAAATCCCATATTAAATTTGATATATTTAAGACAATGCATTTTTGAGTTATCGTGTTAACAGTACAGAAAATACAGACCGACAGACAGTGAACCGCCGAGCTAGATTTCGCTCAAAATATGACTGGTGTCTGCACTCTAGATATTAAATCTATGTACCGAATTTTATCTATCTAGCTCTCTTCGTTTTGTAGTTATCAGGTTACACTGAAACAGCATGACAGACAGACTTCCTATGAACGGATTTTGCTCAAAATCTGATGGAAATCTACAAATTCTATGTTAAGACCGTATACCAAATTTCATTCGTCTCGCTCAAGCAGTTATTGACTTATCCTTTGCACAGAAGGACAGAGAGACATTTTTTCAAAAATGTTCTTTTCGAAATCAGGGTAAAAATTCGTCAAAATTTCAAGTTCGAATTTTTTTGATGTTTACAATATTTTCTCTGTATTATGTACACAAAAAAAGTAAAAAATACAAGTAATGATAGAAGTGTAAGACAGCTAAAATATTGTTAAATATACTTTCATTTGGAATCTAACAATAATTTGCTGAAAAATTGTGAATATTAAGTTATGCATAATCTAATTTAAATGCAATCAAACACAACCAATTCTAGAGACGGTTCAGCTGGTTGTCGAAAACGGATCATTTGCAACATTTGAAAAATTTTAAAGGCACATGATTCGACTGTATTTTGATAAAAAGGGATTGCAAGGAATTGAAGCTAATAAAATCTAAACAAAATAACGTACGAATTTAAGACTGTTTTATTGAATATATTTACAGCTGCATTGAATTGAGAAAATAGCTTAGTTGATTGATGGAACTGCAAAATAGTATTAAATATTTTGGAAATGATTCTCCTTGTCACCAAAGGAGTTAATTTAGTCAAAGGAAAGCGGAAATAGTTAAGTTTTAAACGGGAAGTTTAATCGAGTGCAAAAGTAGGCTTAACCATCACCAGATGAGTAAACGGTGACTTGCCTAGGGGAATTCATGTTTATCATCCAAATAATTTATCTTGTATCATCCAAAATTGTTTTTGTATTATTTTAAGATACAAAAAATTACGGAAATGAAATCGATTTCATTTAATAGGTATAATTGTTGCCTCTTAATTTTAGTCATATTGTTTAATTCAAGTTGATGCTCAATGTTTTTAAACATTATACTAGAATTCAAACTCATCCATCAAAACATTCAATCGCGTGCTTTTGCCAATTATTAACTTTTGTAACAGGATTTTATTTCCGCCTTTATTTCATAACATACATGTTACGGTCACTGTTAATAATTGGTTCTTCTTAATACTAACTGGTTATTATTAATAATAACCGCTTCTTTTGGTAAAAGTGAGAAATATCGCAAATCATTCATTTTAACCGGTTATTATTAACCTGTTAACCGGGCAATTAACCCTTTCTAGGGCCGTGGGAAGTATGCTTCCCACCAAATTTATCAATCTTTGTATGAAATTATGTAGGTTGGCATAAGTTCTGACAATTTCTTTTTAGTAAGTCAGAAACATAGATGCTTCAGTTCTTTATCTCAGACAAAATGATGTGTCTTGATTTGTTACTTAATTATTAATGAACCAAATTAATCAATTAATCAAATTAAATTTATCTAATAAGCTAAATGAATCTCTTTTCTTATTCTAATTTCAAGCATAAAAATATTTAAATATAATATGACCGGAAAAATATGTCCCTTTAAAGGGTTAACTTATATTCAATTCGTTTTGTATTGAAATATTTCGTCATATCCAGTTAACAGGTTAAAAATTCTCAATGAAGTTTGGTCAATGTGATTAAACTGTTTATACGGGATTGGAACATGGGACATGGGTGGGCCACTTTGTATATATTTTTTAAACTCGCTATGAAAATTCTTTTAACTTCTTTTTCTTTATTTCATGATTATTAGTCTGGTCTTTTTTTTTTTTTTTTGAAGGGGGAGGGAAATAAGTCACTGAACAATCCCAACATCTATCTTTTAAAGAAAAAAAAATGTTTTGAAGCATTAAAAGAAAAAGAAAAAAGAAAATGGATGGATTTAATGGCGGATGTAGTAGACTATAATTTTTTTTTTGGGGGGGGGGAGGAGGTGGAGGATCAATCAATGTTCCCTTTAATTTTTTTTGGAAAATACCACAGTCCCTGGAGTTTAAAGTTCCGCGGTACAGATGTGCGAAAATCCCGCGGAGATTTCAGAATGGGGGGGGGGATGGCTTCCCCATATATACGTCCTTGAATACTCAACACATAAAAAAAATGCAAAAAACTGACATTTACCAAACTATATTAGCTATTATTAATAATAACTGGTTAATGTGATAAATTATTCATTTTAACCGGCTTATTTGGTTATTGTTAATAATGACCGGTTATTGTTAATAATGACCGGTTAGTATTAATAATAAAAGATTATCACCGTAAAGATTTTGTCCGTAAAATAAGCACTTTTTAATTTGCAGTAAAATGATTTAATTAAATTCAATTTTTTCATTTGGTATCAAATAACAAACTGATTTTTTTAAAAAAAACTACAGCTTTTAAAAGTAAATAATTTAGGCGAACAAGATGGTAACCAAAGGCGGCTAGTATATCGAAATACACTTACTTTGATAAACCGGAGTGGAAAGAAATTTGTATTCCAGCTGCAAAGCTGGAGAAAACTACGTTGAAGACTGACCGAAATGCTTCTCTTATATCTCGCAAAATTACCAAATAAAGTCCTCCAAAAGCAGCTGCGAATGTGAAAGTGAAACTAAAATGAACACAGGAGTCCATTGAAATGTTTTTGAAATGATCGCTCTCTTCCATCATCGATGAAGTACATGAGAAGATTCTGAGAAGGATAAAATACGAGCAAAACACATTTGTTGATAAATATTTAAACTTTTCCGTCTGGACTGTGAAGAAAAAAATACACAACTCCAAAGATAGCCTCTTAATTCTTCCTTACTTTTCCTACATGACGTATAAACAAAATATTATAATCTTCAAAAAAATCCGAGCTCCAGATTTTGACGAATCACCACATTTTAGATCTCTTTGATTCGAACAACGCAGTTTTGGAAAATATCTGTCTGTGGCAAAGATAACTTAAAAACGCTTTGAGTCAGACGGTTCAAATTTTGTATACATCAATTTTTTTCTCTTACACTCTATCAAATTTGAGGTAAATCCGCTCCAAGAAGGATCCGCGGTTGCGTGGTGGTAGGGTCTCGGCTTCGGAACCGGAGGGTTTCAGGTTCGAGACCCGATTCCACCGTAGAATCATCGTGTAAGGGGGTCTGTTGCACGTTAAATCTCGCTGGTGTGGTGTGGAGAGGGGGCTACCAGCTCAGGTGTCGTCCTCGTCATCTGACCGCGGTTCAAAACGACGGGGTCCGTCCCAAAATAGCCCTAGGATTGCTTCAAAAGGGACGTTAATATAACTAAAATAAACTAAACCGTTCCGAGAAAATCGGTCCATCAGGCTGTTCGAATATAATTTACCACGATAACTAAAAAACGAAAAGAGCTAGATAGGTGAAATCCGGTACATATATTTAGCATCTGTAGTGTAGACGCCGCTGCTTTTTGAATCAAAGCGAAAAAAAGGTTGTCGGTCTGTGCTTTGAGAAACATGTAAAATGCGATCATTCAAAATCTCAATGATTTAAATATATTACATTTGATATGGAATTTTGTGACTGCAAGTGCAGTTTTGTGCCAAATCCTAGTTTCAATCGGATGGGGAAAATGTATCTAAAATACAAATTCGATTTTACTATTAACGCATGCCAGGAATTAATCCCAAATAATTCGCCAATGATGGCACGATAGATTCGGTAAAAATGCTATACTGTCGCCAAAGGTTAATATTTCGTAAATATTTCGCGCCAATGCCATGTACGGCTTTCTTAGGCATGAAAAGTTTATCATAGAATATGCGAGAGAAAATTTTGTGAAGATCACTTCCGCTGGTTTACTTTCTCGTATAAGAAGTACATATAAAGTATTGTAGTCGTCAAATCTTCGATCTCGATGTCGACGGGAGGTCTAAGTCTCCACATTTTAGACCTCCTTGAATTTTAAAACATATTTTTGGCATTATCTCCGTTTGCTTTTATGTCGTCTCTATTAGTCTGTTATGTCGTCTATCTGTCTGTCTCAATAATAACTCAAAAGCGCTTTGGGATAGAAAGATCCTCCCGATGGTGTGGTGTGGTGTGGTGTGGAGAGGGGGGTGGGTGCCAGCTCAGGTGTCGTCCTCGTCATCTGACCGCGGTTCAAAATGACGAGGTCCGTCCCAAAATAGCCCTAGTGTTGCTTTACAACGGGACGTTAATATAACTAAACTAAACTTGAGATGGAAAGATGGAATTTGTTTTTGTTTTTTACAGCAAATTTCTATCAAATTTTGAGCAAAATCCATGCAGAGGAAGTCTGCATGCCCGGTTGTTTTAATATAGTTTAATACGATAACTACAAAATTTAGAGAGCCAGATAAAATGGAATACACAAATTTACCATTTATAGTATAGGCACATGTGAAAATTCGAGCCAAATCTAGCTATAGGTTGATTGTCTGTCCATCTGTACATTCAGAAATACGCAAACGTGATAATGCAAAAGCGCAATGATTGAAATATATCAAATTTGGTATGAGTATTTGTGACTACAAGAGCAATTTTGTGTCAAATCTTTGTTTCAGTCAGTTGTGGAATTCGTTTTTAAAACCCAAATTCGATTTTTGGCTACTATTAACCGAATGCCAGGGATTAATCG
Source organism: Argiope bruennichi (assembly GCF_947563725.1). NCBI lineage: Eukaryota > Metazoa > Arthropoda > Arachnida > Araneae > Araneidae > Argiope > Argiope bruennichi. The sequence goes on from NC_079161.1 coordinate 67,543,165, forward strand.
CCAAATGATCGATCTAATAAAAGGGGTTAAATTCACGCCAAAGGTGAAAATTTCTTAATTATTATACCCCGATTCCGTGAATGGATTTTTCTGGCATGACAAGTCTATTGTAGAGTATGCTGGAAAGTTTTGGGTGACCATTCCCCAAAATTATTATTATTTATTTTTCACCTTTATTTAATTTTTATTACCTTTTTTAATGCCTGAAATTTTGAGATATTATATTTTATTCGCTTCTTATCGTTTCAAATTTCTTAAATTTTGTTGTAGATTTGCCCACCCACCAATAGCTATAAAAGGTAATTCTTTAATATTTTACTACACAATTATATTTTTTAATTAATTTAAATTGGATTTAATCAACATAGGATTTATTTAAAATTCGTTGTTCTAAAAGTAGGTTCATCTACGGATTCGGAAACTCCCCGCGCATTTGCGCATGTGTCAGGATTTGTTTATTAGTCAAAATAGGAGTGAAAGGAAATATAAAAAGGAGGTGATTTTTCCACTTAACAATTCGGTGAATGCAGATTATCCTCGAACTTGGGAGGCGTAGAAACTGCGGGTAACTTGTAATAAATACGTCGGGAAAAGTTCTATTTCATAATGAAATGCTTTAGAGCAATTTTTATTAACTTTTAGGGGGCTTAAACTTTAAATTATGATGAATTTAGGGAAGATTTATGTTCTTAAAATTTGGTAAATCACTTTTTACAAAATGACGATTTGTGATAAAAGCATTTTTTTTTTTATAATTGACGTTTTTTATAACATTTTAAGATTAACAACGATAGATAAGCTCAGTCACATTTAATGTTATATAAAATATTTCTTCGCACCATTTCCAAAAGTGTTTTTTTGTTTTGTTTTTTTACCCACTTGAACTACCCATATAACCAATCAATATTCTAACGTTTCCCTCACATGTTTAAAGGCATTCTGATCAGATGTAACGTCTCCCGATTTTCCAACACCTATTTAAGTACATGCGGACTTCAGATGTGGATCCTTTTTACTAGGACAGTCATTGTGTCTAGTCAATTTTTATTATATCTAGATGAGGGAAAACATATGTTTATCCCGACATTTCAAATAGATCCATCATGACTTCAAAGGAGCGGAATGTCAACTCATTCAGATACTAAACTTTCATTCCCTTATGAAGAGACTCTTCAAACCGTCAAGAATCGATCAATCACCAGCAACCATTTTCATTTAGTGTCAAACCTATGTGCACTTCAGCCAGCGTTAGTTCTTTAATAGACATTCCCACGGTCGGGTTTTAGACCATTGAGGAAGCGTTGTTGAACAGCTATTGGGTGATAGAGAACTCAAGTTCTTTAATGAGAAAACCGGAGGTGGATATCTGATGAAAATAAAATGCTTTTTTTTTCAGAGGAAGGAGAGAAAGTCTTTGAAGGTAGGAGAGAGACTTCGAAGTGTGGAAAAGTTATTTCTGATTTTTTGAGAAGCTCTGTGCGATTCGGGCTTCTGTGTTAGGGTCCCTCTCGAGAGGATATTATTTTCTTCTCAGAACACGGCCCTTTTCCTGCCTACCTCAAAAGGTTCAATCTGTCTTAGAGTGACCAGTGCAGTTGTGGTGGGATAGGCACCGCACTTCATTATGCTACGGAATGCCTCCTTACAATCTCCTGGCATATGAAAAAACCATCACCAAGCCATGAACAGGAATGGCTGAAAAGAGTGGCCGGCAACTTCCTTTCCAGGCTAAAAATCCACAGTATAATTAAATTTATAAGTGGAAATAGAGACCTATTCTCGCCTCCATAGCTCTCAACATCAAGTCTCATACCAAAAAAGACTAAGGGAAAAAACAAGCACCGCAGTCTCCTGTCACACATTTCAATCAATCAGAGATTGTCTTCATTTCCATTTCTCAAATTATTTTCCATCTGATTTTTTAACTGCATCCTGATCTACTATATCATAAAAAAATAAGTGAACACAGATTATATGTATATTTTTACACATTTTATCTCTCAGCACTATATTTCTAAGTTTATTGCTACAAATTATATTTCTAAGTTGAAAAATTATGTAAACGGTCTCATCATAATATAATTTCTTATATAATTGTAAATTCTGCATATAGTTATTTTTGTTTCGTTTTCCTACGGTAAATATTTTGTTAATTAAATAAAATTCCCGTAACATGCCCACCAAACCGTTCAGTGACCAGAATGATCACGGATACGGGGGTATGAGACGGCGTTCTGTTCTGTGTTAGGGTCCCTCCGATAAAGATTGGTGGATTTCTGGAGCTGCCCTGAAGTAGCCGTTTAGAGCTAACAGCTTGTTAACGGCATTTTGGTGACTTATTCTCCGATTTGATGGAGGATTTATTTCGTGATTGAACTGTTATTTGATTTTTCTAAATAATATTAGCCTAGATCAGAACAAATTGTTCATTGTAAATACATAGGGCTGTAAATAAAAGAGTCATTTTCTTATGCTACTCTGTGTTTAGATCTATCTTGATCAAGATATTACAATACGCATTTTCGAATTTAAATAAAGAAGCATGATAAGAAACGATACGACACTCATATAAGGTGGGAAAAAATGGACCGGGAAAGTAACTAATGGAACGGAAATCAAGATTGAAATATTACGAAATACGTTTATCCTTCCGTATTTCACCCCTTAGCAAGGTTGAACCTTTGTCTACCTTGCTAAGGGGTAGTCTTGGGATAATGAAACGAATAGTAAAAGCTACTTCGATAGAGCGATAACAAAAAAACATTTGTTAAAGAACTAAAATTTCACTTGCCTTTGAGCAGACTGTATTATCATGAAATTAAAAATATTTGGAGAATCTGTGAAATTCGAAGGGTGTAATTCAGAGGTTCCCAAACTTTTTTTTCTCGTGGACCACTTTCAAAGTTTTACTATTTTCGGTAGACCCCCTGCTGCTACATTTCTACTGTATTCCCAAAACTCCTAAAAAATATCACCCTAAATTGGGGCTGTTAAGAAGAAAAGAAAAGTAGCACATTTACTTGTGTTCTATTTATAAAAATAATACTTGTGGTTATACAAAATTATAAACATTTATCATTACAAACAATCAACAATTGACAAAAGAAATCAACAATGAACTCTGAAATATAAATCAACAATAAAAAATAGTCATACTTTTAATGAGACAGGTGTATTTGATGAATTGACAGCAAATTATCAATATTTGGCTTCAGTTTTGTAAGAAGTAATCTCAAATCTCCCCGTTCTGTGATGTTCAATCTGCTCTTTTTCTTTTTTTGTTAACAGGTTGGTAACGGCACTAAAACTTCTTTTGACAAATTATGACGAGGGAAACGCTATCAAAAATTTTCTCGCAATTTCCCACTATTCCCCACTTTAGTTATTATCTATTGTTCTATTCAATTCTGTGTTTGAACTGAGTCTCGAATATTTTTGAGTACCTACCTAGTGAATGATGCTACCTGCCTACGTTGATAGGTAAATCCAAGCCAAAATTTTTGTTCTTTATTATGAAAACCAGAAAATTTTTCGTGGACCCCCACTTACAACGTGTGAACCCCTGTTTTCTTTTCACGTCTACGTGGACCCCCGTGTGGTCTCCTATGGACCCCTGGGGGTCCACCTGGACCACTTTGGGAACCTATGGTGTAATTAGAACACCTATTTATAGAAATTAAGAATGCTATGAAAAGATAAGAATGAATGACAGTACACTCTCGAGTATCCGGTCTATTGTAGCGGAAGGACAGGCCAGATAATAACAAAACCCGGATAGGCCGGAATTCTGTGCACTCATTTCTTTACTGACCAATACCAGAAGACAAAGCTTTTATACCGAAATTCACTGGTATTCACTTTTATACCAAATTCACTTCTTATTACGTACTCAGCCCTCCGTTTGTCTCAAGCCACGTAGAATGTGAACGCGGGCGCGGCTTGATGAAACATAGAAGCACTTCCCGGTAACGTGTCGAGTTAAAGTAGAGGGCTCTGCACTGGTAGTTTATATATGTTTATTTACTGCCCAGTAATAATTTATTAGAGAAAAAATAATTTAAATAATATAAACTGTTCACATTTTAGCATGAATTCTGTATACTTCATTGTGGTATATTTAAAAAAAAGTATTAAACATACCCAAGGAACAATTTACGAATCCTGTACGTACTGTGCAATTATAATCAGGAAGAGCGGCAACAATGAAGATCCGTTACACACTGACGAAACAATGAACAACTAGCAGAACACTGCTCTTTTCCTTCCCAACTTGCATTTTGCTCACGACTTGTAGGAGGATCGTAGCAGACGCCCGCTTCCAATGCCCTCGCAATATTGCCAATGCTATGCCTTGTCTTCCTCAATTGATTCCGATAAAGAAAAGTAGGTCCGATAGTACGAAAGACGGATAGTCGCCAAGCGGATACTCGGTAATGCACTGTATTTTTCATATAATGCATTTTATTATAAATATTAAAAGTTCTAATATGTTCAGTGTTTGTTCTTAGAAATTAAATTAATTATAAGTTTAATTTCTATTAATTATTAGAGAAATTATTAGATAAATATTATTACATAAATTATTCTATTAATTATCTCAATAATAAAAAAATAATATTCAGATTCTTCTTTGACTATTGATTTTAAGATTTTTATTTTTATTTTAATCTTTGATTTTATCTATTGATTTTATTCTTTTTCTGTGTCTCCCAATATTAAGGGAGAGTTTGTATCTTTGTACTTGTTTACGATGGTTTATGGGACAGAACGTTTGACCTATAACTGCCAAATTTTCCACTGATACACTTTTAAGGTAGAATATGTACACAACAAAGAGAATTTTATTAAGTTTTCAATTAAATAAATTTAAACTAGGCTTCGACGTTTTTCGATAATTGTCGTTCGGATTTTTCCTGAATTTTGGCTTAGCCTAGCTTAGTTATATTGTCCCGTTTCGAAACAACACTAGGGTTATTTTGGGACAGACCTCGTCGTTTTGAGCCTCGGTCAGATGACGAGGACGACACTTGAGCTGACACCCCCTCTCCGAACTTCCACACCACACCATTGGCAGGAAATTTGGCCCGATTCATTTAACGTGAACCAAACTCGCTTACACGACTGTTCTTCTGTGGAACCGGATCTCGAATCTGAAACCTTCCGGTTCCGAAACCGAGATCTTATCACCAGGCCACCGTTGTCCCCTGAATTTCGGAGTTTTTTTTCTTCTTTTTTCTAATTTTCGAGTACTTTTCCATAATAGATGCCATTGTCACACTAAATTCTGACCGTAAATATTCATAATAGTCTGATCAGTCTATGGATTAAATTATTCATGTTTTTAGAAACTGAATAACTTTTAAAAGTTATGTATTTTTGCAATTTTTTTACTATATTATCATGTAAGAATATGATGTTGTTTTGGTTTGAGGTTTTTGAAGCTTCAAAACGCGTAGGCAACAAATTGTTGAAGCTCTAAATGCATAGGTAACAAATTGGCGATTTATCGCTTTTAGAGTTATTAAAAAATAATGCAGAAGTTATCGCCAACTAAAGTTACAATTTGATTTCCAAATTATTCATTCTCTAAATTCTTACGAATTGTCTTAATTAATTTAAGTCATTAACCAGTTTAAGCCAGCTTGAAATAATCAAGAGATTATCAGATTACGCATGCGTCAATATTTAGAAAAACGATGTATTTTTTTTTCATCTCAAAATAGGCCGAGTTCTAAAACCTTGCTTGCCCGTTAGAAAAATTGAAAATGAAAGTAGATTTCATTTTCTTTTTTTTTTCTTCTTTCTTTTCTTATTTTTTAAAGACTTTATTACATGTTCTAATGATATTTCATAATTTTTTTTCTTTCAGCTATCAGTTCTAATTGTAATTTATTTAATTTTATTGCAGACGATTTTTTCTTTGACAAATTTCATAAAATTAATGACCGGCTTTCTAAAAATATTACGTCTTTCATGGCGCATATAATTTTTGAAATCTATAATAAATCCAATAACTAAAATCTGAGCACAAAAAACCCTATATTATAGTTTAGTTATTAATGAAGTCGGTGGTTTTCATTTACATACGAACGCAAGTTTATAATAGCACTTTTTAAAGACACTTTAAAGACTGCATTTAAAATCTTTAAAAGGTAAAACTGTAAACTGAATTTTATGTTAAGTCAGAGAAACGTTTATTGAATAATTCTTTGAAATATTGCATAAATCATAAAAAATATATTCTGTAGCTTTCATACAACTTGCTGAAGGATTCAATTTTCTGTAGTCATATTTTTAAACAATATGTTTGGTTTCAGCAAAAATATTTTTATTGAAGTTTTACCGTAAAACCAAGAGATGGCGCCACATCTTTCAATAGTCAATCTACTGAGTGAGATGAGTGGTAAAGATCTATCCGATTTCTTCAATTTCATGAACGTAACAAAAAAAATCTTTCAAAAATTTCCTAACACCAAGAAATTTATTGAAAAAAACACAAAAAAATAAAGATACTGCTTCAAAACTTCTCATCATTTCGTATATAAACTAAGAATTTTGAACACTTAATTGTTTCCTCTTCGATGCTTTACCTGAGTTGACATGGAATTTGTTTTAGCCTCCATATTATATTTTATCTTCTTCTTTTAATTCTTTTTTATTTTCTAGTATACGTAGTATAAGTAAAGTATAGTAATCTTCAATAAATTCAAACTCGAAAAAATTCGAATTTTTATGAACTCCCCGTTTTAGACCTCTTGGATTTCGAAAAACATATTTTTAAAAAATGCCTCTCAGTCTGTTTGTGACAAAGAGCTCAAAACAGCTTTGAGCTAGACTGTTGAAATTTGATATACGGCTTTTGCCCCAAATTTTCAGATTTCTGTCAAATTTTGTGTAAAATACTTTTAGAGGAAATCCGTCTGTCCGGCTGTTCGAATATAAGTTAACACGATACGAAAACGAAGAGAGCTAAATGGAGAAAACTCGGTACACAGATATAACATCTATAGTGTAGATACCTCTCAGCATTTGAGCTAAGACCAGCAACGGATTGATTGTCCTTTCGGTTTGTACTTTCAGAAACACATAAACGCTATTACTCAAAAAGCAATGACAAATATTTCAAATTAGGAGTGGGATTTTGTGACTACAAGTGCACTTTTACTTCAAATCTTTGTTTAAATCAGATGAGAAAAACGTGTTTAAAACTCAAATTCTACGTTCGGATTATGTTAACCGCATGCCAATAATTAATCGCCAAACTCTCGCCAAGAATAGTACGATAAATTTAATAAAAATGCCAAATTCTCGCCAAAAGTTAATATCTCGTAACTGTCGTATGCCATTGCCATGCAAGGCGTTTTCTTGCGTGACAAGTTTAAAAGAGAGTATGCGAGAAAGTTTTAGGAAGACTACTCCTTGCGGTTTTTCCTCATTCATTAGAAACTCATTTATCAAAAACTCAAATATCCACCTTTTCCAATAAACTTACTCTACTAATAATGCTTAAATGAAGTTGAAATAGATCCAAGCTTTGCAAGTTTTGAAACCAAATTATGGAATGGAGATACTGGCTTAAGGCGCTTCACACCTGTGTTGTCTATCTTAATGTCACACCAGTTGAAGCATTAGTGTTATGAAATTTGAATCGCTTTTAGTGTTTTATCATATACGTAATGGCTTGTTTTTCTTCCATTTTTGAAAGCTAAAGACGAAGGATTCTGTTTAATAGCTGTGTTATTTACGAAACAAACCAGAGGGGTGTTTTCCACAAAACTTTCTCGCATTCAGTTGTTTTTCCAGAGAAGGCCTTGCATGGTATTGATAAAAATAATTACGTAAAATTAACATTTGGCGTGAATTTAGCATTTTCCTTGAATGTATCGTGCCATCATTGGCGATTTATTTAGCGATTAATCCCTGGCATGCACTTAATAGCATTAGAAAATCGAATTTGTGTATCAGATATGTTTTTACCAACCAATTGAAACAAAAATTTCACACAGGACTATATTTATAGACATAAATCCCGTTTTTAAGTTTCTGTTTCTGAACATGTTTCTGAAGTACGGACTGACTGACGGTCAATCTCTTGTTGGATTTAGCACAAACTTTGGTAAATGTCTAAACTGCAGAATTTAAATGTGCGCATTTTCGAATTTTTCTATCTAGCTCTTTTAGTTTTATTGATATCGCATTAATCTACATTCGAATAGCTGTACAGGTGGATATACTCTGACCGGATTTTGCTGAATATTTTATAAAAATCTAGAAATCAGATGTAAAAACCGTATACAAAATTTCATCCGTTCTATCTCAAGGCGTTTTTGAGTTATTTTTATCCCAGACAGTCAGACGAACGAACATTTTTTGAAAAACGTGTTTTTCGAACTCAAAAAGGTCTAAAAAGCGGAAATTCCTTAAAATCACGAGTTTGCATTTTTTGATGAATACAATGATGATGATTTCGTGTCAGCGTTACCACGGAAAGAGTGGTGATGTAGCTTCTGGGGATAAAGACCCCTGATCACCCGAGGGCAGAAATCTGATTTCTAGTTCATATGAAAATGACACTCACACACTCGCTTGCACAACCCCTTTTTACAGGGAGGCTCTTTGATACTCCTCACAGGTAGAACACAGAGTGAAGAACAACCATGCCCGAACCAGGGCTCGAACACGGTACGTCCAGATCATGTGGAAGACGTACTGCTTCTAGGCCAGGACGCCGGCGTTGATTACAATATTTTCTCTAGACTCCGCATGCGAAAAAATAATAAAAAGTAAAGTTGCAATATCGTGAAATCCGGATATTAGCGTTCTTAAAGTTATAGGACTGTCCACGCTGAACATAATTTAACTAAGTAAAACAATTAAAATAGCGCAACTTTTAGATCGGACAGTTTTACGGTGTAATGTACATGAAGTTACAAAAGACGAGTTATCTGAAATCAAATATAATCAATATTCCCAATAGAACCAACCGGTCGCCCATGGCGATAAATTATAAATAAATCTTAAATATTCCTGAAGTAAGTGTTTTTCACTTTTCCCTTGATTTGATAAAAATAGTATTTATTTTACTTATTTCAATTTTAGTTATCAGGCAGTTAATATTATCAAAATTCTTAGTTCTCGAAGTGATCATATGAAGCGGCAGTATGTATATACATTTTTTTTGCATTTTTATATTTCTATTCTGTGTTTTCCTCACTGTTTTGTCAATGGCTGTTTAGGATAGGTTTTTTAATTTAATTTTATTAACCTCCCATTTTAAAGCAATACTAGGACTATTTGGGAATGGCCTCGTAATTTTCAACCGCGGTCAGACGACGAGGGCGGCACCTGAGTTAGCACCCCTTCGTTCAGCTTCCACACCACGTCAGCGAAAGGACGGATTTAACGCGAATTAGACCCGTTTACACGACAATTCTTCTATTGAATCGGGTCTCGAACCTGAAACACTCCAGTAGCGATTTGAGACCTTATCACGAAGCCACCGTGCTCGGCTTTTTAACATAGGATGGGTCATTGTCGGTCTTTATCTATCTTAGAAGTTATCGGAGACTCATTACTGAAAATAGGTATGGAAAGTTCACAACGTTGTCAGATGCAAAAAGATATATTTAAAATTTATATGACTTGTGAGTGACTTGACGACAGCGCCTCCATAAATTCAACCTGTTTTTCAAATATGAAAATTCATTTAAATTTCCAGATTGAATTTTTCATCTATTATAATATTTTCTCTTTGCATACTCTATACAAGAGAGAATTAGAAAATCATGATATTCACAGGATGTCGGCTAGAAGACGAAAATATACGCTCTTGAATTCAATATAGAGGGTCTTACAAGAAAAATGGTTTTTACACTGAAAGTATATTTTCATCTTGTTTACGTGATATGTTGAATTTGTCCAGTTAGTGTTGTAGATGAGGTATTTCTTGTGTTTTTCTCTTTTATAAGGTTATCAGTTGTTCGACAAATTTCACTGATATTCTAAGTTCTTTTAAGTTCATGGTGCCTGTAAGATCTTTAAGGAACCAGAATACTTTTCAAATGCTCATTCTAAATTTACGTGCATTAAAAGGTTCTCTATGTATAAAGTTAGTAAGACTTGTAACAGGATCTCTGGAGAATTTGTCATTTATGATAAGACTCTAAGCATTTATAAAGTGGTTTGTTCTCAACTTTTATCTAGTTGACCTTATTTCTTTTTTATAAACATTTTTAAATTCTTGACTGCACATAATTTTTTTAACTATACATATTGAGATATTTATGTGCAATCATGCTATTATGTTGCTGTTGTTCTTACGTGTGTTTAACCCTTGCTGGCTGTCAAAAAGTTTTATTTTTGGCCCTTGCCATTTTCACTTTTATTTATATATATATGATTTAAAACTTTGTAATTCCTTATTCTTTGCAGTTCCTTTTTTATGTAAGCTCAGATGTCGTCCTCGTCATCTGACCGTGGTTCAAAATTACGAGGCCCATTCCCAAAATAGCCCTAGTGTTGCTTCAAACGGGACGTTAATATAACTAAACCAAACCGAATCCTTTTTTATGTAGGTTTTAATTTGAGTTTTGTGCTCAGTGTTCCTTGTGTGTTTTTGATTAATGCAATCTGTAAATAGAATGAGTTTCTGTGGTCTGGTTATTTTAAATAAATAACTCAAATAAAGGAAACAGGGTACATTAACATTATTATGAATATGAAACCATTGATCTTCAATTTAAATTTTTGGTTTGATCCAAACTGGTGACAAATTGGCAGCTTTAGAGCGATTTAGCGAAATATTTAATGCCTTTGGAGAAAAAAAACGAAGGAATTATAGCCCTATCTTTCACGGGAATCGAGATCCCAAGATTCTTCTGGAGAAATCCATGTGTTTTCATGCCCTGTTATAAACTATGTAAACCCGAGGTTCTCAAATGAGTGACTCTTTCTAAATTTTATTCGTAATATGATCTTGTTAACTCTTAGACATCGAGTGCTATTACTATTATTTAATAAGTGATTTGTAAACTGGCCGTGTTGTAAATTTCTACATGTATTATTCTTTGCGTATATCTTGGCTGATATTTTGTTAGTTGTATTTCATATTTTCTGGATTCTGCTTTTTAAACTGGATTTACAATATATCTATCAAACTAGTTTTATTTTTAACGATATTTATATCTCAAACATATGCATCGTCTATCTCTTACACAAATAAAACTTTGAAATGTGGGCACTCATTTTGAAATCGTTCTGTGTTAGAAAATAAATTATTATCTTAAAAGTCGTTTCATTAAATAATGAAACAGTTAAAATATATTATGATTTGAAAAAAGCATTAACTTCTATTTTGTGCGTGTGTGTGTGTTCTATTTCACTGAAAATGTAGAAAGAAGGAACACACAGAAAGACATCAACTATTATGCAAATACACTGCCACCAGAGGCGACAGACAATTTTATTTACTAGAAAATTATCACAAGATTTTTGCCCCATCCCGGCAACGGGGTTTACAGTCAAGAAATCTACATTAGAACTATTGCAGAAAAGGACAGGCTATTTCTTCCACTTCTTTCCGACAGAATTTTCATGGTCACAAAAGAAAACTACACAGAAAATAGAATATCTCTGCTAACGGAGACCAGATCTTCGGGTTTTGGAAAAATAAATAGATGTTCATGCGTTTGGCGACAGAAGTTGTCGCCAAAGTACCAAATTTTAAAACTTTCAATTCTCAAAAACTTGCCAATTTCAAAGCTAGATATACTCTCTTTAAAAACAATCATTGCAACACTTCAGTCTATTTGAAAAATAGGATTGAAAGCATAATTAAAAGAAGAAAGGGACTTATGCAAGAACTAATTGCTATTCGTTTTTATATTTTTTCTTAAAAGTACTTTGCCATTCCGATATATAATATATTCAAAATTCAGTTACAGTTAGTGACTACATATCTTCTTAAATTACGTTTTATTCTTTTTACTGAATGGATTTTGCTAATAATTCTAACTTAGGGTCAAAACATTCGATTTTACTTATATTAAGCAGTCGAATTTGGTTAAATAGTTGATATTACGACAAATAGAGATTAAAATAGGTCTAATTTGTTTAATTTTTCAATAAAATAATTATTACAAACTTGGACTTTTTCCCCGAATTTGTTGAAATACAATTAACAATCGCAAACATGAATTTATAATTCAGTCAATTCGAATTGCAACTTGTTCTTTGACATATAATATTCCAAATTTTAAAATGAATATTATTATATTGTGTTTATTAGACATTCTTTTACACAAAAATAAATTTACAGCTGACAATATATTAATTGAATAAAAATTATTTTTCGTGTTAAAGCGAGCAACGTTTAAAACTACTTTGTGAGCAAACGATAATTTTCCGATTTTTTTTTTTTTTTAATTCTGAAAACATATTTATTTATTTATTTTAATAAGCAGAAATACGAAGGACAATTTTGTTCTGCAGACGATAATTTTAGAGATGAAAGAACAGTTAATTAAAAATCCGCATTTACTGTTCATGTTAAAATTGTTTGATTTTAAGAATACATTTTAGAATTTTATGTATATTGCAATTTTTCTGTATTCTTATTATTATTTTTTTTCCCTATCAAAACTAATTTTTATAAATTCGCAAAAGTATTTAGCTATTACGTTCTAGCAATTGGCAAGTCTGAAAAGTAAAAAGCTGTTTTTTCAGGCTGACAATATCTTAAAGCCTCCAATCTGGTCTCCATTTTCTAAACACATAATAATGCAATGGAGAAATTTCATACAGTAAAAGATCCAACAGTTTTTCGTAAAGTGAATACCATGTACATTCTACAGCTAATGTTGAAGATATCCGGTATCACAGAAACACTTGTTGTGGTGGATTTGTTCAAACAGCATTATTTTGATTTTATGGCTGAACTGCGTATTTACATATGCTAATGTTCACACATAGTTTAGCTTTTGATGTTTAAACAAACCGCTATTTTTTATATTTATCTTCATCAATATATTGGTTTTCTTTATTTCTTGTTTTAAAGTAGTATGTAAGAGAGACATTGCTTATTGGGCCATGCATTTCCTGATAATTACTGCACCGAAACTGTTTTTGAGAATTTTATAAAAATTAATTAAAGAAGTAAGATTTATTGTCTGAAGAAGTTTAGAATATTGACTGATTTCGATTGCAATAGATGGTTTAAAACAATAATAATTACGTAAACTGTCTACATGTAAAAGAAAACGTAAAAATGTTTTTTTTTTCGTTTATAAGATGATAAAAATAACTGAACTATAATTTAGATAGGAAATATTTATATAAACGTTTTCGCTATAGTAAAATTATTTTTAAAAATTTCTTAGTTTAAAAAAGTTTGTTGTGGTTAAAATTAAGTTTATATTTGACTTTAAATCAAGAAATTAAAAATATTTTTTTTATTTGAAAGTTGTATTCTTGCCAGTATTATCTAATCTCAAACAATATAGAAAAATATAAACTTTAAATAATGTATAATAAAAGTAATGATTTTTATATACCGAATTATGATATCATTTCCCTCTATAATGAAACTACTTTAAAGAATCTCTCAATGTAAACAAGTCTTTAAAGTAGGCTTGGATTTTATTAGAAAAATTACTGGAAAACTTAATTTTTTGCTTGCAATGTGATTCTATAGAACAATACCTAGGACATACATTGCATCTTTTTTCTCATGCAACATAAAAAGAGCAATTATATAGCACGTTATAATCATAAAATTTTAAAAATTGCTTTCAAATATATGCAATACGTTACAATGATTGTTTATTATAACTAAGTAACTGTTAGAGAATTTATATTCTGGAATCAGTTTTTTAAAATATTATTTAAATAATATGACAACTTTATTTAATTGTTTTAAATTTTGTTGTGATTAAAAAGCAGACCAGAGGTAAAAAGAAGCAACTTTTCTTTAATATGTCACTGAATCAGGCAAAAGCCATCTATTTGCAATTTGCAGTATATCTATTACCAATTAATTTAATGAATCTAGGATTTCAATAATTAAGATATTCTAGCTTTAAATGCAGGCGGCAACAGCAAGAAATTTATATTTTTGATTCTTGAATTTGAGAAATTATAGAAGCCATGTACAAGTGAAAAATTAATATCTGTTTTATTCCACTGTAATGGTTTTCCATCTTTCTATGTTTTTATTATCAATGCATTAAGTACCATGTACTTAGACACAACATGGTCCACATAATTTTTTTGTTTATAATTGTTATGTCAGTTTTAAAAATTTTTTTATTATTTTACACAAATAGGAGTTTGGGTAAAAAAAAACAATTTTAAAAAAACTGTCAGCTAAAATTCAAAGTCAAAAATGAACCCGATAAAAAAAAAATATATATATATATGAATTTCAGTAAATTTGATTTAAAAAAACTGACAATAAACGTTTTCTTAATCAATTAATTTTTTAATCATGATATAAATCAATCTTATTTTTGTAGCATGTAGACTTTGCTTCCAAATTAAAAATTATCTCGAAAAAGAATTTTTAAAGAAAATATTCTAACATCCTTTTTTCATTATCAAGTAAAAAATATTTAATAGAATATCTGATTAAAATAGAATTCTATGCCATAAATAACAAAAATTATTAACACATTGGTGGAGTATATAATCAATTTCAAAAGAAATATAAATAAAATAAAGTTTGCTATTTCATGCAATTTAACAAGTTATTTAAACAAAAGTCTAGTATTGATTATTTAGAAAACTTAAGGAAAATGTGTAAAACATAGAATTTAAATTGAAAGAAATAATTCAAGTTAATAAAAATTAAAACACAAATTTCGACTGAAATGGCAATGGAATTAAGCGCAGAATTAATTTCGAGGTCCATTGCACATTTAGTTGCAAGAAAAATAAAATGGCATCACAGCACAGCCTGAAAACACAAACAGTCATGCTAGATGACATGCCACTAAGGTTTGTCTCTTGGCTGTGACGTCACATATGAAGAGTTAATTAAATTTGGGAGACTGTTTCTATTGGTTAAAAAACTCTTTTAAAAGTTTTAACAATCCACACAAAAAATAGAAATTTTTAGAATAATAATTGAAATCAAATTACTATATGTTGCAAAGAAAAATGCAAAAATCAAGAATGAAATACATATAATACTCTGAAATACATAGAGATATGCTAATAATTCATACATTTGCTATACATCCACATTTTACAACAACATATATATATTTATATATATATATTCAGATATGTTTCTGAAAATATTAGAATACTTTATACATTCCATTGCATCTCTAATTCTCTTCTTTTTTAAATATAAAATATGTTAATAAATCTTCATTCCATATTCTGTAATTCATGTTGCTTATTTTTAGTATGCTCAAGCTACAATCTTTAGAACATTCGCACCACATTGCACACATATACATATAAACATGAAATAATAATATTACAATTAAAATTGGCAAAAGCAAATTCCTGTGTATCATATACAAAAATGTTTTTGGACATTTCAGTTATATCTTAAAAATCCATCAATCAAATAAAATCATTGATTAAATGATTATTATTATATAGAAATCATCTTGAACTAATATAAAAATCAATTTCCTTTTTTTCCACTTTTATCAAAATAACACAATGCTCGGACCTAACAAAATAATAATAAAATGTCTTAAAAGTGGTTGTTTAAATTGAACTTTTGAATCTCTGATATATTCATTGGTTCTAAAAAATTGGAAACATTTAACCTGTTTTAGAATTTACCAATGTTTTAGAAACTCATAAAAATGGGTAAAAAAAAAAAACAATTAACCAACATTTGGAAAAATAACTTAAATAAACAGGATTACTATTTTATCACTGGCAACTTAACAATTCATATATATTTTATTTGAATATTTTCCATAATACATATATTTTAGAATTATAAAAGAAAATTTTTAAAAAAATCTGAAAAATAAAAGTTAATTAAGAAAATTTTTAATTGTTACGGTTCATTAAAATAATTAGATTACAAAAAATATAAATATATTATAAAAACAAAAAATATCGTTTGCTTATTTTACTTTTAAGAAATTAATTTTTTAACTATATCTTTAAAAGATATTCAAAAACAAATATTTAATATTTGAGCAAAACAAAAATAACAGATGGCTGTGGTAATTAAAAAGCTATTAAGAGAAGTTATATTACTTAGTTATTAACCTAGTTTTTCTGTGAATTTTATATCTTCAGTTAATATATTTATCTTTTATATACATCAATTTTATATTTTCAGTTCAAAATATAATTTTAATATATTTTTTTAATATTTGGGTTACCGAAATGAAACTGATTAAAATTAAATTAAATTAACTTGCAGAAAATTATTTAAAAATTATCTTGTAATATACAATAGAAATTTTGGTTTATATGGATTAGAATTAATGAAATTCATGATCAGTTGAATCGTTTGGAATTTCATTGAATTTAATAACATATTAGGGCAAACGATAAATTTCTTTTTACATTTTTTTAAATGATATAATACTTGTACATATAGATGGCGCTGCATGCCAAGCTGTAACTGTGATTGAAATGGTATAGACTAAAGAAAATTCTGAAATGATATAGACTAAATTTCTGGGACACCGAGAAATCATATTGCATCTTTTGTCAATTCTTTCAATATGTATCTAGAAAGATAATTAAAAATTCACCCTAACTTTAATGATTTAATAAAAATATGTTTATTCGAGTATTAATTGAATCTCGTTTTAATTGTGAATAGTTAAGATTCCCTTTTCTTACTGACTTTTAGGGTAGCTTTTGTCTGTTAGAATTCGAAATGCAAATGAAAAGAAAAGACACTTTATTCCAATAAAATGTTCTTCTGTTTCATATATTGATCGAATTTATTATTACTAGAAATGGTATTCATTTGGGTAATCATTACATGAAAATGATTGGAATATCAAAAAAACCGTTCTTTTATAAACAATTAAAAAAAATTCATATTATCTTCAGAACATTAGGAGAAAAAACCATGATAAGTACCAAAAGACAAATAAACAATCCATTGAAAAAGAGACAAAACACAGTTACAACTAGAATCATCATTAGAATCACAACTAGAATCAGCACACAAGAAGTTTGAACTTTTTTAACTAACAAAATAAGACCTCAGATTATCTAAATATATTTATATACATATGATCTAAGTCAATATAATGTTTATATGTCCAAGATGCCATTTTGGAATGTATAAGAAACTGAGTTTGATAATGAGAAGATGAAAAAGTTCATTCAAACGAACTTTTCTGAAGTTTAGAACACAACTGAAATTCTGTCTTAATAGAATTATATTTTACATTATTATTAATTCCAAAATGAAAGTTTTTCGTTTTATGAAAATTGTTCCGTAACTTTTTCTTCTTTGATTTTTTTCCATCAAAATCAATTCAAGCTTTAATTTCACATAGTATTTCCTATAAACAAATCATTAAAATTGTCAATGTACTTGAGTATGTATCCGAACACCTTGTTAGGTAACGACAGATTTTTTGAGCATTCATTTTATAGGACCGAAAACCATGAAAGAATGAAAATTTATTTATAGACTTGATATACCGTTGCAGCAAAAAAACAATTTAGAGAGCCAAATCTGAACAACACATAAAAAAATAATTTGAAATGCGAAATGCTTTCTAAAATTTAAAAATTTCATATCAGACTTTTTGCCTTTATTAATCGGCATTATATTAAACGTTCTCCGTTCAATAATAAAACTCAGACAGTTTTCAAATGCTAAAATTTTTCAATTAATTAATTTATCAGTTTGGAAAAATAGAATATTGTTGATAAATTGGAAAATTTCTTTATAATAATTTTATATATACCTTGTTAATTAATTTATAACATTCAATGTTTTTCAATTCTTTCCAAATTCCAAATAGAAATATTTTTGCCATTTTAGGAAATTTATGCCAATTATGCTAAAAGCGAATGCCAATTAGATTTTATGAAAATTTTTTAGTGAATACAAAAGTAGTGAACATTTATTTGATATATTACAATT
The DNA here is from genome assembly GCF_947563725.1 of Argiope bruennichi. Taxonomy (NCBI): domain Eukaryota; kingdom Metazoa; phylum Arthropoda; class Arachnida; order Araneae; family Araneidae; genus Argiope; species Argiope bruennichi. The sequence goes on from NC_079161.1 coordinate 67,561,256, forward strand.
TCGAAAACTTATAAATAGATATTTTAATCAATTAACTGTTATTTCTTTAAAATCGTATGTTATTATTTTTAAACACAAATATTAGATACTAATATTGACTCTTTTATAATTTCCTTATGGTTTTGAATTCTGAAACTCCTTATTATTTGTTTTTGGAATTTGAAACAACGAGATTAACTGAAATATGAAATATATTATAACATATTAAGTTCTGTTACAAATATGCATATATCAGTATCCATTATTAAATACAGTTACCTATTAAACATATCCTTTAAAAAATGTTTTACTAAAGTTTTTATACTAACTCAGAAAATTTTGAAAGCATCAAAATTTCTTTTAAATAATCGGACTATAAAATTGAATGAATTTATTTTAATGCATTTATATATTTTTGAAATATGCAAGAGATGTGACGATATTAAATTCGGCTAGAGTAAATGAAATCAACTCTACTATGGCGCCATCTAGCACTTTTTTTTACAAATTATTAATCAAATCTAAAAAAACTAAATAGTTGGTCCATAATGAGAAAAGTTACACACGGAAATGTTACCTTTAAGGGAAAAAAATATCCAAGTTTCTGAAATTTCTATAGATAAAATTAAAATTCTATTTATTGGAAAATTGGAGAACAAATGAATAATTCGTTTTTCGTTCGCAATTTCGTTTAATCTTTTTTTTTTTTTTTTTTTTTTTTTGCAATAATTCATTGCTTTATTAAAATTATTCCCAATAATTCAGTTTTCTTTTGGGAATATTTTAAATCGTTTGGCTAAAATAAATGAAATGTGTGATTCCGATTAAAAAGCGTGTAGATCTAAAGTATTAAATTTAATAAATTTGTACAAGAAAATTTGTTTATATTTGTTATCTAATTATTGGTTATTTTTAATAATAAGCAGTCATATTTCCAGTTTTTCCTATTGCATACATTCTAATAATAGAAATTATGCATTCTGTAATAATAGCATTACATGTTCGTTCAGATAAATCAAATGATAATTAATAAAATGCCTTGTTTTTGCAATTGCCAGATATGATTTTAGATAAACTAAGCGCACTTTTAGGCATCAAATTTTCAAGAACGTAAGATCATTCCAAAAAATTCAATTAATTACTATTTAAGCATTAAAAACAACATTTGCAGTCATCAAAGCTATAAGCAAATATCGAATAAACCCAATTTTTTTTTGTCAAATTGTATGGCTCAATCTAGATATATTGCAGCAGATTAGTGAGATATTTAAAAAAATCAATATATATAACAACAAAATAACTTTTTATAGAAGGCAAGAGCTTGTATATTATATAATTCATACAATTTCATAATAATAATATTAATTTCAAAACAGATGTAAATTAACATATAGCTACATAATTAAAGTTCATACAGAAAAATGTCCCTTTTTTTAAAGAAGGACTGAAGAACAAAAAGAAAACACAAATATGACTAAAATAATACATATTTTATAGGAACTGCGCATGGCAATACTGATTAAGATAATTTGTAAATAACAAAATAATATTATAATTAATTATTACAGAAATCAATGGTTCTCAGCTTTCTAGGACCATGCGTGCCAAGCTTTTTACATAAGTTTTAATCACTTTTCCTGGTAATAAATGTTGTTGAGTTACCCCTTTTCAGAAAATTTAGAGTTTTAATTTAATTAATAGAAAAAAAGTATGTTTCGAATTTACTTATACAAGAAATGTTTAATATTTAAATGTTTCTGTTTAAAACTCTGCAGGGAAAAAAAGGAACCCTAGAAGCCAACTGTATCATTGCAGGAAAAAAAATCACAACATTCAATAATAGCACTGAAGGAGAAAAAAAATATAAAATAGAATTTTTCAGTAGTAGCATCGCAAAGAAAATTTATATAATCATAATCATCAGTAGTAACACTGCAGAGAAAAAAAGGGAGTAATAAAAACCAGTACCAGCACTGTAGAGAGAGAGGAAAAAAAATCAGTAACATTTAATACTAACATTGCAGAGGAAGGGAAAGAGATTTTTCAAGTTATAGGATTACAAAGAAAAATTATAGAATCATAAAAATCAGTAGTAACACCGTAGAGAAAAAAAAATACATGAACTAATAATTACTAAGTAGAGAAAAAAAAGGGAGAGTAATAAAAACAAAAGGCAGCACTGTTGAGTGGGGGATCAGTAGCATTTATTTGTATTGCAGAGGGGGGGGGGTAGAATTTTCCACTAATAGCATCGCAAATACAAATTATAGAATCATAACCATCAGTAGTAACATTGAATGAGGAAAAAAAAAAAGAATGATAACTAATAATTATTACTCTGCAGAGAAAAAAAGAGAGTAATAAAAACTTGTAGCAGCACTATAGAGAGAAAAAAAAACCCAGTAAGATTCAATAATAACATTGCAGAGGAAGAAAGAGAATTTTCCAGTTAAAGGATTACAAAGAAAAAATATAGAATCTTAAAAATCAGTAGTAACACCGTAGAGAAAAAAAAATATACGAAATAATATTTACTAAGTAGAGAAAAGAGAGAGAGAGTAATAAAAACAAATAGCAGCACTGTACGGGGGAAAAAAAACTTAGCATTTATTCGCATTGCAGAGAAAAAAATATAGAATTTCCCAATTGTAGTATTGCAAAGAAAATTATAAATTCATAAAAATCAGTAGAAGTATTGTAAAGAGAAAAAAAAAAAAGAATAAGAGCTAATAATTGCTCTGCAAAGAAAAATAAGCGAGTAATAAAAACCAATAGCAGCACTGCTCAGAAAAATATGGAAATCATAAAAACGACAAACCATATTTACGAACATAAGGAAACAAATGAACAAGAAAAAGAAGGAAGAATTCAATCACCGATGGGACGAAAAATACAAATTTTTTTTCTATTTAGAACACTTTACGTGTATCAATAAAATTTAAATTTCGGCGTTTATAATAATTATTTGTATATATTGAATTGACAAAATATGAACAGTTGCATTGAAGTGTTTAAATGGACTACATTGCAATTACAGTAGAGAGAAGGATTAATTAAAGGGCTTGCGCACTTACGTTTATCATATGACTGTGACGTCAGGGGAATCAACACGCTTATAAATATACATTGTGAGAAAAAAAAAAAGGTTTCACGAAAGTTATAATCTAAAAAAATGGAAGGAAAAAAAATGTAGATTGAGAAAATGCTATAATTTTTTGCTTTTTGAATATAATAATTCTAAGTTGGAACACAGACGATCTACTATTTACGAAAAAAGGTAATTAGATGCAAAACAAATCTAATTATCTTCATAAAACACATCAAATTATCATAATTAAACACATATTATCCAATTATTTTCATAAAACAAATCTAATTATCATAATAAAAAAATGCAATATCCAATTATCTTCATAAAACACATCTAATTGTCATAATAAAACAAATAACATCCAATTATCTTCATAAAACATATCTAATTATTTTGAGACACGTATCACATATGCATGTCTCAACAATAATTGCAACTTAAAAATAATTTACCAAATGTATTTATCTATTTTAATAGTGGTATATTATTTAGTTTTACCTGTATATTTTTGTTATCTTTAAATTTTACCGATTAAACTTTCCGTATGATTTGCCTCCACTTTTTCATGCTCCTGAAGTTGAGAACCACTGACATTAATATCATTCAAAGGCTATGAAATATGTTTATATATATTTATATATTTTATATAATAACATACATCTTTTTGTGCTGTGGCCTGTGTTTAAATGAGCAGCGTTTATATGTGAGTTTTCCTTCCTTCTTTATAAGCTCGACCAAAAATTATGTACCGTAATGATTATCCATTAGCGTAATAGAGCTCTATAATATCTCAATGGTGATTCAGCAAAAATTGGGCGTGGCGTTATTTGTTGGGGCCACGACGGGATTGGCCGGAAAACGAAGCCTTTCTCCTTTGGCAGCAGCGGCAGGCGGAGCGTTTAGTAGACCCACGTGACCGGCACCCACTGCGTCGAGGTGTGCACTTTCTCGAGCGTTTTCTCCAGTGTCCGAATGGTCTCTTCGATGTCGTTATTTACAATAGTCAAGTCGAAGAAGTGACCATAGGCCTGGCGTAAGAGTTCGCTCTCTTTGTAAAGTCGCTCCAAGCTGCCGTCGATCTGAAACAAGTCAGAGAGTCAACAAAAGAAAAGAAAAAACATTGACACAAAATATTTGTAAGAATATACAGGGTTTTTTAAAAATCAACATTCAAATTGCTCAGAAAAATCGAAAATTCAAAAGACAAACCGGAATCGCATAGAAAAAAAAGGTAAGAAATGCCAGCTGAATTAGGTAGAGGGCGCTGTTCACCACCATGGTAAACTGTATTCGGCACTATAGTCAGTGTATTTTCTGTAGGCGGTTCAAGGTCACATTTTCTACCTCGTTATTGGTTGTCTGGTACCAGTAAGCGGTAGAAAATGTGACCTTGAACCACCTACAGAAAATACACACACTATAGTAATTTAGAATTCCGAATAAATACCGGGACCATCCATCAATTTGCAAATGTTGAGATCACGAGCGTATATCTTGCATATACAATATCTAGCAGCAGTATAAATCTGCAAATGATTTCATGCGGAATGGTATCCATATCAACGAATCTTTAAAAATTTGCTTTGGAGTTTGCGCAAGTACAATATATGCTATAGCATAGTCTTGACGATATCTTTTCATTAATTCGAGCATTAATTCATAAGAAAAGAAGTCTGAAATTCGCGCTGCCATCTTTTGTCATTCTGGGGCATTAAAAATGCATTTTAAATAACAGATCATCATAAGACCACCACCTTCCTAAAGCATACTCTAAGTGAAAATCTCACAATAACGTCAATAAAAATGAAACTGCAGAGTTTAGAAGAACCTTAATTTTAGTTACCAATTACAGTTTTAACCACATTTTAGTTAGAATCTTTTAGATTCTCCCATGGTAGAGACTGTATTTCATATATTTTGTGTTTTTTAAATATTTATTGGGGAATTTGAATTTGTTCAAAGAATTTCCTTTTCAGAAGTTATCTGCTTTATAAATTTGCAAAAACTCTAGGCCTTTTATATTCACAAATTATGAATTATAAACACTTACTTAACAGTAGCTCTGGACAATAAAAATTGAGTTATGAAATCTCCAGTCTATAATACTAAATGTTTTGGAATATTTATAGCACCATTCAAATTTAATTAAGATATTTCATTTAAGTCGATTAAGGTAAATTTTCTCCTTGAATTCGCGGCTAATTTGAACATCATAAAGTCTGTTTCAGAATTCTTTAGACAAGTATAAATAGTAAGTGCTTTTAAAAAAATAACAGTTTTTACTACAATACATGGGAACACAAACACAAAGCACGAAAATTATAGTGGTCTTTTTGGTAGAAAATTAAGTAAAATAAAAGAGGATACACTGGATAAATTGCAATTAGTTTTAATAGAATACATATTTATAATAGCACAACAACACAGCTGCATGAAAACAATATTACAAGCATACACATCATAGCAGATATAGGATGCATCATGATAGAAACAACAGCAAGGATGACGCAGCATGACATGCAAACGTAAGTAGAACGCAGCAAGACAAATGCAACTACAAACAGGTCGCAGGATGAGAAAACGTAAGCAAAGCACAGCATGACAGCAATAGGATTAAATATGATACAACAGTAAGCACGGCACAGCATACAGATGCACTATCAAGTTGGATGTAGTATGACAAACACAACAATAAGCAAGACAAAGCAACAAGTAGGACATAATACGACAAAAACAACCGCAAATAGGTTCCATTAGGACAAATGCATAAGCAAGTGGGTTGCAGCATGAAGCAATAGGATGCAGCATGATACAACAATAAACAAAGTACAACTACAAGAGACGCTCCCCCTCCTGCTTAAAATCGCTGTCTTCGAACAGCGGGCTTGTCAGTGGCAAGTGCCATAAGAAACAACAACAAGGCTGATAAAGTTGAACGCAGCATGACAAATACAATGGCAAGCAAGACATAGCAGCAAGGATATGATATAACATAAATAACAGCAAGAAAGACATGATATAACATAAGTAACAGCAAGTAGGACATAGAGGACAAATATAACAACAAGCAGGTCGCATCATTAAGTAACAGGATGCAGCATGATGCAACAATAAGTAGGCTGCAACATGATTGATAAAACATCAAGCTGGTAGCAGTATCATGACAGATATTGTTTGCCAACGGATTCTAAAACCCACCGAATTTTGCCAATGCGTTAGGATGGGTTTAATTCGATAAAATAGGGGTGAGAGGAATCATGAAAGAAGGAAATGTTTACATTTAGCAATCAAGTTAATTTCGGAAGTGTGCATATCTTTTCGCATCTCACTGCTTAGTGAGATAGAGTTGTCGAAAAGTGGTGTCGTCTCATGATACTGAAACGAACAGTACAACTGCAAGTAGGATGCAGCATGATACAATAGTTAGCAGGGTAGACCATAACAGATACAACAGCAAGCAGGACACAGCATAACAAATACAACAGCAAGTCACATGCAGCATGCATGCATGATAGCAGGCAGGATGCAACATGATTAATATAACAGCAAGTAGGACGCAGCATGACAGAAGCACTAGCAAATACGACGCAAGATGACAGATACAATAGTAAGTAAAATGCAGTATCAGCCTTTGGAAAACTTAAAGCACTTGCTGTTATATTAATCATGTTATTCACTCAAAGTTTTTGTTGTTCTTGTTATTATTATTGCACTACATATCTATTTTCTGAAATATTTTAAGATTCTTGTATACAGGGTAATTCAGAATATCCGCTTTACTATTTTAAAAGAAGGTAATCATATGTAAATAGAAGTTCGTTTGCTGTAACAATGAAGTAGCGGAAATAATAAGAGCATAAAGAACGGTGTACTAGATGTTTTAGGATACCATAATATGGCCAATATCTGCCGAAATGTAACATTGGCAGGACTGTCTCCAAGAATATCTGATCAGTTTTCACACAGAACAGTATTGTTAGTACAAATCAACTATCTAACTAATTTTCCTGATTACCAGTCTGAAGCTGAAGTTAAAATATTGTTGCTACTCTTCTTGATGTATTACTTATAGAGTTTTCAGCGCAACTCCCGTGTGCTAGCCCCATTGTCCACATCGTAGCACTTAGACACGAAAACAATTTCCTTGGAAATTAACTTTGTATTACAGCCTGCTGCTGTACAGTCCTTCTATGTTTATACTCTCTTGATCCCACGTTATTATTAGTTGCTTTTTGTCTGTGTTTACACTCTCATGATTCTATGTTATTATGTTCAGCTATACTATGTTTGCACTCTTATAATTCTAGGATTATTAGTATATTATTAGCTGCTTTTTTTTCTGTACAGTTTCTCTCTGTTTACAGTTTCATGATTCTATGTTATTATTAGTTGCTTTTTGTCTGTATTAGCACTCTCACGATTCTAAGTTATTATGTCTGTTCAGCCATACTATGTTTGCACTCTTATAATTCTAGGGTTATTATTCTATTATTAGTTGCTTTTTGTCTGTACAGTTTCTCTCTGTTTACAGTTTCATGATTCTATGTCATTATTAGTTGCTTTTTGTCTGTGTTTGCACTCTCACGATTCTATGTTGTTATGTCTGTTCAGCCATATTATGTTTGCACTCTTATAATTCTAGGGTTATTATTCTGTTATTAGTTGCTTTATTCTGCACATCCCTTCTATATTTGCCCTCTTATGATTAATTCTATGTTAATATTGATTGTCTTTTGTCTTCGCAATCTTCTGTGTGTTTTGCGTTCTGGGTTATATCTGGTCTCATGGTTCTGGGGTATTCTTAGCAGCGTTTTCACCTTTTTTGAAAATAACTGAACAATAATTCTGAGTCATCTGTTAGTATATTTTGAGTTAGTTAGTATATTTGCCTGTTTTAGTAATGCCAATGTTGGACATATTAAAAATTTCATGCATTAAATGCATATGTATACATATCAGTGTACAGTAAAATATAAGACAGCAAGCACACAAAATAATAAATAAAAAAAAATTCAGCTCCAAAAAATCTTACGATTTTTCGGAGCCACCTGCAACACACCTTTGAGGAAGAATCAGAATCACTTACATCTTGCATATTGCCCAATGAGGGTGCCGCAATGAATACGGTGTACGGAGTGTACTCCGCGGTGCGTAGGATTTTCAGTGCCTGCAATGAAACAAAATGTTTTTATAAAAAGAATTTCAATTACTGTTAAACTAGCCGTCTTTGGCGACCAGTTGGTTCGCCAGGGATAGTGATTATCTTTCATCTCAGTTAAATCGTTTAGATATTACTTCATATTCATGATACTGTGAAACTGACAGACAGATATATCGCTTAAATTGTGGAGGATATGATACTTAAATTTTTTTATATATACTTTGCTTATTATGTATATGAACGTTACTAATAGAGACCAGTTCCATGACGTCATGGCGCGATTAAAAGTGTGAAAATGGTGTTTAACTATCTTCTGAATTTCGCAGTATTGCAACTACACTTTTTTTATATGTCTCGTAAACAAATATTAAACAGAATACTTCTTCTTTAGCTTTAAACAAAGAAAAAAAAATCACACGATCAAATAGCTGATGGAATAATGAATAGAGTTTGAACCACAAGGTAACAGTGTAATTTATTGTTGGAATTTAGCCAAAAAATATTTTTAAAAAATTGGCAAAATTCAACAAAAGTCTGCACGTTTATTAAATTGGTGTCATTAAACAGACAATTTCTTAAATTCTTGTTTGTTTGTTTTCTTATGGCACTTGCCACTGACAAGCCCGCTGTTACGAAGACAGCGATTTAAGCGTGAGGGGGAAAGTCTCTTATTTTTTATAGCAGCGCCAACTAGTGCCAAGAGTACGACTTTGCCACTCACGCATCATTCATTCGCTTGCACAACCCCTTTTTACAGGGGGGCACATTCACACATCTCACAGATAGAACAACAGAAGAACAACCATGCCCAAACCGGGACTCGAACCCGGGACGCCCAGATCACGGGGAAGACGCACTACCCCTATGCCAGGACGCCGGCTCTTAAATTCTTAAATGGTGTACAATTTGTCTTTGTGCGATAATAGTTGTGGAAATTACTGTGGAAAACTGCCAAAATTCAACATAATTTTAATTAATTAAAATTTGAATTTGAAAAGAAATTACATCGAGGTGCATATTTCCACCTTTTAAGGGCCAAAAGTGTAGTACTCACCTACATGGTGAAGTTTATTAGCCGTAGGTCAAACAATTTGGCTTGTAAATGCGCCAACACACGCACACACACACACACACACACACACACACACTAGCAGTAATGAATCATTTTGTATGCATAATTATATGTATCTTTTAAATTTTACCGTGGTCCTTGAATTTCATATTTCAATCTTTTTTCAGCAGACCAAGATGGTATTGTAGTAAGAATAAGATTAATTCCATGTGCAGAACGAAATGCTTTTAACATCATTAACGTACGGCGAAAATTAAAAGGACGAGCATTCATTTGAGTCGAGTTGTACAGTAGACAGAAAGGGGTAATTTTTGAACAAAGCAATATAGGTACCACGGCACTTATTTTAAGAGCAGTAAAAATAGCTCATCTTTACTCTTATTAGATACGTTATTGCGTGAAAATATCAACAGTATTTGTTTGTGTAACAGTAATCAAATCTTGTTTATATCAACAGTAACAGTGTTTCAATTTCTAATTGTCTTATACACAAATAAAAAAAAGTTCCGAGAGTTCTGAATCGCTTAAAGATATTCATTCGCAATAATTCCTTGTGCAGTAGAGATTCCAGAGTGTAGTTGGGGGGATCCAGTGAAATCTGCCAAATACTGTTGTTTGAAAATGAACAAATAAAAGAAAATGAAGTAAGATAAAATAAAACATAATAAATAAATCACAGCCTATTATCTACCTTCCTTCTCTGTTTTTTTATTCTTGTTTTAATTTGTATAATATTTAAAAATAAAGCAACTTGTTTGGTTGCTATTGAGAAACATCTGACCCTGTTTTTATGTATCACAAGACACAAAAATTGGCACAAAACTCTCCATAATCATAAACCTTGTGTATGAAGTGTTATTTCTGACAACTTTAAACAGCTCCATGACTTTTCTTCCGTACAATCTTTCTAGAGTTTCTTCATTAAGTTTTTAAAATAAAACATTTAAAATTCTTCAATACAAGACTATGAATAAGAGAATATTAATTAGGATAATTTAGACCTAGTTCTGACAGTTAAATCCTAGTCATTTTTGTAAAGCCATAATTTCTGAGGATCCAGTCATGTTTCTACTAATGTCTTGGGAAAAACTAGCCATAGCCTCGTCTTAGGAAAAAAACGAATCTTGAATGTACAAAAAATGATTTTCTACATTCTAGCTGTTATTCACGAAACTCATCAGGACGATTGTCTACGTTCTAGCTGTTATTCACGAAACTCGTCACTACGATTGTCTACATTCTAGCTGTTATTCACAAAACTCGTCAGAACGATTGTCAACATTCTAGCTGTTATTCACAAAACTCACCAGGACGATTGTCTACATTCCAGCTGTTATTCACAAAACTCACCAGGACGATTGTCTGCATTATAGCTGTTACTCACGAAACTCGTTAGAAGGATTGTCTGCATTCTAGCTGTTACTCACGAAACTCGTTAGAAGGATTGTCTACATTCTAGCTGTTATTCACGAAACTCGTCAGGACGATTGTCTACGTTCTAGCTGTTATTCACGAAACTCGTCAGGACGATTTCTACATTCTAGCTGTTATTCACGAAACTCGTCAGGTTGATTTTCTACATTCCAGCTATTACTCACGAAACTCGTTAGAACGACTTTCTACGTTCTAGTTATTGCTCACGGGACGATTTTCTACGTTCCAGCTGTTATTCACGTCACCCGTTAGGACGATTTTCTACTTTACAACTGTTATTCATGAAACTCTTTAAAACGATTTTCTGCGTTACAGCCATGAACTCGTTAGGACGATTTTCTTCGCTTCAGCCGTTATTCACTAAATTCATTACGACATTCTGTGTTCCTTCTGTGAATTCTGTGGAGTAACTACACGGTAGTAAATAAAACAGTGCCACCTATGGCCTTAAGAAGCTCCGACTCGAGGAGATACAAATACATAAATAGACAGAATCTGCTGTTGTGATTTTGAGCTTAAATTTCTTAATGTTCCTGCCCCAAGTATTTGCCAAAACGCCACTCCACCTAGTGACGCCACTGCTTTAACAACAATCTAGGAATCAATGTATACAAAAAAATTTGATACAATTAAAAACACGTTTGCACACCACAATAATTTTATTGAACCCGTCTGATGCACAATTAAATGGTTTAAGGAAGGTATGTATTAAAACAATCTTTTGTTTAAAAGACGCCAGAAATGAATGCAGATGTACCTGTGGTTCAACGTCCAATATGGCTATCTTCCCGTCCGCATGCAGCCTTCGAATGGTCTCCAGCTTAGTGCCGTACATGGCCTCCTCGTGGGTGCCGTATTCGAGGTACTCGTTGGCCGCGATATCGGCCATCATTTCCTCGTGCGATACGAAGTAGTAGTTCTTGCCGTTCTCCTCACCCTTGCGCATCGGCCGGGTCGTGTCTAAGGAAAAGAGATTCGATGAAACCAATGTCAAGAGAAGGTCACTTGAATTTGAACTGTTGCCATCGAAATAAGAAAACTGTTGAAACATCTTGAATATGATTAGTTTTTATTGAATTATTTCTGAAATCTATTATTTAACAAACCAATTAATTACACCAAACCTATTATTAAAACTAGATATAGAAAAACTACTACCACATGATCATCAATCATAAACTCTATTATTTAAACATTCTTTAATCTATAGGCAGGCCACACCTGCCTCTGAATGTGATATTAATTTACATATATAAGTTGTAAGATGAGATTCTGTAATATAAATAAAAATGTGATTTTATTTTAGTCAAAGTCGCACTAGAGCTTTAGATGATGATTCAAGCTTATTTCATTGAGAGCTTATCCAACAAAGGCAGTGCTTGTTTACTCGGTTGACTAGAACATTGAAGACCGAAAGCCGCTAGTAATAAACTCGAAATAAGGTAATTATAGTAATGGTTAATGAAAACGTACGGCATTAGATTTATTATAATTTATACTCTAGATTGAGGAAAACCAATTAAAGATTAACATGTGACAAAAGCGATTATGCAAAAATGTGTCATTATTTCAAATCAACCGAAACTATCTATTTTTTCGCCCAATTTCTATTTATAATGCTATATTCATAAAAATAGTAAATGAGGGTGCGTTGGCATTAAACATTTGTATAAAATGCCATTAATCAAAACAAGCTCATCGAGAAATGGTCTCGGTAAATTTGAAGTCATTGTTTGCCTTCAAAGTGCAGAATGTATCGACACTCAGAATAAACCAGTAATAAGGAAAACTACAGTAAAGGCCAATGAAACGCAATACTTTAGATTTTGTAACATTTTTCTCTAGATTGAAGATAATCAATAAAAGGGTGATGCAATAGCAAAGTTATAATGCAATCATGCATCGCTGCTACAAACCAAAAAATTTAAATTTATAATATTTAATAAAAAAAAGGCATGAAGTGGTGCTTTTTCATTAGTCACTAAGATATCATCAATCAAAATACCAAATCATTAGAGTCAATGAATAACTTTTGTGAATATGAAGACAGAGAATTTCATTGCTTATCAGCCGAACTGACCAGTGGATCAGAGACCGAACGAGATTAGAGACATTGCAATGTAATTTTATTAATTAATTTCCAATTTTACATATTTTTATATAAGACAAGTATTTAATATTTTAATCATAGGTCTGGCGCAGTTTGATCAAGTATGGCTCTTGCGCCACTAAACCTCACAATCCTATCCTATCCGTACGAGATTAGGAATCTAATATAACTATAAAATCTCTTTAAAACTTCCTCGTAAACTCTCTAATATACTTGTCATTCCAGAGAACGCTTTGCATGGCACTGACGTAAAATAGTTACAATTTATTAACTTTTGGTGTGAATTTAGCATTTTTACCATATCTGTCCTGTGATGCATAGCGATTTATTTGGCGATTAATCCCTGGCATGCGTCCCCGAAAATCAAAAATATTTTTAGAACGTTTTTCTCAACCGACTGAAACATACCTTGGACACATAACTGCAATTATTGTCACAAAATTCCACTCCTAATTTGATATATTTCAGTCACTGCGCCTTTGAATTATCACGTTACAGATTTCTGAAGATACAGATCCGACAGACAGTCAACCTTCTCTTAGTTTTGCCTCACACTTTGACAGCTGTCTACACTATAAATGTTAAATCTGTGTCCCGAATTTTATCAATCTATCCTCTTCGTTTCGTAATTATCGTTTTAATCCTTTCTAGGGCCGTGAGAAGTATGCTTCCCATCAAATTTATCAATCTTTGTATGAAATGATGTAGGTTGGCATAAGTTCTGACAAATTCTTTTAGAAAGACAGAAACTTAGATACTTCAGTTCTTTATCTCACACAAAATGATGTGTCTTCATTTGTTACTTAATTAGTAATTAACCAAATTAATTAATTAATCAAGTTAAATTTATCTGATAAGCTGAATGAATTACTTTCTTTATTCTAATTTCAAGCCTAAAATATTTTAACATAATATGACTAGAAAAAAATGGCCCTTTAAAGGGTTAATTGAGCTGGGTTAAGGAGCTGGTTAACCTTTTTGTAAATTGTACACCGTGAAAATTTAGTAAATTATTAATAAACTGAACTGAAACTTTACCAGTCAAGATGTCAAGAAATGCAGAGTTTGAAGACTGCAATTGAATTTTTTTATCTTTAGTAATAATTTATAAGAAAATGTTCTGAGTTATTTGCTGCTAAGATAGAGGAAGATTGGAATTAATTTATTCAAATTCAAGATTGAGAGCTGTACCATTCCAAATATCATGCATAATTCTATAAAAATATCTTATACATTTATGGATCTATCTAAGAAATTTAAACTTTTTGAAACATTTAGTTTGGTGTAGTAGTAAATAAGTCCTTATAGGATACCTTCTCATGTTGACATAGAGCATAATGTAAAGTACTGATGGACTAGACACTTTGGTGAGATGGCGACAGAAACTAAATTTAGTTGATGCCGAGTGGCAACGTGGTGAAAGAAGAGCGGAGGTGGTGTGAGTGAAAATGAGGTGGTGTGCGTGAAAAAGGAACACCCGAAGGAATAGTTTATTAAAATTTAAAATGTTTCATATTTAAATGTTAGTCTTTGTAAAGTTGTGTAATGTAGTGGTCGTCCCTATATGCCAAAAAAGAAATAAACAAATTCGGTTTAAAAATCGGCCTGTTTCTTTGGAATAATCCACGTTACCATATTACAATAATGAGATTGCGGACACCCTAGCTAGATTGGGAGCTAGTGATGCCTCTGTGCCTACTGAAACACTTAACAACACGGACATTTTTTTGAGAGTTAAAAGCCAAAAATAAAACCACTTTTCTTGTTCTACCATCACTGTTATAGGGATAATAGTCAAGGGGTCTCTCAATTCTTGATTATAGTAAACAGGAGCAGACTTTACTTACTCGATTTTACAGTGGGTACCTTGGAACAATGAAATATTCTGATGGTTCTAAGCGCTTTGAAGTCTGTCCCCACGTGTTTTATGGAACAGGCTTGATCCGCATGTTTTATGGAATGTCATCACCTGACCACATTCTTATTCGTTTGGGTCTCTCCAGGCAAGATCTTATTGACAAACTATTGTTAGTATTGGATTCCTTCAGGTTGCACAGTTTCATAGACGTGATACAGCTCCACTGTTCTTGGGTGAGTGCAACAACAACACATGTTTATAGAAATAAGAGGTTGCTAAGGATTTGAATGTAGTTTTCATTCTCTTGAAACTTCGTTTTTGAATTAACAAGTTGAGATTTTAACTATCAACAAATATACAAGCATAATGAACGATATGGTACATCGTTGATGTATAATTATATATAGTACGATATCTAATACAGTAATAATTATTGGTGCAATATGTGTAAGAATAATAATGTATAATACATTAGGAAATGTTTTAATAATGTGTGGTATGTTAGATTGTTACATTGCTAGCATAACGAATGAATAAATTGAAAGAACTATATTTTATGCAATTTGTGAAATAAAGGAGGGATACTCACGAGGTATTGGATAGGCATACTTGTCCGGATGGTGGCTGATCAAAGTGTTCTTGATGTGCCTCCTGCCAACCCCATGCGCCCCTGCGTAAAAAATGCATATTTGAAATGGCATAAAGATTACAGCAGCTTAAAAATAAGTTTCTTTTAATTATCTCAGATAAGCATAACAATGCAAGATGTTTCTTTTAGAAATTTCATATAAACGAAATAAAAATAACTTTACTTCGTAAACTTATATAAATATGGTAATGATCTCCCTAAACTTTCTTGTATTCCCTACATAATTCTGGACCCTGGGAAAGCTTGCGAATTCGTTGCATAAACTGAGTGAACAATGGTTATGAAATCTCTATCCTTGGCTGGAAATTATCATGCGACTCTTGACTATCAATTCCTAGCATACAGTTAATACACATGTACTGGAAAATATAATATATATTTCGAATGCCTTTTTCAGATTGACCAAAACCAAAATTATCTAGAACTAGTAATCCAGATAACGTTATAAATGATATTTATTTAAGTCACTGCCTTTTTGAATGATCATGTTTAAATGTAAGAAAAATTATAGACCGACATACGATCAATCTGTTGATAGATATGGGTCTAAATTTGACGTGGACCTCCATATTAGAAGATAAACTTGTGTGTCAAATTTCATCTATATAGTTATTTATGTTTTGCAGATATCGTGTTCACTTGCAAACAGCTGGACAGACAGACTTTTTGTGAATGGATTTCATCCAAAATTTCATAGAAATCATACAAATCCGAGGTAAATTCATATACCAAATTTCATTGGTCTGGATTAAAGCGGGTTTGAATAATAGTGTTCATAGACACACAGACATAATTCCAAAAATGTGTTTGTCGGAACTCAAGAAGGTTTGAAATGTGAGGATTATTCAGAATTTAGAGTTGCAATTTTTTTGATGCAAAATATTTTCGCTTTTTATACTTCGTATTTGAGAATGTAAAAATAAGTTTATTTAGTAATCTAACATAAACATAGTGTATTTAAAAATAAATTTGTTTAATAACCTAGCATAAATATAGTGGATTTAAAAATAAGTTTGCTTAGTAATCTAACATAAACTTAGTGGATTTTAAAATAAGTTTGCTTAATAATGTAACATAAACAAAGTGGATTTAAAAGTAGGGTTTATTTAGTAATCTAAAATAAACATAGTGGATTTAAAAAGAAGTCTATTGAGCATTCTAACATATAGTGGATTTAAAAATAAGTTTGTTTAGAAATCTACCATAAACATAATGGATTTAAAAATAAGTCTGCTTAGTAATCTAGCATAAACATAGTGGATTTAAAAATAAGTCTGCTTAGTAATCTAACATAAACCTAGTGGATTTAAAAATAAGTCTGCTTAGTAATCTAACATAAACCTAGTGGATTTAAAAATAAGTTTGCTTAATAATCTAACATAAACAAAGTGGATTTAAAAGTAGGGTTTATTTAGTAATCTAAAATAAACATAGTGGATTTAAAAAGAAATCTATTGAGCATTCTAATATATAGTGGATTTAAAAATAAGTTTGTTTAGAAATCTACCATAAACATAATGGATTTAAAAATAAGTCTGCTTAGTAATCTAGCATAAACATAGTGGATTTAAAAATAAGTCTGCTTAGTAATCTAACATAAACCTAGTGGATTTAAAAATAAGTCTGCTTAGTAATCTAACATAAACCTAGGGGATTTAAAAATAAGTTTGCTTAATAATCTAACATAAACAAAGTGGATTTAAAAGTAGGGTTTATTTAGTAATCTAAAATAAACATAGTGGATTTAAAAAGAAGTCTATTGAGCATTCTAACATATAGTGGATTTAAAAATAAGTTTGTTTAGAAATCTACCATAAACATAGTGGATTTAAAAATAAGTCTGCTTAGTAATCTAACATAAACCTAGTGGATTTAAAAATAAGTTTGCTTAATAATCTAACATAAACAAAGTGGATTTAAAAGTAGGGTTTATTTGTAATCTAAAATAAACATAGTGGATTTAAAAAGAAGTCTATTGAGCATTCTAACATATAGTGGATTTAAAAATAAGTTTGTTTAGAAATCTAACATAAACATAGTGGATTTAAAAATAAGTCTGCTTAGTAATCTAACATAAACCTAGTGGATTTAAAAATAAGTCTGCTTAGTAATCTAACATAAACCTAGTGGATTTAAAAATAAGTTTGCTTAATAATCTAACATAAACAAAGTGGATTTAAAAGTAGGGTTTATTTAGTAATCTAAAATAAACATAGTGGATTTAAAAAGAAGTCTATTGAGCATTCTAACATATAGTGGATTTAAAAATAAGTTTGTTTAGAAATCTACCATAAACATAGTGGATTTAAAAATAAGTCTGCTTAGTAATCTAACATAAACCTAGTGGATTTAAAAATAAGTTTGCTTAATAATCTAACATAAACAAAGTGGATTTAAAAGTAGGGTTTATTTGTAATCTAAAATAAACATAGTGGATTTAAAAAGAAGTCTATTGAGCATTCTAACATATAGTGGATTTAAAAATAAGTTTGTTTAGAAATCTAACATAAACATAGTGGATTTAAAAATAAGTCTGCTTAGTAATCTAGCATAAACAAAGTGGATTTAAAAATAAGTCTGCTTAGTAATCTAACATAAACCTAGTGGATTTAAAAATAAGTCTGCTTAGTAATCTAACATAAACCTAGTGGATTTAAAAATAAGTTTGCTTAATAATCTAACATAAACAAAGTGGATTTAAAAGTAGGGTTTATTTAGTAATCTAAAATAAACATAGTGGATTTAAAAAGAAGTCTATTGAGCATTCTAACATATAGTGGATTTAAAAATAAGTTTGTATAGAAATCTAACATAAACATAGGGGATTTAAAAATAAATTTGTGTAATAATCTAGTATGAACATAGTGAATTTAAAAATAAGTTTGTTTATTAATCTAACATAAATGTAGTAGATTTAAAAATGCTTATTTAGTTATCTCTTATAACGGAATGGTTGTTGGAGAACACAGTGGTTCATTATCTTATATCAAATTTGATTATCTTAGCACCTTCAGTCATTATTGTAGTAAGTTAATGCATCAGAAACTTTAGGAAGATTAACTCTTTTTTATTGAACAGAGACATAGCGATAGGAAATTTGAAAGGCAAGAGAAACAAATATTTTCCTTCTAAACTTTGAGGATTTCATGGAGGTAAAAGTTTAGAGGGTTTATATTAATTTTTAAAGCCATCTACGATGAAAGGATGAAAATATAATACCATGTCTGAGGCAAAATTTATACTTATAAATCCGTGGTGACAACTAGAGGAAGAAAACCAGCGGGAGTCGTTTTCCCAAAACTTTCTCGCAATGATGGCGTTATCTCAAGAGTGCCTTCCATTACATTGGCTTATAATAGTTACGAAATAATAGCTTTTGGCGGGAATTTAGCATTTTTAATAAATCTAGCTTGGCATCCTTGGAGAAGTTATTTGGCGATTAATCCCTGAAATGCATAGTATCCGAAAATAGAATTTGTGTTTTAGACGCTTATTTCCCACTCGATTGAAAGAAAAATTTGACCCAAAATTATACTTGAAGCTAGAAAAATCCCTTGCAAAATTTGATATATTTAAGTTTTTTTTTTTTTTTTTTTTTTTTTTTGTGTGTGTGTGTGTGTGCGTTATCATGTTTCCGAAAATGAAGGCCGACAGACAATCAACGCCTTGTTTGATTTGACTCAAAATTTGGTGTTTAGATTATAAATAATAATTCTGCAAACCGAATTTTCCCTGTTTTGATTTCTTCGTTTTGTATTTATCAAGTTAGCTTATATTCAAAAACAGCCGGACATTCTCAGAACGGAATTTGTTCAAAAATTGATAGAAATTTACAATTTCAGTATAAAAACCACATACCAAATTTCATTCGTCTAACTCAAAACTTTTTTCAGTTACCTTGTCACAGACAGACCGACATACGAACATTTTCCAAAAAAAAAAAAAGTGCTTCTCAAACTTAGGATGATTTTAAGCGTGAGATTCGTCAAAATCTCGAGTTCGAATTTTTTGACGATTATTACTATATTTTCTCTGTACTACGTATACAAGAAAGCATTGACCCCCCCCCCGTATTTTGTTTTTATAGTCACCTATCATCGATACGTTATCGTAAACAAAAGTGCTATGGATTCCCAAGCAAATAAGTAATCTCAACTGAATTTTGTGATTGACAACTACGCTGTCAAAGTATATTTCATTTAAAAACAAAGCATTTCTTAGCATACTGAATAGAGCATGCATTGTCAGCCGCTTCATGATGATTTACCACGTCTAAAATTAATGCATACTATAATTTTCGAATTCTAGACAAGTACCAAATTATTACATTCGGGTTTTTTTTTAAATTTTTTTTATTTATTATTTCTACTAATAATCAAGATGAATTCTGGGCGTCCCGGGTTCGAATCCCGGTTTGGGCATGATTGTTCTTCATCTTTGTTCTATCTGTGAGGTTGTGAATGTGCCCCCCCCCTGTAGAAAGGGGTTGTCTAAGCGAATGTGTGAGTTTCATCTTCATATGAGCTAAAAGTCAGACTTCTGCCCTCGGGTGCTCAGGGGTCTTTACCCTCAGAAACTACTGTACCCCCTTTCCGTGGTAACGCGGACACGACATCATCATCAATGAAGATGAATGTGTTTGAGCATGTTTTGGCGTTATACAGGTCAGGCCATTTTGGCGAAACTACGAAACTTGGCACATATCAACTTTGGCGAACAGTTAACTTCGCCTCGGAGCTACTTGATTAAAAGTGGCAGATTAATAAATTTATCCTCCTGTTGCAATTTTTCGGAATAATACTTGTATAATAGTATTAATAATTAATGTATAATTAATTATTAATAATAGTATAATTATTAAATTATTAATTAATTATATTATACTATTTTTACATTATTCTTAATAATAGTATAATTAATTAATGCGCGTATTTTTACTATTTATGTAACTGTGTAAATAATAAATCGAATGCAGGACCAACCCAATAAGACGAGCGTCTTCCGCCTGAAGGCCGGCAGCTTGACCACTTCCTCATAGGTGACCACGTCCAGCTGGTCGAAGACTGCGTTGTGCTTTGCCAGGTATTTGTCCCGGAAATGCTTCTTCTTGCGTGAGAAGATTGAGCAATTGACTGCAAAGAAAAGACAAGTCAAAATCACGAAGAGATAAGATAAGATAAATGACATGGAGCTTACTGGGCATGCTGAGATTGTTTTAAGAAATTTCACAGATGATTAACCGTCTGCTATGGTATTAACTTTAATCGACAACTTCACGATATGGTATATTTGATTCTAGGATTGCATACGGTTCAGAGGACAAAATAACATTGGAATCTGCTGAAGACTGACCAAATTATAGTCCTCAAAATTGAAGAGCGTTAGAAGTTTCTTAACATAAGATTGTAAATGGATAGAAATTGAATTTTCGAAATGATTTCGAAGGTCCGGTTCGAAATACTGGTATAAAAATATTGCAATTTCTATCACATGCGTTTCAAAAAAGATATTTTCGTATTATTTTGAAGGTCCAGTTAAAAATACCAACAGTTTAAAAGTCTGCGTTTTCCTGGTAGAGACATTTCATGAATGAGCTTCATCCAACGCATTGGAGCAGCTTTTCCAAAATCATTGAATATTATTTTCAATTAATTTTTAAATGCTAATTTCATATTATAGAAGTATAGATTGAATTAACCAAAACATCATTAACCTTTAAATTGCCAATATATCAAAATTTGAAATTTCTACCGGTTCTTTTTTAATTGAGTTGTCAATTATTTTTCGTGACCTTATATATTACTTGGATGAATTAATTTAAATCCATTAGGTCTAAAGATAAAAAGTTGATTAATTTGGCAATACTTGATGCTACTTTTCAAAGATGTCGAATGCCTGAGGCTGTAATAATTTGGTTTTAACCTGATCGACAGTGAAAAATTCCATTTATTTGGTTTTAGTTAAATTTTTGTGACTAATTGTCGTTAAAACCACTTTTTCCCAACATTATCAATCAAGAGATTGAATTGCTCGAACTAATTAAAGTTTTAAATCATATAGATAAAATTCAGATTTTCTAGATCAATAGAACTTCGTCTAATTATCCGAAATTATTATGACCTATTGGTAAGCCTAACTAATGTTATGAGCTAGTTTGATAAATTAGTTTGATATTATCCTATCCACTATCATCATTGATTTGTTTCTACTAATTAGCATTTGATGATAATCGGAACGAAGTTTGATTTATTTTAAGAAGTGCTTATATAAATTAATTATTCTTAATTAGTTAAAGTTATGATCTGAAACTGATGACATCAGAGCCATTATGCTTCCATTATGGCTCATTCTATTTCAGAATGAAATACAGATTGTCCAAAGTAATTAAAACTTCGTCTAATTATCAGAAATTATTATTGCCTTTTACTCAGCCCATATAGTGTTATCGAGCTATTTTGATAGGAGGCACATTTTTAATAGGGAAAACAATCTATGAGAAAAAGATGGTTGACACTACAGTGTGGGGCAAACCTTGGTCATTCTTGGAGCTCTCCTGGAGCAGGCAGGCTGTCCTCCATTCCTGCAATTCGGGCGAGGGGATGAGACCCGCCGTGCCGTCCGAGCCCTCCCTCCTCGCCTGCCACCAGTTGTGGTCATCCTTGCTGATGATCTGTAGGATATCGCCAGTCTTGAATGCCACACCGGCCTGCGCGCACGGAATCAGGTCGTCCTCGTTCGGATCGTAGTCGAACTGCGCGCGCACGTATATCTGAGAGAGAGAGAGAGAGATAAGTCATGAGGGTGGCACGACTGACAAATATATGGTTATCAAAAAGAAAAAAGATAACTATTTCACAAAGATGTTTTTTAATAATTTTGTTAAAAACAGTTTTAAAAACATTTATCAGCACTCATTATATAAATCAGAAATGTTTAGCAACATTTTCTTTTTGTCTTTAAGATATATTTCATTACTATAAATATTGGAGATTTCTTAAAGTTTTTCTGAAATTTGCATCAGATGGCGTCACGAGTGCGAAACCAAAATTTATCGATCAATTTGTAATTAAATTAAAAAAATATTGAAATAATATATAAGCCTTTATAACGCATATATGTGCAAAATTTTGGAACTCTAGCCTTTTTAGTACACCAGAAGCTGTGTATAACATTTCATTTTTATAAACATGAAGTAAGTAAAGTCAAACGAAAGTGCGGATTTTTTTTTCACTGTTTAACCTTTGTGAGTATTCTTCCTTCGATTTTCTCACGCATTTCCACAATGTAACATTTTTTTTTCCCTTTAAGCTCCGTGATGCAGTGAGGAGGATCGCCTATCCATTTTGGAATTTTTCCTTTGATGGACTGATTCTAATAATAGACACAAATTTACAATTTTGATGTCAAGAAAACACACAATTTTAGTCTTTTGACTTTTAGCATATTTCAGTTATTGCATTCTTATTCAATTCTCAGATGGAATGGGTTCGAAATTTTATATATTAGTACAGCTCATTCAGAGAAAGGATGACTACGAATACGAGGATGAGAAGTCGTCGAATGAGTAAACCGGCTCCTGCTTTTCTTATGGATATACCAATAATAATTGTTGTTGTTGTTTCAAATGGCACTAGCCATGGACAAGCTCATTGACAAAGTCAGCGATTTTAAGCCAAGGGAGCGTCTCTTATTTTTAGTAGCGCCAACTAGGGCCAAGAGTACGTCTTAGCTACCCACGCATCACATTCGCTTTCACAACCCCTTTTTACAGGGGGGCACATTCACACATCTCACAGATAGAACAGATGAAGAACAACCATGCCCGAACCGGGACTCGAACACAGGACGCCCAGATCGGGGGAAAGACGCTCTACCCCAATGCAGGGACGGCAGCACCAATAATGTTAGGATAAAGTATCTATATTCTGATGATAGAGAGTGCCTGCTGTCAGATGACCCTGGAAGTCAAGAACTAGTCATATGATTAATTTTTTTTTGTTTAATTTTCATTAATTTCTTGAAAATAAATTATTCATGATATAAACTTTAAGCCAGTTTTTCTCCATTGAGCTTTTGTATTTTTTGAGTCATCCGGTTTTGCTCCATTGAGCTTGTTATATTTTTGAGTCATACAATTTTCCTCCATTGAGCTTGTTGTATTTTTGAGTCATTGAGTTTAATGCCAAGCAGTAATAGTTACAAAAATTGTTTTTTATTAACCTGACTGGCGACTAAAATGCGAAGATTCATCGAAATCTTAATGTCTTATGTTTCAATGATTACGATACTTTTTCTTTACATATAATTTATTCTAGAAATCGATAATAGTACCTCGTGAGCTCTTGTCAATGAAATTTTATACCCTTTGTCATAGTTCTGACTCCATTCATAACAAATAGTTAATTATAAAATTTACATATTTAAATTTACAATCATAATGAATTTAAATGATCATTCTCAAAATTATCATGAGATCGAATATTATTTTTCCACGAAAAGAAATCAGTGCAGCGAATCCATCCTTTTAAAGGTAGAATGAGAACACTGAGAATGTTCGTTCAGGTCTTTCTCAAGAAACCACAGGATGGTCGAAATCCCATCACTAATATGCAGAGTTGTTATTTCAACAAGATAGGGAATGCAGAAATAAATACTTCCAAAAATTCTGACGTCTTTCAATATTTTAACAGCCATTGTAATCTAGAACTTAAGTGAGTTCAAATGTGATTATAGAGTTGTCTTATTTATGGATTTCAACACGTCGTAAACATTGAGAGTAAGATCTGGAGATCTTGGTGGCCAAGAAAAGTTATCCGCCTCTGGCAAAACTGAGCTTGTTCATGTCTTTCTCAATAAGGCATAGAATAGCCAAGAACCCATCACCAAGCTACTATTTTAACACACTGGTATTGTTAGTTTAGCAGGATATGGAATGTGTAAAAAATTTTACGAAAAATTATATAACCCAAATCTACTCTCAAAGATTTAACTGCTGTTATAATTTAGAACTTAAGTGAGTTTAGATGCGATTATAGGGCAGTCTTATTTTTGGATTTCGAAGAGCTGAAAACGCTAAGAGTAAGATCTGGAGATCTTAATAGCAAAACAAAGACATACGCTTCTAAGGGAACTAATTCCTTCTAATGTATCCAAAATGGTGGCAGAAGTTGATACAGAAAAAAAAAATTCATCTCTAATAAAGTAGTTATGCTTTATTATAGTTATTAAAATTATTCATTCATTTGTTAATTATTGTAGCCGTTTGAATCATCTTGTATCAGAGGGCAGTAACTCTTTCTGAAACGTTTTCAGACAGATTCTCTTCGGAGCGATTTTTTTAAGATATGCTATCAAAATAGTGAGTATATAGTTTTTAAGGGTCTTATTTTAAGAAAACAAATGTCCCCCCCCTGAAGTTCTAATGATAAATACTAAAAGCAAAATCCAACTTTCCTTTCTTATACAAGGATTAGTCTCGGATAATTCTGTTCACCGGAATCAATTATTCATTCTCTTGTGTTTATCATTTATATTATGCTTGAAGAAACAGCGAACTATCAAAATAATTATGTAATTAACTTCTGATTATCCTTAAATATCTCACCAATTCATCTCGAAATAGGATACGGCCATGTGAATAATTAAACAATTAACTGCCTTATTATATCCAGATAATCCTCGAAAGGGTTGAAAATGGACACAACTGTCTGAAGAATTATATATTTAATTCCTGATTATCTACGAATAATCTATAAGATGCCCCCCCCCCCCCGCTAAAAAAAGGACGTAAATCAAAACACGAAAATGCTCTTGATAACTTTTTGTTTAGAGTGTATATAGGTTGAGGCTATCATTGCTGAAATTCAAATTAAATTTAAAAAATATGAAGACAAATAAACTTTAAAACATCCACATACAACGATGTTTTCGATTAGAGGTTGGAAGTTTTCATTCTTTTTATGGTAAAGAATCAGAGTTTTAATATAGGAAGATACTAAAATGATTCCGCGTTTCTCCATACCAGCCACTCACACACCTCACAGATAGAACACAGAAGAAGATGAACTACCAGGCCCGAACAGCGCCTCGAACCCGGGACGCCCAGATCGCGGGAAGACGCGCTATCCCTATATCAGAACATCGGCAGATATGTGTAATAATTGCAGTTATATGTAATACTTGGAATCCCCCTCCAACCATTCAGAAATATCAAAAAAGAATTATTGAAATCTCATCCTATCAAGTGTTAAGGAAATTTTCTTCGTTCACTTCTCATTTTCTCAATGGAATACGATTCGCCTTTTGCAACTAGTTAGTTCGCAGTGGAACACTGGTTGAATTTGGTTTAAATTAATTGATTATCATATAGTTCTAAAGAAAGGAGAATTTCGCCTAATGAAATCGAGTGTCACAACATTACATTGACATTAAAGATAAAGAATCTGGGTAATTGATTTCTAATTGCACGTAGTCATTTGCGATAGCGTAATTTTACTTTCTGATTCCTTTTATAAATTAGGCAAATAATTAGTAATCAGAAGTCTTCTTCTTTAGTTTTCAACAATAACCCCCCTCGGGGCACCTCGTAACGAGGATGGGATGCTTCCGGTATGGTGGTTGGATCTCGCTACCCTGGTGGGCACATAAATAGATGGGGGATCGGCTCCTCCCATCGCTGACGGGTCGTACTTCCTTCGGGAAGGGTTCTACAGTGGCCGGTGATGGCCCTTAGGATTCGACCACAGTTCCCGAAAATTTTGCTGTTGCGGCGGTCCGGTCATTCAGTATTATTTATCATAGCCAACTAGAAATAGACTGTAAGATTTCAGGCTGGACTTCTCATCCCTCGGTACACCTAGAAGATCACCAGATTTCACTTGACGACGGAGGCTTGAGATCGGACCCGAATGGAATTTACACAGATGGATCGAAGACGGACAAGGGGAGTAGGAGCAGCGTACTGTGTCTTCAACAATGGAGTAACTACAATAACTTGGGCAACAAAACTGGCCCACCACAATACAGTATTTCAAGCTGAGATCCTGGCCCTATACAAGGCCGCAGAATTCCTGAAGTCCACATCAGCAACATCTACCATCTACGTCGACAATAGGGCCAGCATCTTAGCAGCAAAAAATCCAAAATCCAATAACAAATGTGCCAGGAAAATCTTTGCAATACTTTCTACAAATGCAAACATAAAGATATCCTGGATTAAAGCCCACGCCGGATATGCAGGTAATGAGAAAGCGGATAGACTTGCCAAACAAGCTGCTGATTCAGACAGCCCTATCCAGCCCGAACCATACCCAATTTCATTCATAAAGTCCAGTCTAAGGCGAACCATGTTGGAAAAGTGGCAAACGGAATGGGACAATGGCGAAACTGGAAGACTCATCTACCAGCTTCTTCCAAAAGCCACTCAACAACTTACGCCCTGGAGAAGGGAAGAAATTCTCTTCTTCACAGGCCATGGCCCATTTCCCACCTACTTAAAAAGGTTCAATTTAGCAGACGAACCTTACTGCACCTGCGGCGAAGTGGGGTCACCACTCCACTACGCAACAGAATGCATTTTAACTACATCTTATCACCTAACGAAACCATCAGCTAACCTTCAACAGGTCTGGTTCTCCAGGGTAGCAGATAACTCTCTCAGCAGGGCCAAGATCAGAAAAATGGTTCAATTCCTGCATGAAGAGTCACAGCTGTTCAGATACTGACCACCACTCCTATAACATCGGAAAACCCATCTCACCACCTGCACGACAAGACTTCCACCAGGCCCGGAAACTCCAACCACCAACGCAGCGCATCCTCAAGCTCAGACAACTCCATTCAGTCCTGCATAGCCCATGACATCCCTGCTCCAACCCAACCTAAAACCAACCATTCCTGCTCTAACCCAGCCAAGTCAGCTCCTCACCAGTCTAACCGAATTCAGCTCGCCTACTCCAATGCAACCCACTGCAGCTTAAAAATCTTTAACCCAGCCAACTACAACTCTGCCAACATCAGCTCCACATCATCAGCCCAATCACCATTACCTCCACATCATTAGCTTAGCCATCTGCAACTCTCACTCTCCATGTCCACCCAACTGTTTAAATAATCGTTAAGATTATAGTCGCAGGGGCATGGAGAGGTGTTAAGTGTTAAGTATTATTTATCATGGTGCGTTCGGGCGGGTCGGAGAGTCAGGGATATGATTTAATTTTCAACACTGGAAGAAAATCTCGAGATTAAATGTTTGATAAAACGATGAAAACAGTTTGAATTTCACTGCAATAATAGAATTTGTTGAAAATCACACTGAAGATATTTTTTAAAAAATAAGCAAAATTCAGAAAGAAAAATTCTTGATATCATTAATACATAAATTATTTTTAAGATTTTTAAATTAATGTAAATATAAAATTTGTATTATAATATTTTCGGAGGTTAAAATTTCTCTTTATTTCTATTAACAATAAAGATAAATACGTGTGTGACTGTATGTGTTGGCTCTCTATAGGTTGAACCCTTTGACTTTGGGCTACTAAAATTAGCACATATATTTGAAGATTGGGATTGTGTACCTTGGAGCGATTTGTAAAAATTTTAATTAATTAAGAATTAAAACAATTTTTTGGAATTATATTTGTCTGTCTGTGAGCACGATTGTTCAGAAATATTTAGAAATAAATAAAAGTTGGCATGTGGCTTTTACAACAAACTTGTAGATTTTTAAAAAAATCAAATTTTGTCAGAAATCCATTCCCGGAAAGTTCTCCTGTTCGAATGCAAGTGAAAATGATTACCTCAAAACGTAGAGAACTATATGGATGAAATTTTCTTCACAGATTTAATATTTATATTATATATTTTTATCACATTTTAAACCAAATCCATCAAAGGGTTGATCAACAGTCAGTCTGTAACTGTTGCGTATATGTAAGAGAAATGACAAAAACACAACGACTTTGATAAGTGAAATTTGTTACAAAGTTTTAGCATCTAAAGTGGAGATTATTTTCAAACTTTAAATCAAATTCTTCAAATGGTTGACCGATTCTTTGTGTGTATTTTTGCATACACGTAAGTCATATCACTGACTCTCCGACCCGCCTGAAGGCAGATGGATAAAGAAAACTGAATGACCGGACCGTCACAACAGCATCACTGGCGGGAACTGTGGTTGAGTCCTAAGGAACTGAGAATCACTGGCCACAGTGCAATCCTTCCCTAAGGTAGTACGTCCCATCTTCGATGGGAGGAGCCAGACCCCCACTTTTTTGTGTACCCTCCAGGTAGGCAAGAACCAACCACCATGCCGGAAGCGTTTTAAAAAATATCTTCAGTGTCATTTTCAACAATAGATTCTATTATTGCAGTAAAATTCAAACTGTTTTCATCGTTTTATCAAATATTTAATCGCGAGATTTTCTTCCATTTTTGAAAACTAAATCATATTACTGACTCTCCGACCCGCCTGAACGCACCATGATATATAATACTGAATGACCGGACCGCCGCAACAGCAACATTTTCGGGAACTGTGGTCGAGTCCTAAGCGACCACGGTAGAACCCTTCCCGAAGGAAGTACGTCCCGTCTTCGATGGGAGGAGCCAGATCTCCCACCTTTTTATGTACCTTCTAGGTAGGCGAGAACCAACCACCATGCCGGAAGCTTCCCATCCTCATATTGAGGTGTTCCCCCCCGGGGTGATTACATACATGTAAACGAAATAACTGAAAATAAAATCGACTACAATGGAGTCTCGTTTAACGAGTATAACTCGTTTACAAATCTTAATTTCACGTGAAACAATTTTTTTCTATACGAATTCATACCCAATAGACTAAGAAGTTTTATTCCAAAAAGAATATTCAAATAATGAATAATAATGTAAATCATTATTTATATTGCATGCTCTTTTTTTCACAAGAAAACAGTCTAGAGTCATTTATCTTTGGCTACTCATCAAAAATTAGTGAAAGTAAGACACAGCATTCTTGAGTTTGTAGCACGCATAGCTACTGCCTTATCAGGGTGATACCTCTCAACATAACGATGCAGTGATTTCAGCATCTCCTTTATTTCACAGGAAAGGTGTGGCTCTATTGAGTCATAATTGCCAATAATATTTCATCTCGATTCTTTTTTCTTTGTTCTGATTAAGATATGAAGGTGGCTTACTTTTTCATGTTGAGTAGGCCTCAGTATAAGGCATACTTTCAATAAGTTTTTAATATTTAGCTGTACATAAAATTAAGGATAAAGTTCAGAATCAAACGATTTTAGAGTGCTTCAATTTTAAAATACTACTGCTTCCTCCTGAGATATAATTGGATGTATAGCAGGTGTAGGTAGAAAATTAGAGAAATGCAAAGCATGATGAACAGAATGACAGAAGGCTTTTGAAATAATATGCTGAGAATATATTTCTATAAAATATATGCCTTTTTTTCAGAATATATGTTTATAGAATATGTCTATAAAATTTATATCTTTTTATAGAATATATATAAAATACATGTCTTTTTATAGAATATATGTCTATAAAATACATGTCTTTTTATAGAATATATGTTTATAAAATAAATGTTCTTTTATGGAATATATGTCTATAAAATGCATATCTTTTTATGGAATATATGTCTATAAAATGCATATCTTTTTATGGAATATATGTCTATAAAATACATGTCTTTTTATAGAATATATGTCTATAAAATACATGTCTTTTTATAGAATATATGTTTATAAAATAAATGTTCTTTTATGGAATATATGTCTATAAAATGCATATCTTTTTATGGAATATATGTCTATAAAATGCATATCTTTTTATGGAATATATGTCTATAAAATACATGTCTCTTTATAGAATATATGTTTATAAAATGCATGTCTTTTTATGGAATATATGTCTATAAAATACACATCTTTTTATAGAATATATGTCTATAAAATACACGTTTTTTTATAGAATGTATGTCTATAAAATATGTTTTTTTTAGAACATAAGTTTATAAAATATATTTTTTATTGAATATATGTCTATAAAATGCCTGTTTTTTTTATAAAATATATGTCTATAAAATGCATGTCTTTTTATAAAATATATCTCTATAAAATATGTATCTTTTTATAAAATATATCTCTATAAAATATGTCTCTTTTTATGGAATATATGTCTATAAAATATATGCCTCTTTCTAGAATATATGTATATAAAATATATGCCTTTTTATGGAATATATGTCTATAAAATTTCGACGCTTATAAATAATGTATCGAGAAAGTAATTTAAATTTTTTGCAATCATTAATCCCTGACAATCAACGGGTCGCCAAAGACGGTTAATAAGTAATAAAAGCTATCTCTGTGCCATGTACGTTCGTTTTTTTATACATGTAGATGCACTCATGGCGTTCTCAGTAACTTTGATTCGGGAAGATGGTACCTTTGTCAGGCAAAAACGAGAAAGTCGAAGAACACTTCTTACATTTGATCATTCGCGCGTAGAAGAACAATTATTGGAAAAAATTTTAATGGTGAAGTGCAATGAAAACATTTCAGATGAAACAAATAGTCACGAATTTGAACCTAATGTACAACTGACCTGTTTTTTTATTTAGTAATAAATTAAAACCAGCAGGAGCAGTCCCTCAAAAGCTTTCTTACATATTACCTAATAAAGGTGCCTAAAAAATCTTCTTCTTCTTGCTTTTAATTGTGGAACTTAAGCAGAAATGTGAAGTACGTGAGTGTATATATTTTTGTATCCCCGCATACGATAGTGGTAGTTTCGTAATGTAGTAAAATGAATCGATATTTCTGTATTAATTGCAATTTTAATCGATATTTCTAATTCTGCATGGCGTTGGTGAACAATAGTTACGAAATAATGACCTTTGATGTAAATGCTTTGTTTTAATTGAGTCTAGCTTTCAATCTGTGGCGATTTTTTTTCCTGGCGTTTAATTGCTAGCATGCTATTAATACACTAATACCGAAAATTGATTTGTCCTTTAGAATTCACTATTTTCAACGAATTGAAACCAAAAATCGACATAGAACTACAATTGTAGTCACAAGATCACCTACCAAATTTGATATATTTAAGTCATTGCATTTTTGAATTATCGTGTTTACAAGTTCCTGAATGTACAGATTGACAGACGGTCAATCCATTATTGGATTCGACCAAAATTTGACATATAAATACAATTGCAATCACAAGGTAACATGCCAGATTTCCTTTATTTAAATCCTTTTTTTTATTTACTGCGTTTAAGCATCCAAAAGTTCGAACTAAAGCCCATAAATTTTTAAGTGCTTAAACCTTGAATTAAACTTTATTTAACAGCACTTTTACGTTTTTAAAAAAATGTTTATCTATCCCATTTAGAGGTGTCCAAAAATATAAACTGACGGATGGTTATTCCCTAATGGATTTGATTCCAAATCTGAGACAGATTTATATTTTAAATGTTCAATTTGTGCATGAAATTTTATCTAATTAGTTTTTTTATGTGTTGCAGTTATCGAATTGGAACAATGGACATACAGACTTACTCTGAATGGATATTGTTTAAAATTCGGTAGAAATCTAAAAAATTAGTATTAAGTCAGTATACGAAATTACATCCATCTAGCTCAGAGCATTCTTGAATTATCGTCTCCATAGATAGACAGACACAGCTCAAAAAATGTGTTTTTAGACTCACGGAAATCTAAATCATGAAGATTAGTCACAATCTCAAATCCGATGTCAGAGCATTCTTGAATTATCGTCTCCATAGATAGACAGACACAGCTCAAAAAATGTGTTTTTAGACTCACGGAAATCTAAATCATGAAGATTAGTCACAATCTCAAATCCGATGTCAGAGCATTCTTGAATTATCGTCTCCATAGATAGACAGACACAGCTCAAAAAATGTGTTCTTAGACTCACGGAAATCTAAATCATGAAGATTAGTCACAATCTCAAATCCGATGTCAGAGCATTCTTGAATTATCGTCTCCATAGATAGACAGACACAGCTCAAAAAATGTGTTTTTAGACTCACGGAAATCTAAATCATGAAGATTAGTCACAATCTCAAATCCGATGTCAGAGCATTCTTGAATTATCGTCTCCATAGATAGACAGACACAGCTCAAAAAATGTGTTTTTAGACTCACGGAAATCTAAATCATGAAGATTAGTCACAATCTCAAATCCGATGTCAGAGCATTCTTGAATTATCGTCTCCGTAGATAGACAGACACAGCTCAAAAAATGTGTTTTTAGACTCACGGAAATCTAAATCATGAAGATTAGTCACAATCTCAAATCCGATGTTTATTATGACTACAATAACTCTTCTTCGTAAATTTTGTATTCAAGAATATAAAAATCGATTTATAATGTTTTACTGAATATTTTTTTGAAAAATGTTTAAAGTCTTTAACTAGGAATAATTCTTTTAATTTATCCTCAATTTTTATTTCACATAATAGATATCTCATGGGTAATGGGTATGAAATCAATAGTCACCTGTCCTTTACCTTTCAAAAATTTCCAAAGATATTGCAAAATCAAATGTTAAAAGATCCCCAGACTCTAACAACTACATCGGATTCTACATTTTTATTCTCCAATTTTTAGGCATCTCTAACTAATCAGTATTCTTTATCTTCTTTAGATCTAAGTTTATTCTCAAGTATTATTTTATCTTATTATTATCAAAAATCAAAAACGTGATCTAATGCTTTAACATAATGATTAATAAAAAGATAAATATTTCCTTCAACAATATTTTATACCTATAACGTTGAAATCAATACCTTCAGGCGCATGCGCTCAAGTGTTGGCTGATTTATATATCTGAAAACAGACAGTAAATGGAATTTGATATCTGTCTTTAATGCCATGATTATAGATCTATAATTTTTTTTATCCGGTGTAATGATTCAGCTTCTTCCCTGCTTGACCATGGTGACGTTTCTTTTTCCCACGCTCCATAATTAGCATCCAGACAACAGTATCAGCAATGACGACGCCCTACCGCAGTGTAAGTGCTTCCAGAAGTGCCAGGTGGTCAACCCCTTTAAAGTAAGAACATCTGGGCAATTAATGCGAGTCCAGATAAGGGACCCCACCTGCATTGTATTTGAAACAGATGTAAACCTGCATTCTTTACATTGTGGAGGGTGGCTACCCAACGGATTCCCACGGTCGACGGTAGACCAGTGAAGTTGTTGCTGAACGATTATTGGATAACCGGGAAAATGGTCCGATGTGAATGAGGGTGGGAACAGGATAAGAGTGCGAGGAGATTGGAAGAGAAGGGAGAATCGTGAACACTGAGGCAGAGAGCGGAGTGTCCGACTAGAATTCCACCCAAAAAGATTCGGTGGATCCCTGGAGCTACGCCTGTTTGCGAGAACGCTAAGAGTCGGCGAGCAGTTTCCTTGGAAGGTTTCTCCGAAAGTATTCGAGGAACTATCCTTGTTGTGTCAAATAAGAATCATTTAACCTAGAACTCATTCAACCTCGATGATGAACTGTAATGTAAATTAAGCTGTAAATAAAGAATTTGATCATAACGCTACCTTTTATTGGATCGAGACTTTACACCAGTTATACAAAGATACAAAGTTATACAAAGAAAAGGTCCCAAATTTACATTGCTTTTTCTTCACTATACCACGAAGCCTAAGATGAAACTTGTAATATTGAATGAATATATGAAAAAGTGGAAGGGAAAGCACTGTATTTACAAACAAAGGTTGAAGAATCTGAGTAAATTATTCCACAAAAAATATTTTTGTACCATCTTCAAAATTTTACTGT
The DNA here is from genome assembly GCF_947563725.1 of Argiope bruennichi. Lineage (NCBI taxonomy): Eukaryota > Metazoa > Arthropoda > Arachnida > Araneae > Araneidae > Argiope > Argiope bruennichi. Next base: position 67,595,441 of record NC_079161.1, read on the forward strand.
TTTCATTATATTAATTTCACATCGATGCAATTTTCCTTCAATTTTTATTAAATTTTCAAAATATAATGATTAATTGAATAGCTGCTACAATTTTGAAATAAGGAAATATGTACAGTGGCTCAAAAAATTGAGAGTACACTTTACTTTTACTTGATAAATTTGATTTTCAATATAAAAACACATTACCAGGAAGTGTAAACATGTTTTTATTTTTACACGTAACAAATGGTTTAATTTAGAGGAAAAATCAAAGAAAAACTTCTAAACTGAAAAATTTCAGAAGCATTTTAAATAAACATACGCAGAATTTTGCCTCAAGAAATTGAGAATACACCAATGAAATTCTTGTAATATCTCGCATAGAAAGAACGTGTCAGTATTTAGTTGCATGTCTTTTGGCTTTTATAATGGCCTCAAAACGTCGTGGTACCGATTCGATCCATTTTTGGTGGTATCTGAAGTTTTTTTTAACCCCATTCTTCTTGCACCACTGGTTTTAAATGGATTTTGTTTCTAAGTTTGTGTTTTTGGACCACTGTTTCCAGTGTGGCCCACAGATATTGAATGGTATTGATGTCGGGAGACTGTGGTGGCGTGTGTAACTGCTGTTTACAATGAAAAAGACACCATATTTCGACGTTACGAGCATTCTGTTTGGGGTCGTTGTCCTACTGAAAAATGAAATTTCCATCTAAACCCAAATTTTGAGCACTTTCCTTTATATTGCTGTGAAGTATATCCAAGTAAACCGTATCGTTTATAATGTCATCTATAAAAATTAAATTTCCTAACCCTGATGAAGCCATGCAACCTTAAATCATGAGGGAGTCACCATCATGTTTAAATGTAGGACGTAAAATTTTTGAATACAAAGCAGTATTAGGCTTTCTCCATACAGTATCATGGCTGTCACTGCCAAAAATGTTTAGTTTTCTTTCATTGCTAAATATAGATTTCTTCCAAAGGTTATTGGCCTTCAACGGATGAGTTTTTAAAAACTTCAAATGCTTTTTCTAAATTTGCATGCTGATGAACGGTTTCTCTCTAACAATGCGACTTTTATATCCAGCTTGTTTAATGGCATTTCGCACTGTTTCAGCACTTATAATTCTGCCTATGATTTGAAAAATTTCTGCAACAAGTTGGATGAACCATATGGCCGCAGCAATCTAAAGGAAAGTGTTAAAAATTTGGGTTTGGATGGAAATTTCATTTTCCCGCAGGACAACGACCCGGAAGAGAATGCACGTAACGTCAAAATACGGTGTATGTTTCATTGCAATCAGCAGCTACAAGCACCACCACACTACCCCGACATCAATGCCATTGAATATTCGTGGGCCGTACTCGAAAAAGTGGTTCAAAAACAAAAAAAATTAGAAACAAAACATATTTAAAACAAGTGTTGCAAGAAGAATGTGGTAAAATATCTTCAGATACCACCAAAAATGGGTCGAATCGGTACCACGACGTTTAGAGGCCATTATAAGAGCCAAAAGACATGCAACTTAACAGTGACACTTCGTTTCTATGCGTGATATTACAAGAATTTCATTGGTGTATTCTCAGTTTTTTGAGGCAAAATTCTGCGTATGTTTATTTAAAATGCTTCTGAAACTTTTCAATTTAGAAGTTTTTCGTTGAATTTTCTTTATTTTTACTCTAAATTAGACTATTTGTTATGTGTAAAAATAAAAGCATGTTTGCACTTCCCGAAAATGTGGTATTTAAATTGAAAGTCGGATTTATCAAGTTTCGGATTCTTGAGCCACTGTAGATATTACGCAGTTGCCCTATGATGATGATACTATGATACTATTTTTATTTTGTATGTTTATATTTTATTTTTTAAAGTATTATTTTTGAAAAATATAATTAAAAAATATTTTTTTAAATACCTTTTGCCATTTCTAGTTTGATTTTGCTGGTTTTAAAAGAAAATATGTACAGTGTTTGTAACAATTTTTCAGTTGTTGAAGAAAAAAGAAAACAAACAAAGAATGTGCCAGAATGAAAATAGCAATATATTTTCAAAATTCTGGAATTCGTTAAAATAAAACTTTAAAGCAGACGATCAACAATTTATAAACGGTAAAAATTTGTTATGGAGAAAATTAGTTATCAGCGGCTTTTAAAAATCGTTTTATTTAATTCATATTCTCATTTTTATGAAAAAAGACGTTTTAGATGATAAAAGATGTCGAGTATAATGTAATATATTTAATCACCGTGTAAGATGTGTTATATTTTATTTAAAAGTAGCTTTTGCTTTAGAATATTAGAAATAAAATTATTTAATGCTAAACGAAGCCGACATATGCGCATAAATAATTGATTGTTGAGACAAACATGAAAATTGGAAAAGGCCGGCTGTTCCGCTTAGAGGTTTAAAAAAAAATGGCCTAATAATATATTTTCTTTTTTGAAGCTTTAACGAACTCCAAACTAAAATTTGTCTCGTCGCCATTTTCATTGTGATATACATTTTCAGATGATAAATTGCATGGCTAAAACAATTTATCACCGAGAGTGGTTGATTTTAAAAACTGACAAACTCTGTCATAAACAATTTTTCAAGAGAAAGCATGCAGCAAGCTACCCACTAGCAGAGAATGGCTTTTGAGATACTTACGAGAATAGGCGGAGGGTTTATCCTGAAATACTATAGCAGCATGGAAAGAGAATAAAAAGAAAAGTTAAGTAAGGTTCAAACCCATACAGGAAATAACATTTAATCAAGAAAACCACTTGTTTACTTTGAATAAAGAGAAAACAGACATGAGTGCACAAAAGACAACCACAGAAGCTCAAAGTTCAAAAAATAAGAATTTTTATTTCAGAGTTTTCACAATACAAGTAGCTAGCCGTAAGCGAAAAAAATATGGCAGGTCATAAAGTAATCGAAAATAACAAAAATGCAATAAGTAATTGGGATGTTTTATGCAATATAGTTGAACTTGGCTAATTCGAAATGCTTTGGACTACATTATGCAATTTTTTCAATAATTCGAATTAAAGAAAATTGGGCCTAGAACAAAAAATGACATTTTAAAATTGCAGTATAAATTTATTTTTAAATTTTACGGGTTTTAATAAATAATATATAATTAATAAGTAAGCTAAACTAATTGTAATAAATAGTTATAATAGCTATTGTTTTACGATTTTTAGAACAATAGAAGAAAATAATTTAAAAATTAGGTGTATTTTATTTTTAATATTTAATTATTTTAAAGAATAATACAAAATTACTGCACAGAATGAAGTAATTGTAATAAAAAAATTTACTTTTGATAGTTTTTAAAATCAACGAATAATATTAACTGAAAAACACAGAAAGAATTTATTTTTAAAATTTATCAATTTTTATCGGTATTTCAGAATTATTACACAAACAGAAGTAATTGATTTAATAAATACATAATATGTGTGGATACCTATTAATTTTTAAAATTACATAATTAATAATTAATAAATAAATTGAAATAATTATTAATAATAATGATTAGATTTTAATAATTTTAAAAGTGATAATTTCGAAAAAGGAAATTATTTTAATGAATTAACGACATACAACACTTCAAATATTATTGAATAAAGCTTCAAAATAAAGAACAGAATTTACATGTAACATTATATTCAAAATTTTTTAAATACATTAACATTGTTTTTAACTGAACAGATATTTAAAATGTTCACTTATTATTATTAAGAATACAGCATATAAAGCTGTTGAATTAGCGAAAATCATTCCGAAAAAAAGAACCAATATTCTACAATTTTTAGTTTTTACTTTGAATGAATCAAAATAAATGAAAATTAAAAATGAAATATTAATATATATATAAACAGATAATTCTGGAACTTCATTCATTGAATTAATGGATTCATGGAACTAATTCATAGAACTAAAAATTTCATGGAACTAAAAAAAACAAACGGTATTTAAAACGTTCGAATTTGCCAAGTTCTATTCTATACAAGAATTATGACTTCAACATTAACAACTATTGTTAAAACCTTATAAATGTTTAGCAATATATGCAAATATATTCAATCAAAAACGAACATGCTATAAAATTCTAATGCCCATTTTATAATGGCATGCAATGGCATTCTACAAATTAACTCTAAATGAATATTAATAGAACAAAACACAAAATCAGAATATCAGTGGAATGCATATAATAAATGGAATGTAAATTGTATAACATTTCGCTTTCAAGCATGTATTAGATATATCAATAAGACAAAAAGAACAGGCATCTTTTTTAAAAATCTAAACAACAATTTAAAGAAACTCAACATTTCTTTTAAGATATTTCTTTAAACTTAAGTAGATACAATAAATTAAATAATGTTTTTCTCAATTTCGATTTCAAATTAATTCTGAAAGGAATAATTATGAATTTTTTATTCTTTAAATGTAAGATTAAAAATTTAAAAAAAAAAAGGTTTTTGATTTTAAGTTAATCTTAAAAATTATTAACAGAATTTTGAAGAAAACTGAATTTTTACTTAAAATAAAGTATATTTGTAAATTAATTAAAAAATGAAATAGAAGAATGATTTAAAAATGATTTCATTTATATTAAGTAGCGAAAGTCTAAAGAATTTAATTTATTGACAGTGAATAAATTAAATAAATCAGACAATATTTAAGTAATTTATAAACAATAATAGAACCATTGTTTGCATGCATAACGTGCAGGACAAAAAAATAAAACACATTTCAAAACAAAATTTAGAAATAGAATTTAAAAAACTTCATGCATTTTGCAAACAATAAATTAATAACATTCACTTATACACTAAAACAAGAAACTTACATTTTTTAAAGATAAAAGGTATTCAAAAAGCAAATATAAGAAAAGAAAAAAAAAAGCTAATTTTCATTTATTCTCCTCAGTCTTGAGATCAACTTTGAACTCTATCTACTTCTTATGATAATAGATTTTATACAAATCACAACATATTAGTAAAATTTTGGAAAATACTAATTTTTTTTTAATTTCCTGAGAAAATTAGTGTATTTTATAGGCGGTGAAATATAATTAAAAAATAAGCAAAAGAAACAACTGCTTCTAGTATTCGGAGTTCCAACTTAGGGGTATTTGGAATCTCCGGATTTTTTTTTTTTTTCGCAGCTTTTTCTCAGAATAATCTAATGTTGTGTTTTCACTTGATTTCCAAGGGCCATGTAGTTGGGCAATTTCAAATGAATATCAAATTTCTTTGATTTTCAAAAAATTATTCTTAACATTTTCTCTTATGTATTCAAATTCTTTTGTAGATCTATATAGTCCAGGTTTTTTTCTGTATTTGACTGACTGACTCCCAAATCAATTGTATGAGCAAATTTCGAATTAGAGTATTTACATTGCACTAAAAAGTTTTTCCCTTTTTACCGTTTTGTTCAAAATTACTTTTTAATACAAATTTCCAGTTTTTTTATACGTGATATACTGAAACTAATAATTAGCTGAAAGTGATTAGTAATTAAATGTTTTGCTATTTTTTTTCAAAATAATATTTATAATTAAAAATTACCTATACAGATATTATACTAAAATCAGAATAAAATATCTGGTAACGGATTAGAAAACCCCCCTCTCAGAAATCTAGTTTGGCATTGCCTTAGGAGATTACGCTGAGGCGAATAAAAAATATTCTTATTTCTTTAACATTTTTCTAAAAAAATTAGGAATGTTTCGATTAATTTAACGGTCATTAAAAATATTTCTTAATTTTTCTCAAAATTGACGTAAAAACTGAGGAGGTTGTTTGTTCCACATATTTGTTCTAATGCAAAACAATTAATCGTTAATAATAAATTATATGCACCAAAAATTAAAAAATGAACAAGCAAAATAGCAAGAGATCCATGAAATAGTAACAACAATCTAATAACAAAATTCTCCTATTTATTTAACATTAAAAAAAATCTAAAAATGCTTCGATTAACATAATGGCCATTAAAAAATTGTGTTTAATTTTTCCAGAAGTTGACGCTAAAACTAAGATATATTTGTTCGATAAGATCATTATTTGTTTTAGGGCAAAACAGTTCTAAATTAAACTTCAATAATCAATAATATTCACCAAAAAGTTTTTTAAAAAAACAAGCTAGAAGTTTATTTTTATGATTTTTCTGAGACAAAATGTAAAAAAATATTTATGATAAAAATATATAAAATTTAAAGCAAAAATATGACACTCTAAACAAACAAAGAGTTTTTAAATTATGGACATTTACTCTTTTAATAAAAATATGCTTCAGTTTTAATTCTATTTAATATACGAATGGCACACAAAAACACAATACAAACACACATAAAATAAAAACAAATATAATATTTAACAACATGGCAAGGTATGGCTTTCTGTCTATTATCGGTTTCTAGTTCAAATTTTGGTTTTAAATTCATGGCACACGATAATAAACAAAAGAAAAATAAAATAAAAAATGAATGTTTGATATTTTTATTAATAAAGTTATTGAAATAATAATTTAGAAATTATATTCGACGAAAGTCGTCAATATAAATTTCTTCAAGTTACTAGGAATTCAGAATAAGAATTGCAATTATTTTTTTTTCTACATTTTTGTGTAAATTTTTTCAAAATATTTTTGTAATCTCATACATAATATATAAAATCACCAATTCATATTAGTAATAAGGTAAGACGCCTTTTAAGTTTTAAGTGTTAAAGAGTGGAATTAAGACTTTTTTTATTATTTTCTTTTGAAAAAATGTTTTTTTGTGTTACTTCGTACATAAGTTACATTAAAATTTCATTTTTTTCATTTTTTATAGCTCTTTATTACAGCATAAATTTATCACTCCTAAAAGTCAACGATTTTTTTACCTTTCCTTTTTTCATAAGACCTTCTTTAATTGTTGTTCATTTACTATATTAGCTTTTAATCATTAATTATTATTATTATTATTTGCTGCTTTTCATTGATACACATTTTTATTCTTTAAACGTAATTGTAACTTTTTTATCGTTATTGTTCGTATACAATTTTTCTTTCTTTACTGTGACACAAATAAACTACATTTTAAATACAACAGTTATTTTTAATAATCATTTCTATCTATGACGCTTCTTTACTGTTTTTCATTGTAAAACGATGTTATTATTTATTCAAGAGTACTCTGACTTTTATCATCATTATTTATATAGAACATAGCTTTAATTATTTTTTAATGGTGATACAGATTTATTATTCCTTAAATACAGTAATAACTTTTATTAGTATTTATGATATTTCCTTACTATTTTTCATTATGATACATTTTTATTTAAATTCAACACTAACTTTTATCATTATTGTTAATTTAAGATATTTATTTTGTGCTTTTTTTTATTGTAGTGAACACATATTTATTGTCTTAAAATAAACATTAACTTTTTTCATTATTATTGATTAAAGAATATTCTACCACAAACATTTTATGAATTGAATACGATTTTAAACTAAAAACTCGATTACAGAATCTAGGCATAAACAGTTATCGATTTTATAAAATATTTACTTGATGGGAAATGAGATTTATTGAGAAAATAAGGAGAAAATAACCAATCTGAATGGCATTTGATCATATACAAACTTTTTTTGGCACAAAAATGGTTTGATCTGTCTTCATCTATTTAAAATGACCTTCTTTAAATTAAATATTTTATATCGTTACAAAAAAAAATCGAGATTAAATGTTTCGTCTTCAAGACTTACTTAACATTCAGTTAATGTTTTGATCGTCTTGTTTAATAGAAGATGATTTAAAATTCAAAGTACAAACTGTTATGAAAAGTAGAAAATAAAGAACATTCTCACAGAAAAATGGAACGCTAACCGAATGAATTAGAAGGCGCTGCTGATCAACGTTGTACTTGGATTCTCACTTCAGTCATTTAAGTTTTTTGATTGTATATGAAGGATATAAAACAATTAACGGATATTAAGATGGTGGATGCTTCAATTTTGAGTCAAGACTATGCATTGTCACTTCACATGTTACTCGAGTATCTCCTACCTTATTCGTACGCAGAAAGCTTTCAGCTAAAAAGTCTTATGTGAATCTGGTTGGATTATATACAGTGGCTCAAAAAATTGAGAGCACACCTTACGTTTACTTCATAAATGCGACTTTCAATGTAAATAACACATTAACGGAAAGTGCAAACTTGTTTTTATTTTTACACATAACAAATGGTTTAATTTAGAGTAAAAATAAAGAAAAATTAACGAAAAATTTCTAAATTGAAAATTTTTAGAAGCATTTTAAATAAACATACGCAGAATTTTGCCTCAAAAAATTGAGAATACACCAATGAAATTTTTGCAATATCACGCATAGAAACAAAGTGTCACTATTAAATTGCATGTCTTTTGGCTCTTATAATGGTCTCTAAACGTCGTGGTACCGATTTGACCCATTTTTGGTGGTATCTGAAGATATTTTACCCCATTCTTCTTGCACCACTTGTTTTAAATGGGTTTTGTTTCTAATTTTGTGTTTTTGAACCCCCTTTTCGGGTATGGCCCACGAATATTCAATGGCATTGATGTCAGGGTACCGTGGTGGTGTGTGTAACTGTTGTTTACAATGAAAAAGACATCATATTTTGACGTTACGTGCATTCTGTTTGGGGTCGTTGTCCTGCTGGAAAATGGAATTTCCATATAAACCCAAATTTTTAACACTTTCCTTTAGATTGCTGCTACCATATGGTTCATCCAACTTGTTGCAGAAACTTTTCAAATCATAGGCAGAAGTGTAAGTGCTGAAACTGTGCTAAATGCCATTAAACAAGCTGGATATAAAAGTAGCATTGTTAGAGAGAAACTGTTCACATGCTTGCAAATGCAGAAAAAGCATTTAAAGTTTGCAAAAACTCATCAATTGAAGACCAATAACCTTTGGAAGAGATCTATATTTAGTTATGAAAGAAACCTCAACATTTTTGGCAATGACAACCATCTTACTGTATGGAGAAAGCCTAATACTGCTTTGTATCCAAAAAAATTTACGTCCTACAGTTAAACATGATGGTGACTCCGTGATGATTTGAGGTTACATGGCTTCATCCGGGGTAAGAAATTTAATTTTTATCGATAACATTATAAATGATACGGTTTACTTGGATATACTTCTCAGCAATCTAAAGAAAAGTGCTAAAAATTTGGGTTTAGATGGAAATTTCCTTTTCCAGTAAGACAACGATCCCAAACAGAATACACGTAACTTCAAAATATAGTGTCTTTTTCATTGTAAATAGCAGTTACACACACCACCACAGTACCCCGACATCAATGCCATTGAATATTCGTGGGCCATACCCGAAAAAGGGGTTCAAAAACACAAAATTAGAAACAAAACGCATTTAAAACAAGTGGTGCAAGAAGAATGGGGTAAAATATTTTCAAATACCACCAAAAATGGGTCAAATCGGTACCATGACGTTTAGAGGCCATTATAAGAGCCAAAAGACATGCAATTTAATAGTGACAATTTATTTCTATGCGTGATATTGCAAAAATTTCATTGGTGTATTCTCAATTTTTTGAGGGAAAATTCTGCGTATGTTTATTTAAAATGCTTCTGAAAATTTTCAATTTAGAAATTTTTTGTTGATTTTTCTTTATTTTTACTCTAAATTAAACCATTTGTTATGTGTAAAAATAAAATCATGTTTGCGCTTCCCGGTAATGTGTTATTTATATTAAAAGTCGGATTTATGAAGTAAAAGTAAAGTGTACTCTCAATTTTTTGAGCCACTGTATATATAGCTCTTCCACTTCTCTAATAGTTTGCACATTGAATTTTGAAGCACGACATTTTCTATTTAAAATGCATTAGAAAATATTAAAACTACGGAAAAAAAAGCAAGCATAAGATATAATCACTAAAACATTCAGTAATATTTAAACTAAGTAAATTGTAGGGATTAAGATATTTGTTATACTATCATATGTTAATTAACAAAACATTCACTTTAAGTAAACAAAAGATTTAAGCCGACCCATTAATGACCAGCATTTTGCTTTAAAGGAGTAGCAAATATGAGAATCTTAGCTGGCCACCAATCCTTGACAGACTTGTCGTATGAGTTCAGGCAATTCATTAGCATACAAAAACTTTACCTCGCAAGGGGGCGGGGCGCTGCGATAGCTTGGAACGATCTTGAAGGTCACGCTGCCACGGGCTTCACGCTGCAAAAGAATAAAAGGTCTAAGTCAATTAATGGAAGCAAAATATTCACAAGATAATATTATTGATAAAAACATAAGATAATAACGTCATTTCAGAAGGATGTCCGAAAAGCCACGAGCACATTAAAATATTACTGGAAAAAACAACAACTAGAAAATATAAGAAAAAAAAAACGAATTTGATAGTTCTTATGTTCAATGGGACTATTGAAGTTAATAAGTCTTGATGTGAGTTCCCTTGATTGGGCATACGTGTCCAAAAGCATTTACAGTATCTGCGGAATTATGAATGGAAAAGGAACAATGTGTTGCGCAGATTTAAATACCGCAAATTCGTGCAACTTGTTCTGGTTTACACAATTTTTCATACAATCTCTCATGAAAAAAATAATATGAATTTAAATATGAAGATTTCTTGATATGATAACTGTTTGGAACGTTCTCATACAATCCACAATAGGCTACACCTAGCGCCATCTATCGGTTTCTGAGAAGTAATAATAAAGGGAAATGAAATTTCAGGTGCCGGATTAATAATGCATGTTATCGAAAACACATTTTTGTTATTAGAGTTTTTTATATTTTTTATTTTTGCGTAATATTCTAATATATTTGATGCTTCTCGGATATCCTCTATATTTTATGCATATAGTTAGAGATACATAATCCGCGATTTTTTGAATAACAAATAATATTGCTATTGTTATTTTTAAATATGCGTTCCAAATATCTGTTATTTCAATCATATTATTAATTTAAATTTATTACTTAATATTAAATATAAAATTTATTAATTGTAATTAATACTTAATTTACTAATTTAAGTAACGTGTGATGGAATTAATTTATCTGTTTCAGCTTACTTCTTAAATTTTATTTTTTACACAAAACTATTTATTTAATTTATTTATTAGAGTGAACCATTTTCTGGAAAAGGTGAGTTAAAAATATATGTCATTTCTTTAAAATGTTTACTTTAGTTTTATATTTTACCAATAGATGGCGCCAGCAGTAAACAGAATACATGTAATCAAAGTCAATCATGTCAAGAGCAATTTAAAATGATCTGTATGGAATAGTGCATCATCAAATACGAATATCGGTCACTCCCGTAAAGTGGAGCGGTGACTTCGTACTTTCCAGTGAAGCTTCGCACTTTCCGGTGAAATCACCGCTCCGATAAATTTCAGTGATATGCAATTCAATGATACGATACGATAATTCCAATAACCGGTCCGTTCACTTTTCAATCCAATCACAGATTTCTTTCGAGAGCTTCCATTGTAGAGATCGTATCGATTGTTACTTTCCAATGAAGTCACCGCTCCGGCTAATTTCAGTGATATCGTATCGATTGATACTTTCTATTGTGATCCAAAACCTGTAATCGAAATATCACCAGTAAGATCGTATCAAGGATTTGAATCACACCCCTCTTTGAAAAGTATTGATCACTTGTATTTGTGACTTTTTGATATTGGTTACGTAATAACCGCTCTTAAAATATTCGTCATCTCTACATATAGTTGAGTTTCATATTTTTGTCTCGAAATTATGATTGTTGTCATTTAAAAGCATTATTGGAAGTTTAATATCAGCATGAAGTTTTTATACAGAAAATAAACATAAAAGGAGACTCCTTCTTAGAGATTACTGGATAAATTAAATACAATAAAAAGCAGAATTAATAATCACACTTCCACATTACGCTAAAAGTAAAGTTTTTTTTTTATTTTAATTATTTTCTATTTTTTAGTAATTAATTTTAAAAATATAATGGAATCTTGAAATCAATAAATTTACAAATTCACTGGTAGATGGCGCCACACATATATGATCAAAATTTAATTAAATTATTGGGTTGACTGATAAATGAAGTATTGGAAATATTACAATAGAGTTTTATCTTCTAAAATACACAATTGCATAAAATTTCAAAACTTTAGCATATATAATAAAGATACAAAATTTCATCTTTATTTTGGTTTGGTTTTAAGGTTCAAGAGCCGTATTTGTTCATGTGCGTCAATTTCATTTTTAGAAATGCGAAAAAGTAAATATAAATAAAAGTGTGCAATAACAATATCCAATCTATTAGTTATTATTACAGAGATATAGTAACAGTTATTTTTATATATTAGTTGAGGATCATTCAAATTGTTTAAAGGTAAAATTATAGACGAAACTTATTATTTTGCCACGATAAATAATTTTGAACATAATTCTAATATGTACAAAAGAGAGTATTATAATAAATATTGGAGCTGACAAACTTTATTTTTAAATTGCAAATAATCAATATTTTGAATAAAAAATGTATGCTTAAAACGGAAACTGATCAGTTTTTTTAGAACTCCTCCTGAAACCCTAAGATGTTGTTCAAACTCATTTCTCATGTTTTGTAACGCAAGGTATTTCCAACGTGCATTTTGATTGCTCTTTGCACACATTATGCTGGCTATCAACATCTGTACACTTAGTTGCATAGCGACTGCTAAAAAGATGCTATCGCACCACAATTTTTTTTTTAAAAATTAGATACTGTGGGAAAAATACAGAAAAAGTTTTTCAAAATTTTACTTACAAGCATCCTTTGTAAACTTTCGACGGATTGGTTGGCGACGCTCACTCCATTGATTTCTCTTATTTCATCGCCAACATGCAGGGTTGCTATAAAAAAACGTAAGCAAAACGCTTAATAATTTATACAATACAATACAATACTTATGACAGAAACAAAAGAAACAATATTTAAATGGAAAAATTAAACTGGGAAAGAGCAATACTGAACTGTAAAGGAGTAACACTGAACTGGAAAAGAGCAGCACTAAACTCGGAAAGAGCAATACTGAACTAGGAAAGAGCAATACTGAAATGTAAAGGAGTAGCACTGAACTGGAAAAGAGCATCACTAAACTCGGAAACAGCAGCACTAAACTGGAAAATAGCAATACTGAACTGTAAAGGAGTAGCACTAAACTGGAAAAGAGCAGCACTAAACTGGAAAAGAGCAGCACTAAACTGGGAAAGAGCAATACAGAATAGTAAAGAAGTAGCACTTAACTGGAAAATAGCAGCACTAAACTGGGAAAGAGCAATACTGAAGTGGAAAGGAGTAGCACTGAACTGGAAAAATGAAATTATTTTTCCAATTCAAGGTCACATTGGTGGATGTGATTATTTTCAAGTCCTTCTTATGAAGAATCTTTTAAGTATTCGGAAGAAACATAAATCTGAATTATATTCACATTTTTTTTTTTTGACCATCGTCCTATTTTAGAACTAGAGTATGCAGAGTTTAGGGTTGCGGCGACCATGAAATGAGGGCTCGGTGTCGGAACTAAAAGATCCCGGTTCGAAATCTATCAATGATGTGCAATCCTGTGTTCACGTTAAATCCAACATCGAGTAAAATCAAACATCTTCTCGTCAGTACAATGGCTAAATAGGGAATGGAAATGTGCTGATTCAGGTGCCATCCTCATGATTAAAAATTGATCAGGATTAAAAATTAAAAGGGTTGATCACAAAATAGCCCTTTTATTGCTAATAATATGATTTTACGTAATTGATTTAATAATGGAGTGCTTTATATTTTCTTTCAGGCGATATAAATGTTATAACAGTGGATGGTTTTTTCCACATTTGGACAGGTACATGCACTTCATCACTGAACTATTTGAATTTCAACAATCATCTCTCTTGGACTAATCTGACTGAGCGGGCACTTTTACTCCATTGGCATAGAGAGTTGTGGTATTCAGGTGGTAAGGTGTCGGCTTCGATGGTAAGGTGTCTGGGCCTGAAGGCTCCAGATTCGAAACCTGATTTTACTAAAAAAAACACTCCAGCCTTATAAATGGATCTATGCATATTAAATCCGTTTGGTTCAAATGTATTCCCTCTGATGTGGAGCGAAAGTTTGTAGAGAAGACAGTTTCACCTCATGTAGCCGTCTTCATTATATGCTCATGTTTCATAATTATTGTTGGTTTTTAAAAAAGTCCTAATCTGATTTCAAAACGTGACATTCATATAACTAAACCAAACCAAAATAACTGCCCAAATGTATCACCTTGTAATACATCTGGTTTATTTCTAATGAATAATGATAATTATATGCATCCTCACGAATTGTAGGAAGGAACGGATATGATTCCATAATTTTCGAAAAAAAGAATAACTTATTTCTTATTCCTCAACCAGAATTTCCGTTTTAATAATTTACTTATTTCAGACCTACAATGTAGATGTTAAAGACAGTTTTTTTTAACCGATGATGGAACGACAAAAAAGTACCAGAATACAATAAAAGGAGAACATATATCCCATTATTAGATTTAAATGAGAACATCTAACCCATTATTAGATTTAAAATATGTAGACCCATAATTAGATTACAACAAATTTACATGTTCATATGATGGACCCATAATTAGATTAATTGAGAACATCTAACCCATTATTAGATTTAAGAGACGACACTTTCAAAGTGAAAATTTATGTTATGTATGATCTATTTATACATTAAGATGTTGAATCGTCGATTTTTGATGAAATTATCGAATTTTTTTTCTCCTTAAATATTCTTAAGCTCTAAACAACTTTCTTTATAAAATCATTTGAATTTTGTTTTTACTGTCATTCTTTAGAAAATTAAATCCGCCTTTATATTCGCATAATTTGCAATTTAAAGGTAGTTTACATCCTTAATTGCTATTCTGTCAAATTCCAAATTTTGGTGAAATCTTCGTTCAAAAAAAAAAAAAAAAAGAAAAAAAAGATTTTCTAACGTTACAAATTTGTAGTACTACTTTCCTACCCAGTTAGTTCCATTGCAGAGAAGACAGTTTTACAAATATCTCTAACGGATACTGGATGAATGTTGGGTCAATGACTTTGGTTCATGGCGAAGAATTTGACAAAAATGAAGGACAAAACATATTCCAGAATCTTGGCGATATCATCATTAGATCTCGAATTTCAGAGTTTGTTCTAGAATCCCCTTTCGCATCTTAAGGAAACTAAGCCGAGAGACAGAGTTGAAAGGAGTCTGTCAGAACGGATGTCCTTTTCTTCACTGGACACGGTCCATTCCCGACATACCTACACAGATTCCATCTGGCCAACTCTCCTTACTGTAGCTGTGGGGAGATAGGATCCCCAATTCACTATGCCACCGAATGCCTACTGACTCTGTCAGGGCACATGAGAAAGCCAGAAACAAGTCTCGAAGAAGAATGGTACAGGAGAGTTGCATCGAATACCCTTTCACGTGGCAAGATCCACTCCATAGTAAACCATATTCACAAATACCAAGACCTATTCAAGACTACACATTAGCTGAGACCAAAATGCCACATGTCAAAATCAGCCGAAATTATAACTTCAAAAGTCCCTCAAAAGTGCAGTTCTCGCGAAGGAAATCAAAACCACAGGATTCAGACGGACGCCACAGATTTCTGACTCTTTAGTGATTACTTATATGCTAATATATGTCATACAGATATTCTCAATGTAATTTATCAATTTTTCAGTTAGTAATCTCATTTCCCTGTAAGTTCAACTCAAAGTCACCATTTGTTTAAGTATTCTTTTCCCCTCTATCCAGTTATTACATCACCAAAAAATTGAATATAGTCATGTAGGATTTGACACCAATGTGATTCTCTCTGGAGAACCCTGGATGGTCTGTCGTCTCTTTCTTTCTATCTTCTTTTTTTTTTTTCCCTTCCATCTTGTGCTCATCCAACTGGTTAGATAACTTAGTGTTATAGGCACCGGGGGCACAGGATGGCGTTATGTTATGTTATGTATTAGTAGCCGAACTGAGAGAGAGTAGTTGAGCGAAGTCTCATTTTGAACTGTTGGTCTCCTGCAAGAGCTGTTGTGCTGAAAGAGCTGTTTCTTGTGTAAGCTTTCGGTATGTTTTGGAATTGTACATCTGTGTTTTTGTGTAGTAAAAAAAGCGTCTTTATTTAGTATAGAACTTGTTTGACTTTTCATCGTATGCTACAGAATGGATTGGATTTTTTTTTTGGGGGGGGGAATAATAAATTAAAATCGAATTCATATTTTTGTTCAAATGATTTCATTATGTTCTACTATTCAATATTTCAATATATTACTTCAATATATTTCAATATATTTTTTGTACCGTTTTTTGTATCGGAATGGAATATTATTTTGTACCGTTTTTTGTACCAGAATAAGCCATTACTGATGTAAAAAGGTCTTTATAATCTCTTTAATGCTTTTCAGTGCGAAAGAAGTGGAAAATTTTATACTATTTTTCAGTTGAACTCTAATATAAAAAGATTGGATATTAATAGAACTTATTTTTTCGTTCAAGAAGTAGCTAATACTTTTTTTTAACTATCTGCTAATTAAACTTATCTATTTATCAAATAATCAAATCATTTGATAAATAGAAGGTCTAAAATAAAATGTTTTTCTTTATACCTCATTTTAGCCAAGTATTCATTTTTTTACGATTTTCGCAATACGTTTGATTTTTAACTGATATATTTTTGATTTTATATGTGTTTTTTCAACCTATTTTACATAAAGATTCAGGAGTATAAGGTCTTAAAACATAAACTTTCTAAAACTTTATTCATAACGTATATACATAATTTAAGATATTAATTAGTATTAATATAATTAATAAAATCATTAAACATTTTATACAAAAAAATAAATTAGTTTTGTTGATGGTGGGAATTTTTTCATGGCAAGATCCACAGGAATCATTCTACTTGAATTCGAATAAGAAAATGCTTCACAATTTCATTTAAGATACGTGACTAGGTTTTGGAATAAAAAAATTTGAAAAACATTCGAAAATAGTTATATTTTTGAATATTTACATAAGAAAGGATTTAAAAACGTCTAAGAAACAAAACTATTCCAATTAAGTGGTAAACGTTTTTTAAAAATTGAAAAATATAGCTTTTTTTTCTCGGCTAAAAAAGGTATAAAGCAAATTCTTCTAATTTAGAGGTTAATTTAATTATTTAATTAAACTTATGCAGATAATTTAAGAAATATATTATATTATTCTTGAACTAAAAATAAGCATTCTTTAAATATTGGGATTCGACTGATAAATAACATGAAATTTTCAATTTTTTTCCACATTGTGAAGTACTAAAACAACGACATAATATTTCTAAATGAATAAATTACTTATTCTCCAGTTCAAGAACTGCAGAACATATTGAGAAATTTCTATATCAAATTTGAGCAAAAAATATGCATTGGATTTCAATTAATAAACTTCTTCGTAAGAACATTCTATCAAAGATTAGAATTCAGAAAAATTTCTAAACATGCAAAATAGCTTTAAAGCGTAAATGCAATTATAAAAATCAGTATAACTTCAGCATAAATAGGCGTAGAAATAAAATTCTAACAGTTTCATTAAGAAACTTATTCAAACATTAAGAATCGCAAATAAAAATAACCATAATTTCACTGAAAAAAATCGACTTTTCAATATAATCATCTACCTTAAACCGAATAATCGGATCAAATGAAAATGATCCACGTCATCAAATAAGTGATGAAAGGATGAAAACGATAAAGAATTGAAAGTATGCTTTGATGGAATAAGAAAGAATGAAAGGAGTCATACCTTGCCGATGAATCATTCCTCCGTGCATGATTCTGGCCACGATGCACCGGCCTTCCTCGTCCACTTTCAAAGTGATTCCCTGGAAAAAAAGAAACATGCTGATGAATCATCATCGGGTATACATTCAATAGGTTCAATGAGAACATTTAAAAAAATAGGAAGAATGCTGGGGGGAAAATGGGAAGAAATCTTAAGAAACATAGAGGAAATTTTAGGGAGAAAAAGAGTAAATTTTAGGAAAAAATATGAATATATCAAAAAAATTAAAATGAAATCTACGATCGCAAATTTCAAGTTATCATGTGAGAACATTATTATCTTTTACGTCATTATTTGTCTTCATTCATTTAAGTCATTAACCAGTTTAAACCGGTTTGAAACAATCGCGAGACTTCTGTATCGGTCTCCATCCCCCCCCCTCTCTCTGTATATATAATGATAATTTTTTTAAACTTTAGTTTTCAATTTTTCTAGCTGGCAAACAAAATTTTGGAGCTCGACCGATTTTGAGATGAAATAACAGCTATGATGTCATAGTTCTACATTAGCCTTTTAAAAACGCATCCGCTGTCAAAGAAGCATACGTAATAATAACGAAATACTGGTAAAAGCAGGTCAAGCTTTAAAAAATGCACCTATTTTCAAAGAAGCATACATAATAATAATGCAATACTGGTAAAAGCAGATAAAAAATAGATGCGATTAAAAGATGATGATGAAAATTGCTATTTATGCTTTATTCATGCGAGTTCACAAATTGTACAGACTAACTCTATGGCAAAGGATACCGACGTGCTCTGATTGGTCGATTTCTTTCACACAGACTTTCTATGCTGTAGCTGTTACAACCCTGTTTGGTTTCTACGTATTTTTTTTGTCTGTCATTTTTCAAAATGGTGGAATTAAATCTTCCAGAGAAATACAATTATAAAATAATTCAGATTGATGAGAATAGAGCTATTTTTCGTATTTCAGATCTTGTAAATAAAGAATTAGCACAGGTAGCAATTTTTCTGTGAAGTATTATTAAAATAAGACTTGGAAATTAAGCTTTTATTTTACGGGAAATGATCGGCCAATTTTTTAAATAAATTTTTACGTTAAAATCATTACCATAAAATATTTATATGCAAATATACTATATTTATTAAGATATTTAGACGACATTAAACGGAATAGAAATCATTATAATTCTTATTGAATATTCATGCAAAATAAAATAAGGAGATATTTATTTATTAATTTCGTATTCAAATTATTACCATAAGATGTCTATCTGCAAATGTGCTATATTTGTTAAGATATTTAGATTCATATAGTTATTAACAATCTAATTATTAATCTTGATATTTGTTATTAACTTAATATTAAGATTTATAAATATATAAATAGTTAATACATTTCTTTTGAATACTTATTTCTTGCATTTCTATAACACATACCATTACACAATGAATCCATTTTAGGAATGGATTCAAGAATATCAACAAAGATCGAAAACAGTTTGGCACAGTTTTGCAAGGTTTGAGCCAAATAAGCGATAACTACACTATTATGAGTGCCAAGCATTGCCAAAAAGATGCCAAGGCATAGACCAATCAGAGCACGTCGGTATCCTTTACCATAGAGTTAGTCTGTGCAATTTGCGAACTCGCTTTATTCATTGCCTGCGCAATTACGAGCTTAATCAAAACAACGTCATGTTCTCACATGATAATAAAAAACAGTAATGAATCAATGAAAATGATTTTGGAATAGTTCTATAGAGTAATTACTTCGGGTATTCAACTCCCTACTTTTTTGTACGTTGAGACAATAAAGAACCGTCTTCTTTCAAATTATATCTTCCCAATCCACGTTTTTGC
The DNA here is from genome assembly GCF_947563725.1 of Argiope bruennichi. NCBI lineage: Eukaryota > Metazoa > Arthropoda > Arachnida > Araneae > Araneidae > Argiope > Argiope bruennichi. The sequence goes on from NC_079161.1 coordinate 67,615,164, forward strand.
GTTTAGCTTCGTTAAACAGTGGGGAGAATCGGGTATGCATTTTGAATTTCTTCTCATTGATCGCTTGGGACCAACATTTGTAAATTTTATTTAAATCCATTAAAAACAAATTCGATCGAGTTATTAAAATTCTACTCGATTTATTAAAAACCGGGTATTTACATATTGAGATCGCGTATCGAATTTCATAAATGTTGAAATCACATAATTAAATTTCATATTTGCATTTTTGAATTATTATATCTACATACACATGGATCAAGTGAGTCATGGATCAAAATACCGAATGGATCAGGTGCAAAATCTAAATTAGATCCATAATTTGGGAGTAAATCGCATCTATATACATAAAACGATAATGTACGTGGCACAGAAATCGCTGTTATTACTTTATGTCGAATGGCAACATCCAAATTCAACAAACCATTAAATGAATTTCAGATTGATTCATTGAATGTTTTTAAAGATACGTTTAATTCAATTTTTCGGTTATATAATGCATGGAGCAGCAAACTATTATTAGAAATATTCTAGAAAGGGTTGTGTGCATCACCAAAAGTCCATTCAGTCGAATGAAAGAAGATATAAAAGAAATCAAGAAATAGGTTTCAAACAGAAAGTTTAATCGCTTAACCGTTGCCAGGCGGGTACTTGCTGTTTTTCTTATGGAAGTATATTTTCTTATCTTACAAAAAGTAATCATTGTATTATCATAAGGTTTAAAAAATACCGTTTTGATAATATTTATTTCATTTCTATGGGATGATTTCCCTTAAATTTAATGACTTTTTAAATCATTTGGCACATTATCTGAAACAATGTTTTTAAATAAGAAGACAGAATTCAAATTCATCTTTGAAATATTCAATTGGATGTTTTTACCAATCACTAACTCCATCGCAGGATTTTCATTTCCGTTTTTATTTTATAATGTATACACTTTTTAATACGCAATAAACTGATTTAAGTGAATTCATGTTTTCCAATCGCATCAAATAATAAGGTGAAACTTTTTTGAAAAAAACTTTTATAATTAATCATTAAATAGCCTAAAAATTCAATAATCTGGTCAACAAGTTGGTCGCCAAAAGCGTCTAGTATCAAATATTTCATCCATCTAGCTCGATAATTTTTAAATTATCCAGTTCACGTATCCAGAAACAGACAAGCCGACAACAAATTGATGGATTAGTCCAAAATTGGATGCAGATTCATAATTTTAGGGATATTCAAATGAGAAATTTCATTTATCTAGTTTCTTGCGTTGTTAATAATCGTGTTTACATACACACGGACGCACAGACGAGAGAATATTCGAACTAGCATCTAATTCAAGTCAATTAAGTATCAAATAATTTAATTCATTGCATATTTCATAAAGTTGAAAAAAGATTTAATATAAATAAATTTAATTAAAATCAGATTTAAAAACACACTTTTAATATTATATTAAACATCTGATGTTTTTTTTATTTCATTTATTTTCATTATTTTCTAATTTTTAAATGTCAAGATATATTGTTTCCTAATTCACTACAAGATGGCGCCACGAGTATGAGATTAAAATTTATTTTCATTTATCAATTAGCTGGTATTTAACATCTTGTTCCAATAGCGTATTTAACATCAAGAATACTTTAGGCATACTGAGAAGAGAGTTAAAAAAATGTGCGATATTTTATTTTTATAAATGTGAAACAAATTAAATTTCCTGATGTTTGCCATTAATTTTATTACAAAAATATCACGTTCCTTTAAGATTAAAAATTTATTTGTTTACAGCATGATAAATAATGATAATAAATAAAATAAAAATTGTTTATATAATAAATCGTTTGCATAAAAGTAAAAAATATTTTTTTTTTTTTTTCCCCCCTCCTTTAAATATAATAATCAGAAATAATAGCTTACCCACTAATGCGACAGTTTTTTTTTATTTTCCTTCTCATTTTTTTTCTTTTTTTTTTCTAGTTTAAACAGACTTAGCAGTGTTTTGATGTAATTATAAATACATAAAGCGTACATTACAACTATATTCCGAAATAAACAACGGTTATATTAATGACGGCGCAAGCTGCAGTGCTTTTCCCCAAAAGTATCATAAACAAAGTGTTATGAAAAAGCGATGAAAAATTAAGTTAATGGTCCTTACCAAACAAAATTATAAGTGCTATTATCTAGAAAAGACAGAAAAAAAATGACAATTCTAAATAAAACTGAGATTAATTCTTCTGGAATAATAATAAAAAACATGGATCAGTAACATAAACACGCCAAATTATGCTTCTTGTGATATATGTTGATGTTAGTTAAAAATAACATAATATTTTTAGATGGCATTTTTATTATCAATAAATGGTACGATTCTCTAAAGAGTTGATAGTTTAATCTGTAGTTACAAAATTTGGCACATAATTACTTCATTTGAAAGAGAGCTACTCTTTAAGAAAGAATCTTTAAAATATTTTATATTAAATTAAAATTTAAAATGATTTTTAAAGTTTTCCCTCAGTAACTTTAGAGTATACTATGGAACAAAAATCGTTTTTGCACATTTTAAAATAAAAAAAATTTTTTTTTTGGATGATACTAACTTTATTTCTGTAATATTTTTTTAAAAAATTTAATAAGTTATAAAAATTACTTTTAAGCACTATTTTATAAGAATGAGTTTTTTTTTATATATTCGCGTTTAATATAAAAATAAGAATATAAAAAATTAATGTAAATAATAGGTTTCATGTAACTCAAAATATTGGATATTGGATATTGCGGTTTAATATTAAGTGATTAATTCAGTTTATTATTAATCAATGAATCACTAATTTAATTTTTTTATTATTAATTGATTGCTTCAATTTATTTCAAAACAATGTGGGTACCAAGCAGGCATTTTTTCTGTAAAATTCACGTTGTAAAAGTCATTTCTCCTAGAATGCAATGGCTGATGCAATCAAACCAGAATGAAGACAAGACAATTAAAACGAGCTTAAAACATTATGTTAAAATATTGAAGGTTGAAGTTTTGGATCTGCATTGTTTTTCTTTTTTTACTTTCTGGAATAAGAATAATGGTGTAATAACAGATAGAAAGTACTGTAAACGTGTTAAAAAAAAAAAAAAAAAAAAAAAAAAAAAAAATCGGACATCGTTTTAAAGAAACACCCAGCTTCTGATTTCTCTGAGTCAAAAATGCATGTTTTTAGAATTATGTCTGTCCATCAGTGAACATAATTCACAGACGTTTTGAGCTAGATGGATGAAATTTATGATGAAACGAACTTATGATTTTAATCAATCTCAAGGCTGTTGATATCTATGAGTCCAAAATGTACATTTTTATAATCAGGCCTGCGTGTGAATATAATAATACAAAGACGCTTTGAGCTAGATGGATGAAATTTGGTTTACGATGTTTATATTAAAATTGTTTTTTTTTTACCAAATTTTGAACGAAATATTTTCACAAGAAGTTTGCCTGTCTGGCTGTCCCAGTGAAAGTGAACACGATAATGACGAAATGTAAAAAGCCAGATGGGTAAAATTTGGTATACAGTTCACAGCATCTAAAATACAGATACGAATCAAATCCGATTACGAGTGATTATCTCCCGATTTGCTCATTCCATGTGAGCATGTAAACGCAGTAACTAAAATAAAAAACACAGCGAACAAAATAAATGAAATTTGCTATTTGATTATGTTACTAAAATTATAGTTCTGTGCTTGATTTTAATTTTAATCGATCGAAAATTAAAGTATCCCAAAATGCTTACTTAAATTTTTTCTTCCGTGATCTTCTATATTCTAATATACTAAGACGAATAAAAAGCCCATGTGTTGAATTTTGACAATAAAAATATAAGCACTCAAGGCATTCATGACTTTCCAGAAGATTCCTGATTTTTATGCGGCAGAGAAGGCAAATCACACCTTTATTAAAGAGTGAGTGAGAACGATTTAGAGAGACCTACTGATTACCATCAGCAGAAGTATAGAAACTTCTTATAGAGATATACCTCTATATCATTGTGGCGATCATAAATAATTGCGATCTGTATAATTGTGACGATCATAAATAATGGCGATCTATATAATTGTGATGATCATAAATAGTTCCGATCCATATCATTGTGGCGATCATAAATAATGGCGATCTAGAAAAAGTAGAATAAGCAAAAATAGGATAAACAAAATAATTGAATCCAGAATGAATCATGCGTAAAATCGACGATTTGAAATAAATCCAAACATTTATTAAAAATACATCGCACGAAGGAAATAAAATACTTGTATGATAAAAAACAAATAGAAACGTGCTTCATCGATTTTCATCAATGAGACAAGTTCTGTATTTAACTGCATAATATGATGAGTTTAATAATATTAGCGTCCCGTTTTAAAGAAACACTTGTATCTTGGAACAAACGTAATTTTGAACCACCGTTAGACGACGAGGAGGACGACTTGGCCTATCTTGGCACGAACGTAATTTTGAAAAACCTTCAGATGACGGGGATGGGGCTTGAATTGGCACCCCCTCCTTCTCCAAACATCCTAGCCTCATCAACGAAAGGAGATTTGATTTTGATAGATTTAGCGTGCCCCAGACTCGCTTACAAGGCAGATCTTCGATGGAATCGAGTCTTGGATTTGAGAACCTCCGATATCGAAGACCGGCAACCTTATCATCAGGACATCGCCACTCACTCTTAATGTAATGAAGGAAATCGAGTATGCAATTTGGATGTATTCCATATTAGAAATCTGTATGCCTAAAGCATATACAAAATTTCATTTATCTAACCCTTAGTGCTTTTGAGTCATCGTGCTCACAGATGCACAACAGATAAATATATAAGCGAATTTTTGACGAATGCGGTTATAAATTTTAGACAGATTTATAATTTGATACATAGACAACATATAGAAAATCTTTTCTCTCACTTGTAACTATTTTGAATCATCGGTTTTGGAACGTAGATGTATGGACAGAATAAAGAATTTTTTTTATTTATAGACGCTGCCCAATGTTTGAAATATATTTGCATTTTTTATACAAATCCACACACGCTACATTACAAACTAACTTACCACATTTCATTTACCTAGTTCGTCTTGATTTTTTAATTATAGTTGGCTTGAGTATGTGATCGTAGACAGATAGACAGATGTACTGACTGATTCCAGACACTAAAACGGTTACAGTCTGCTCTGCTAACTATACTATCGACGACTAATCGTGTTAACACAGTGGCAGACCAACATAGAGACAGACGGAGCGACAGACAAATTAATAAGCAAACAGATGTTTCAAATTTGTTATGTAAAATATTTTACGATTATTATAAATTCTCTTTGTACATTTTGGGAAAAAGAAATAAAAAAAAAATACAGTTAAAAAAGTAAAATAAGAGTTGTTTTTTTTTACTTGTAATTAAATCTCATATCATAAGTCCCCCATCCACCAAAGTTTCTACCTCATTAGATTCGAAGTTATTTTTCTACTAAAAGAAAGACGACGCTCTTAAAATAAACAGCTATATGACAGCTTTATTTTTTCAAGCAAAGACAGAACAGAGCTTTAAAAAATCACTGTCAATGTGTGTTTGCACCTTTTGCTTATTAATTTTAAAAAATAGTGGATTGTTGGAGACAAGTAAGAAGTTTTTTTTTTTAAGTCTAAAAAATGTGAGATTCCTTTCTTTTTAAGATAAAAAAAAAATTGAAGAAAGCACTTTAAACCAAATGAAAAAAAAAAAAAAAAATTGTGGTCTGACTTTTGGAAATAGTACGAACTTCTTTATAAAAAAAGAAGAGGGAAATTTCGAATTTCTATAGTTCAAAACATTGTTAAATGATAAGTTTTAGGATTGATTCATCTGCCTTTATAAATAATTATAATTTGAAATTATATATTTTTGATACTTTAAAAAGACACTTATTAATAGTAATAATAACGAGCTCATAAAAATTTTTAAATACCGTCGCAACATTTGCAAGAATAAAATCAGTAACTGAAACAATGAAAAAAATCTTGTTATAAAGCAGGCCTTACAGACCTTTATGTTTCTACTGTAAAACATGAAGAAATGAAATGCCACACAAAACTGGCAAAATTGGTACATTTGTTGAGGTTGGGGGCTGTGCCAAAATTGCGATATCTCTATAAAGGAAGGGTGAATAGAGGGTTGGCGATCATTAATGACGATTCCAAATAAAAAAAAAAAAAATACATATATGCAGTAGCATTTAGTCCGGGGGAGGGGGACGGTTCCTTGGCTTATATGATTATCGAAAATATTTAGATATTGAATTTCAGACGCAGCCGTCGTCAGTTGATTGGTTTGTGGACTGTCTATTCCTATACATATATCTGAATGCGATACGTAAAACAACAGGAGTGATCTCTCTGAGACACTTTCGCATTTTCTTTAATAACTGTTTTATTATCCCTTTCCCACATAAAATTCTGTATCTTAGGCAAAGACATGAATGCCACAAGTGCTCAGATTTTACATACATACATAAAAAGACAAAGTATTGTAATCGTCAAAAAATTTTGCTCTCAGTATCCTTTCAGACCTACTCCAAAAAACACATTTTAAAAATTATGTCTATTTGTCTATGAACGTCAGTCACATAATCAAAAACATTTTGAGCCATACGGATAAAATTTGGTATTCGGTGTTTACATCAAATATGTAGATTTGATGTAAATCAATTCAGGAGAATTATCTTTTCCGACTGTCAAAGTGGAAATAAATATGAAAATTATAAATGCAAGGAGTAAATAGATGAAATTTGATACACAGGTTTATCATTTAAAATGCTTTGATACGTATCAAATTTTGAATCGAATCTGTCAAAATGCTGATCATTCATTGGTCTATACTTCCTGAAACAAGCAAACTCTATATTTCGAAAACGCAGTGACTTAAATAAATGGGATTTGGTATATGACCTTATGACTAGGTTCAAGGTCAAATTTTGGTTGCATTAGGTCTAAAAAGTGTCCAAAATGAAAATTTGATTTTTCTGCAAAAACACAATGACATAAATATATCAAATTTGGTATCAAATTTTGTGACTACAAGTGTTGACTTGTCTCAAATTGATTTCATTCGGTCCAAAATGTGTCCAAAATAAAAATTTTATTTTTCTGCAAAAACACAATGACATGAATATATCAAATTTGGTATCAAATTTTGTGACTACAAGTGCTGACTTGTCTCAAATTGGTTTCACTCGGTCCAAAAAGTGTCCAAAATGAAAATTTGATTTTTCTGCAAAAACACAATGACATAAATATATCAAATTTGGTATGAAATTTTGTGACTTCAAGTGCTGATTTGTCTCAAATTGGTTTCATTCGGTCCAAAAAGTGTCCAAAATAAAAATTTGATTTTTCTGCAAAACCACAATGACATGAATATATCAAATTTGGTATCAAATTTTGTGACTACAAGGACTGATTTGTCTCAAATTGATTTCATTCGGTCCAAAAAGTGTCCAAAATAAAAATTTTATTTTTCTGCAAAAACACAATGACATGAATATATCAAATTTGGTATCAAATTTTGTGACTACAAGGACTGATTTGTCTCAAATTGATTTCATTCGGTCCAAAAAGTGTCCAAAATAAAAATTTTATTTTTCTGCAAAAACACAATGACATGAATATATCAAATTTGGTATCAAATTTTGTGACTACAAGTGCTGACTTGTCTCAAATTGGTTTCACTCGGTCCAAAAAGTGTCCAAAATGAAAATTTGATTTTTCTGCAAAAACACAATGACATAAATATATCAAATTTGGTATGAAATTTTGTGACTTCAAGTGCTGATTTGTCTCAAATTGGTTTCATTCGGTCCAAAAAGTGTCCAAAATAAAAATTAGATTTTTCTGCAAAACCACAATGACATAAATATACCAAATTTGGTATCAAATTTTGTGACTACAAGTGCTACTTGCCTCAAATTGGCTTCATTCGATTGAAAAAAACACATCTAAAACATAAATTCTATTTTCGGATACTATTAACCACATGCTAGGGATTAATCGCAAAAATACTCTCCAAGGATCATACAATAAATTCAGTAAAAATACTAAATTCACCCCAAAAGTTAATAATTCGTAACTATATACGCAATGCAAGGTGTTTTCTGGCATGACAAGTTTATCAGAGAGTATGCTAGAAAGTTTTCAGGAAACCACTTCCACTGGTTGGATAAGCGACTGGCAGATATGATTTAAACATTATTCCTTTTCAAAGCATAGAATAAACCTTAACTAAAAAAATTATAATAGAGGAAGGTAAAATAAATGCAAATTATACGTAAAACGAAAGAAAATGTCTGAAAACCTCGAATTTACTTTGTAGTTTCAACAAGGAAATAAAACCTTCTTGCTTGAAAAACAAATGAAGGAATCTTTTTGAGCTATTAATCAGATTGCACGCGAATTCCGCTCTCCAAAATTCGCCCCTAATTAGATTTCAAGTCATTTTCTGTTCGCTGACTAGAGTCCTTTCAGCCAACATCTATCCACGCGCGCTTTCGTTTGCTTTCCAGAGCAAAGTTAAATAAATCTGAAAAAAATAAATTTCTGTATCTATCTACGCATTTTGCTTGCTAATTAAAAAAAAAGTATATTGGTAAGGACAGGTGAAAGTGTGTTTTTTTATTGTTTACATACCTCTCCCTCGTTTTTAGAGGGGGAGGGGGGATGAAAAAAAAAGAATTTAAATCAGGGAGAATAATTATCTGCTGTTCAATATCGGTGTACCACTTTTGAACGAGAATCTAGTTTAATAATTATCTGCTGTTCAATATCGGTGTACCACTTTTGAACGAGAATCTAGTTTAATAATTATCTGCTGTTCAATATCGGTGAACCACTTTTGAACGAGAATCTGGTTTAATAATTATCTGCTGTTCAATATCGGTGTACCACTTTTGAACGAGAATCTTGTTTAATAATTATCTGCTGTTCAATATCGGTGTACCACTTTTGAACGAGAATCTAGTTTAATAATTATCTGCTGTTCAATATCGGTGTACCACTTTTGAACGAGAATGTAGTTTAATAATTATCTGCTGTTCAATATCGGTGTACCACTTTTGAACGAGAATCTTGTTTAATAATTATCTGCTGTTCAATATCGGTGTACCACTTTTGAACGAGAATCTAGTTTAATAATTATCTGCTGTTCAATATCGGTGTACCACTTTTGAACGAGAATCTTGTTTAATAATTATCTGCTGTTCAATATCGGTGTACCACTTTTGAACGAGAATCTAGTTTAATAATTATCTGCTGTTCAATATCGGTGTACCACTTTTGAACGAGAATCTGGTTTAATAATTATCTGCTGTTCAATATCGGTGTACCACTTTTGAACGAGAATCTTGTTTAATAATTATCTGCTGTTCAATATCGGTGTACCACTTTTGAACGAGAATCTAGTTTAATAATTATCTGCTGTTCAATATCGGTGTACCACTTTTGAACGAGAATCTTGTTTAATAATTATCTGCTGTTCAATATCGGTGTACCACTTTTGAACGAGAATCTAGTTTAATAATTATCTGCTGTTCAATATCGGTGTACCACTTTTGAACGAGAATCTAGTTTAATAATTATCTGCTGTTCAATATCGGTGTACCACTTTTGAACGAGAATCTTGTTTAATAATTATCTGCTGTTCAATATCGGTGTACCACTTTTGAACGAGAATCTAGTTTAATAATTATCTGCTGTTCAATATCGGTGTACCACTTTTGAACGAGAATCTAGTTTAATAATTATCTGCTGTTCAATATCGGTGTACCACTTTTGAACGAGAATCTAGTTTAATAATTATCTGCTGTTCAATATCGGTGTACCACTTTTGAACGAGAATCTTGTTTAATAATTATCTGCTGTTCAATATCGGTGTACCACTTTTGAACGAGAATCTAGTTTAATAATTATCTGCTGTTCAATATCGGTGTATCACTTTTGAACGAGAATCTTGTTTAATAATTATCTGCTGTTCAATATCGGTGTACCACTTTTGAACGAGAATCTAGTTTAATAATTATCTGCTGTTCAATATCGGTGTACCACTTTTGAACGAGAATCTAGTTTAATAATTATCTGCTTTTCAATATCGGTGTACCACTTTTGAACGAGAATCTTGTTTAATAATTATCTGCTGTTCAATATCGGTGTACCACTTTTGAACGAGAATCTAGTTTAATAATTATCTGCTGTTCAATATCGGTGTACCACTTTTGAACGTGAATCTAGTTTAAATTCTCAAGAAAATATATATTTAGAAAAATAAATAAGAATAGTAAATAAGGTAAGTGAGCTAATGACTGATTTAATGTAATCAAATTTGTGTAGATATCAGAATAGAAATAATCTATTTAAATTTCATTGCTGGATTGTGTTTTTGTATTTCCGGACTATACAAAGACAAATGTGCTTGAATGTTTAAGAATTAAAATGTCAAGCTTTGATGAATCTGTCAAACACAATGTTATTTTCTCGTATGCGAAGTATAGAAAAAATATTGTAATCATCAAAAAAAAAAAAAAAAAAACTGCGAACAACAGATTTTGTTGAATCTCCACGTTTTATATCTCAGCGAGTTTGAAAACGCATTTTTGTGGAAAATGTATGCCTGTTCCTGAAAAAGAAAATTCAAAAATACCTCTCGACCGATGTTAAATACTAGTTATACGGATGAAAACTGATATATAAAATCTATACAATAAATATAAAAATTCCAGTCAAATTTTGAGAAAAATTATTCAGATGTCCCTCTGTCCAAATATAAATTGATACGATAACTACAAAACGAACAGAGCTAGATAAATAAAATTCGGTACACAGATTTAACATCGGTAGTGTAGACATCTGTGAAATTTTGAGCCAAATCCAACAACGGGTTGACCGTCTGTAGGTCTGTGCTTTCAGAAACATGTAAACGCGATAAACCAAAAACGCAGTGACTTAAATATATCAAATTTGGTATGAGATTTTTTTATCAAATTTTTGTTTCAATCGATTGGGAAAAACGGGTCTAAAACACAAATTCGATTTTCAGATATTAATAACTGCATGCCAAAGATTAATCGCCAAATAACTCGCCAAAGATGGCATGATAGATTCAGTAACAGTGCTAAACACAAGCCAAAGCTTAACATTTCGTAACTATTGTACGTTAATTCCAGGCAAGGCGTTCTCTGGGATAATGCCCTTATTAGAGAGTATGCGAGAAAGCTTTGTGGAGACACCTCCTGATGGTTGGATTTATGTCTGTCTGTGAAAACGATAGCTTAAAAAAGTATCGAGCTACGTACATGAAATTTGGCATGTCATCTTTTCATCAAATTAGCAGATTGCTATCCTATTTTTGATGAAATCCACTAATGACAAAGTTGCTTGTGCCACCGTCTATATTATATATACATGTTAGGTGAATGAAATTTGGTTTCTAAAATTGATAAAAAAAATCGCTATCTAATTTTTTTTACCTTCATTTTTCGTAGGCAAGAAATCCAAATGTTATATATGTTTTTTTTTCTCTTGGTCATTCTACGAAGTTAAACACAAAATGCCTGTATAGGAAAAAGTGTGTAAGTATACAAGAAAACCATTGTTTGGCGCAGCATAGTCAACATCATGGCTATTGCACCCTTAAACTTCAAACAATCAATCAATCATACAAGAAAACCATGAGGAGAACAATTCAGCAGAGCTTGGTCATGTAGATAAGTTTTTGAAATGTGTCAACTTGCTGAACTCTGCGGTATCGTTTCCCAAGGCACAAGATTTATTTTACAAAATGTTTTATCAAACCCCTGAATTCGAAAATAAACTGGGATACTCCGCTCCAATGAAAGATAAATAAAATATATTTTTATTCGAAATATTATATTTGAAATTTTGATGTAACTCTTTCGATCAAAATGCTTTATCTTAACCTCTAGCAACCCTGCCTCAAAGCAACTTCAATCGCTAATAAGCAAGGTGGATACAAAGACATTAATTGATTACATCAACAACACAAGACAAAAAGAAATTGTAAAAAGTTATTAAAACATCTGTAATGTTTTTAATAAAAACTATTTATGTCAGTAAGCAAAAATTAATTTGGCAGATGATTTGTTCTGTATGTTATTAAAAAACATGTAACGCTTTTAATAAGAACCATTGATACCAGCAAGTAAAATCTATTAGGATTTGACAGATGTTTGCTTCTGTTTTTATTATAACATCTATAAAGTTTTTAATAAAAATAATTCATGTCAGTAAGTTTCAATGTGAGCCCTCTAGGTAGATTGAAAAATGTCAAAGCGGCATTCCAATTCGCGCAGGTATTGCCCAACATTTCGACAGTCCCACTATAATACACTGCGTAAAAAAGTAGAAGGACACTTGATTTTGTAACAATAACCGAAAAATATTTTATTTTGACTAAAATTTTTTTATTTGAAACATTTAACAAATATTTCAAAAATACAATTTTAACATCAGAATTATGATGTTCAAACATAAAATATTAATGGCAACAAAAATAGTTTCTCTTTTTTGAAACTTTGTAAAAAAAGTAGAAGGACAGCATTATAATGAATGAAAAAATAGTGACTTTAATAAGGAATGGTCTTCCCATTGGCCTTTATAACTTCAAATATTCTATTTGGAAGTGAATTGTATAGAGTCTGAATTTCAGTTTGACAAAAATTGTCCCACGAGTCATTCATTCAATGCTTCTCGAAGCTGAGTTTGCGAATCAAATTGCCTTCCATCAGCATAAACTCGACGAACTAGCACTGCCCAGATGTTTTCCACTATATTAAGGTCAGGACTTTTGGCTGGCCATGGTAAAACATCCACATTATTTGCTAGGAACCAATTTTTGACTCCAGTCGCGGTGTGAATGGAAGCTCCGTCTTGCTGAAACTTCCACTCTTCACCCCCCCCCCCATGTCAGAGCCATAAGGAAGAAGCTCGTAATTCAGCACCTGAATGTATTCTGTATATTTTTGCCTACCATTTAAGAAAACCAGACTTGTCCTTCCTCCGTATCCAACAGCCAACCAAACCATTAAACTCCCTCCTCCCATTTGTCGTGTTGAAAAGTATTCGCATTCAGTCCCCAGACAATGCCAGTAGTGCTGATATCCGTCTGGACCGTCTAAGTTAAATTTCTTTTCATCGGAAAATATCAGAGAAGTCCATTCTGTAGTCCAGGACATGTGCTCCTTAGTCCACGCTAAACGGTTATCAATGTGAGCTTGTTTCCACTTAGGATGATGTTTCCGTTTTTTGAAAATGAATTTTTTAGATCTTTTAATATAATTGTAAACTGTTTGTTTTGTCACATGATTAAGTCCTGCTTGATTTCTTGCCTTTGAAACACTTCCTTTGTTCTTCTTCAGCACACGAGCAAGTTTTCTTTCATCACGTGGTGTTAACTTCTTCGGTCTACCAGTCTTCTTTTTATTTCTATTTTTATAAATATTTCTGATAAAGTTTGAAACTGTATTGGGGCTCACCTGCAACAATCGAGCAATCTCTCTGACACCTTTACCATCATTTTGATATGCGGAAATTTGCCCTTTTTGCAAATCGTTCAAAGGTATTCCTTTAGGCATTTCTGAGAACGGAGAAACAAAGTACAAAATCACTATTTAAATAAAGAACAACTCACTAAATTAAATATATTAGCAAGTGTCCTTCTACTTTTTTCACGCATTGGAAATTATATATACTTTCTTAATAATATTAGTGGTAGATGTTTAATTTTTGCCTAAAATGAAAACAAGGGTCATTAAACTAAATCTGCATAAATATCTGGTAGTTAGGAGAAAATAAGAGATATTAATTGGCAAAAAGACACTGTCCTTCTACTTTTTTTACGCAGTGTAGAATCTGGAATTCTAATCTTGAGTCTACCAATATCATCCACTGATGTCGTAAGCCCAAAATATAATCCCCTATTTTTATGTAATCCCAAAATTGATATCGAGTTGTATTGATTGAATTAAGTTCATGGACACATAGAAACACATCGAACTTTTCATTCAATAACGGCATTTTGATAGCAATCGAAAGTTAAATCTGTATTTCTGCATTATCTGTTGTAATAAAAAAAAATAATAATACGATAAATTCCGTAGTAAAAATTTACAGTACTATATATTGGTTCTTCCGTTATAATTATTTTTTTATAACCAGGGGAAGGCTTTATGATCATCCTGTATTTCTATAAAGTTTTAGAGACCCCAATTTGGACTCACGACTTTCATTTTAAGAACTCCTATTTTTAAAATCCATGGTCATTTTTCATTCTAAGCCCTTCAGTTTTCAAAACCCTCATCGCCAATCACGATCCAGAGGCGACCGAATCCGAGACGACCTTGAACTCGACTTTTGGGCGGGGCTCCAGCGGGCAGACAGCCAACCATCTGCCGCGCAATCAAAACAGAAGGTTTGATCCTTCGGAAAGGCCGAGATCGCGTCTCACAATGCAGTGATATACGAAGAGAGAGAGCGCAATGAAAGAGATAAACACAAGAGATAAAGAGTCCGGAGCTTTTGCTCTTAAGAGAAACAGATTCAATATTAAAACAGTTGCCCCGATAAAAGGAAAGCACGATGAGTCGATGGAATGTCGCTTTGGCACGTTAATGCAGTTTTTGATACCAGGCGAAGGGTGTGATATGAGGATTATGTCGCCGATCAAGATTTGGTACCTTGAAGATATCTGGAGCTAGATCGTTTTGAACCAGCTGGATATTTCTTAAGGTGTATGTACACACTTAAAACTTCAAAAATCGTTCAAAATATCGAATATTTTTTTATTGCTTAATAATGTTCTCTGATCCTTTAGCTTTAGCAAACGATACCAAGATGTTGTCAATATTCGAAATATTTCTCGAGTTATAATTATTTGTCTTGAGGTGCTTTCATTAAAAACTTTAGTTACGGTGTTTTGAAAACTCATTTTATGAAGAATGATATTTTTCCACTACGTTGATTCATTCAAACAATCATAACTCAACAAGAAATTCACCAAATACAGTTATTTATATATCAAAATAATCTGTATGAGATAGCGGATGTTTTGTGCCTCAATCAAAGTTATATTTATGGAAATAAATTTTTAATAGCTGTTTAAAATTTAAAATTACAGAAAAAAATCTCGCTTTTTCTATTCATTGTTGATGAAACAATTGTTTTAAAAAAACTATACATTTTTATAACTTGTTTGAGGCAGACAACATGAAGACTCATATTAGGCATCATTTCCAACTAGAATTGTGTGTCTGTACAAATTAGAATTTAAGATATCATGTTTCAAAAAATAGGCTAATTAGCTCATTAAATATTATTTAATTAATTAATAATTAGTGTAATATGGTTTTTTTCTCACTGAAATGAGTTTAAACATATATTAATAACCTACTGTGAAAAAACTGGATTTTTAAAGTTAAAATTTAAAAAAAAATCTTCAAGTGTGTATGTACACTTTAAGGATTATTTCATGTCTTTACTAGCTGAACCCGCATTAAACCTGGAGCCTGGATTAAATTAATACAACTGAAAGTTTGATGTCAATATGACATTTAGTTAAAATTAGATGTTTATAAATACATTATTTTTGTGATTACATAAATTGGAATTACTGTTGTATTCAACTTTAAATTTACTGTATTGCTCTTGGGCATACAATGTGTTTGGAGGTTCCATTTAATGTAAATACAAACAAATCTCTTACAACGTATAATTGTCCTTGAAAAGAAAAACGAAGGATTCTCGAAATTCAATCCACATACTGCAATGATTGACCTTCTGACTAATTTTATAACGCAGCTAACTCATTACAGTTGAATATGCAGAAACTTACAAAATATTAAGCATTATGCAACTTTACAAAATATAACCTTCACTTTATAAAATTAGAATGTAAATGCATTCTGACTTATTTATGCGCATGGGCGAAAGAATTTCCTTGACCTCATGAAATTCAAGGTGAATTATATGTCTCGTGGAACCATCTGCATTTAAATACTAACACCAATTATATCGTTAAAACTACCAAACTTTCTCGATAAAACGTTAATTTTGCAAAACACAGCCGTGAATAGGTGCATTAGTTTTTAAATCTGTAAGAAACACACATAGACATACACATATATATAAGTGTGTGTGTGTGTATACAGATATATATATATATATATATATATATATATATATATATATATATATGTATGTATGTATGTATGTATGTACTGATACCTCTTAATCTAATTTAAAATTTAATTAATTTCCTAATTTTTATCTTAATTTAATCCATATCAACTCCAGTTTAAAATACTCTCTTATTTCCTGATCCAACTCCGCCTTTTAATTTAATTAATCCTACACGAGCACTGTAAAACTGCTCACTTCAGCATTTTCTCACGCTCCATATGAAGGGATAAAAATCCTTAATGTTTACAACATTTTTTAAAGATACCTAAAATTCCCTTGCCTACATCGACACGTGCCAAAGGAATCCCTATCAAAATCTCATAGTGAAATTTTGCCATATATATATATATATATATATATATATATATATATATATGTGTGTGTGTGTGTGTGTGTGTGTGTGTGTGTGTAATGATATTTTAAACTCTTAATTTAATACAAATTAATTTCAAAGTTTTATCTTAATTCAGTACATATTAACTTCATTCTAAAAATTTCTCTTATTTCCTGATCCAATTCCACTTTTTCTATCTAATTAATTCAAGAGAAGATTTGTAGAAATGCTTTCGTCAGCGGTTCACATGCTCCGCGTGAAGGAATAGAAAAATGTTCAGCAAGCACATTCTTTTAAAAGATCCCTGTGTTTCCCTTATCAGAATCGACATGTCTGAGAAATCCCTATCGGAATCTTAATGGTATATAAGCACTGTGAAAAAAATATTTTCCCTATCAATATCTCATGTTATATAAGAACAGCGATAATTTATTTCTCTCTCTCTCTTTTTGCCTTTTTCGCTCTTGTGCCGCGTTGTGAGCGGACTTGACTTGTCAGCGCCTCTTGTAAATAAATATACCTTCCCGTGATGGATAAAAGCTACGTTTAAAAATTCTAAGTCTCTTCACTGTCTTCTGCTTCAAAAATTATGCTTATATATATATGTCCAAAATGTATTTAATATATGAAATATATATGTTTAGTCAGGTTTGAAATGGGAACATTCGTCAAAATCTTGAGTTCAAATTTTTTAATGATTACATTATGTGCTTCGTGTTCGAGAAAATAACAATAAAAAAATCTGTTCGACTATATGAGGCTAACCTTCACACGTAGTGATCTTTTGAACAAGCATAGAACAATTCTGAAAATAACAAAATGCATTGTTTTCACGTTGCTTTATGTCTCAGCCTAATACTAGCGTATTTCGTGCTGTATACATCATTTCGATTATGGTCTTCAACTTATAGTATTTTTATAGTGAAGATTTCATTCGAAAAATGAAAGAGGAAAGATGTTGGCATTCAACGTTTGCCAAATTTTGTCACTGTAACCGTAGCGGGAAATTATCGTCTGCCAATTTGCACATCATTCTAACCTTTAAATACCTGCATTCAATTTTCTATAATTCAGTACTTAGAATAACAATTTGTTGTTGTTGTTTATTTCCTTTTTAGTTCTATATTAAATTAAATTTAATGCCATCATTTTTCAAAAACATATTTTAATGAATTTACTAAAAACGCATAATTTTTCACTTGCATTTGATTTCATAATCGTTAATTTATTATTAATTATGAAAAAAAATTAATACATTATAATTTATAATTATTCTGAAACTCGAAATTATTTGTTTTTCATGAAATTCATTACCAAATGTCATCACTGATATGGAACCAAAATTCAGTTAAATTATTTTAGATGACTTTTATTTGCAATTTTTAGTTTTGACTTGAAACTAATCAAAATAAATTCGAATTATAGTCTCTATTGCAATATTAGCTTAATGAATAATTCAGAGAACCAGAGAAACGAACTCCAATTACAGATGAATTCAAATTCAAAACGTACGAATTAGTCAAGTTCTAAGTACTGTATTTTAATTATTTAGGACATTTTTTGTCTTTAAAAAAATCATTTTCATGATCATTTCCAGTAGTCCCACTAAGGAATTAAACTGGCATGCAAAAGAACACACAAAACTCTTTTTTTAGCTACGTTTTAGATGTATTTTTCCAACAAAAAAATTAAATACAAAAGCTAAAAAAACAGTCCTTTACCTGACTCTAGTTGCCTGTGTTACTTTTTTTTAATTAGTAAGCAGAAGATGCAGACAGAGGGGGATATTTTTTCAAAGGCTTGTTTGACTTAAAAGAAAACGAAAGCATTCGGGGATATATGTTGATTTTAAGAGCTCCTTTCCCAGAGCAGAAAATGACTTGAAATCTAATTAGAGAAGAATTTCACAAGAGTTGACTTCGCGTGCAAGCTGATTACAAGTCCGAAAAGACTTTTCTTTTTTTCGAGTAGAGGTTTCTATTTATTCCCTTTTTGAAACTGCGAGATAAAATTTTAGCGAGATACGTGCAGGTTTTGAGACATTTTCTTTTGTTTTGTTTTTAATTTTCGATTTTATTCATTTTTATGTTTTATTTTCGATTTCATTTATTTTTATGTATTATTTCCGATTTATTCTTTGTTATGATTGGACTACTAATACCGATTCAATTCCTTAAAAGCAATCAGTGTTGCAAATCATATTTGAAAATTAATTATTCAAAAAAATGGTGTGGGGGGAATTTTCTTATATTCTTATTGAATACTAGCCGCCTTTGGCGACCAGCCGGTTCGCCAATCTTAATGCTCGTTAAAATTTTAATAATTAAATATTTTATGTAACTCCTATTTTAATAGCTTCTTCATCAAAATATTTTAAAGCTTCAAATTTTAGTAGTCATATAATTCACTCATAATATTATAAAGGCCTTCAGCCGTAACGTAATATGTATCTCTCTAATTTTCTGTTAGTTCCCGTAGAATTTATGCTTTAAGTGTAAATGATAAAAGTGCAATTGATATCAGAACGAATAATATGAGTACTGAAAACAGAGTCGCTGAGTATTTAAACCTTATGGGCGCTAAAGAATATCTTTCTTAATTTATATAATATCTCAAGAACTTTTCAATAAAATTTTCTCAGATTCATCATGAACAGATCGATTCATTAACAATGTTTAGTTTTAAATGCATTAAACACTAAGAAAATAAACAGAATCGTTTAAAATAATCGGTCGAAAATTTGTTAAGCCTAACCTCCTTAGAATGGGAAAAAACTGGTCTTACTCATTTGGCGGTGGGGAGATGAAAAAAAAATTTTTGGCGAGAAAGTTGGTTTTTAATTAATAATTAAAATTCTAATTAAAAATTCAAAAAAGGGACCCCAGGTGCTCGACCTACAAGGTATGTATGTGCCAAATTTGGTAGCTGTAGATCGATCGGTCTGGCCTGTAGAGCGCCAACACACACACACACACACACATTGAGCTTTACAGGGTGTCCCAAAAAATGTATGCACACTTTAAATAATTGTAAATTTGGGGTTTATTATAATTCGAATAATTTTCAACATGTGAAAGATTCTACAAATATCATTCTATTGTTTTGTTATCGCATGTTCTCAAACTGATGTCCGTTCTGCTCCAGACACTGCTGACAACGTGAAGCGATGGAATAGCACACATGATGGAACAATTCCCTTAGGATATTCGTACATTCATGTTCAATGGTTGCCCTCAATTGAACAATTGTTGCAGTTTTATGAACGTCCTGAACAGATCCCTCAGCTTCAAACTTATCTCTAATTCGAGTGATGGTAACTCGTGTAGGTGGTTCTATCCCTCTTAAACTGTCTTTGCACTTCTACTGCATTTTCATACTTCCAGTAGCATTTTAGAATAAATTTCCTTTCTTCAAATTCAAGTCTGTCTGCCATCACTCGGTTCAATGGGTTCAGTCTTTAAAGAAAGAAGAAATAACTCAGTTATCAGCTGCTAAAATGTGTATACATTTTTTGGGGACATCCTGTATATAAGTATAGATGATGCTTTTTGTGTTAGGCTTAGGAAATTCATCGAGAAGTCAATTTCGATCTGACACTTGGCTATCCCGTGCAGCTGGCTGCCATGAATAATTATGTAGGTACTAATGTATTTCTTTGGACTTTTGCATATTCTCATTGAATATGAGTCTTTTTATGTTAGGCCTGGTCAATTCATCCATTCCTCTCTCATTCACCTTCAATCTAATACTTGGATGCTCAGTATATTTGATTAGCTTGCTGAAGCGAATAATAATATAGAATAATATACCGAACAATAATAACTAAGATCAGACACAAAATAGCTACCACTGGCTCATGCCCCATCCATTCCGGTAGAAGGTACGACCGTCATTGGAGATGAAATCACACCCTTTCATTACCTTCAGGAAAGCGAAAAAGCATTTAATTATCTCCTAACTTTCCATTCTCGTACTCGTGGTACTATAGGAAGGATCGCAATACAGGAAAGGGAATCAATCAGGCATCCATGTCTTCTCTCCATCAACTATCCAGGTCAAAATTTAATGGGTCTACAATTTTAGTGTCAAGATAAAATATCAAAGTTCACTCATCTTTTATATTCTCGTATATGAAGTATATAAGAGAAATTAGTATAATAGTTAAAAGATTATACCTCAAGATTTTGAGCAGCATCCATATTTTAGTTCATCCTCAGTCCACAGATTGATTACCTATCTGCCCTTCATGCGAACAATAAAGTTTAGAAACAAATGTATCTAAATGGATGAAATTTAGCATATTGTGCTCTAACAGACCAAAGTTTGTAGTCCTTCAAATAATTGACTTTATGCCTACCTGCCTTTTCTTTGCATGGGACGCCAGCATTGCAACACAATAAGAACCATATATGAAATTTGATCCTTGACAGTAAAATTGAAATGTTTTATCTCTTTCATTGTGCTACGAAGTCAAACACAAAACGAGTCATATTGTATTAGTACACGAGAAAGCTGAGGGCAGAACAGAATTATGAAAATTATTAATTATTAATGCATCAAAAGGTGTATAATTCAGGTTCATGTACTTCTGAATAATCAGACAGACGAATAATTAACAATTAAATGGATTCTGACAATTAAATTTTGGATTCCATTGTTTGCTTTACAGAAAGCAAAAATCGTGGCGTCACAGCATAACGCAAGACAACGTGCAGTTACATTGCTCACGTGACTATGATATCACATATGGATTTCAATGCGAAGATAAGAGACCTCTTTTAAAACAACAAAAGTTATATTTTGCCACCGACCTGACCTTTTAAAATCGTAGTCAAATAAAAAGGATGGTACCTGAACCGACACTCCTATCTACAAACTTCCATGCCAAACCACATGGTAGACTTTTGACTCTCGAAATCAGAATTCATGCACTAGGCTCATACATTTCATCCTTAATGGAATTGAGTTTCAAATCTGGAAGTCTTCCGTCCCAAAATCGAGAACTATCACTGGTTCACGACGAGCTGGAAACCACTATTGGATTTTGAATTGCTATATTTCACTAACTGCCTTTGACGACTAGTTGTTTGCCCACTCAATTCAAGTGTTAATCTCAACTTTGATGAACTACATTTTATCATGACAAAAGAAAGTACTATTTTAAATTATACTTGCAAATTAAACAAAGCGCAATCAGATTGGCAAACAATATTTGCCAACTGGCGAAATCAGTTAGATAGTTAAGCTTGGGGTTCTATCATAGTTTAATTTTATGATATCTCTTGAGACAGTGAGAGACTGATCGACCACTAATCACGTATGAAGGGGCTATTATCTTCCATGTGAAATAAAAATTTTCGAAATCGGCGTAGATATCGCTGTTGAGGAAGTCTGTCATGATTTTCTACCATAGAATCAAAGGATTCCCCAAACTTTCTCGCATGCTCCTAACTGTGAAGGTCTTAATCCTCTTCTTCCACATAAAACCTTGGCTAATTCCGAGAATTTCTTACATGGTATTGGTGAACGATAGTTACGAAATATTGATCTTTGGCGTGAATCTAGCACATTTACCGAATCTGTCACGAGAATATGAATATTTGACACCTTTTTTTCCGGACGAATGACACAAAAATTTGAAACAAAAATACAATTGTAGTGGCAAGATAACATACCAAATTTCATTGATTTAGCTCATTTCATTTATGAGTTATTGCGTTTACATGCACGTGAATGTACAAATTGATAGATGCTCACCTTCCTAAAGAGTGTGGTTCAAAGCTTGATAAATATCGATATTTCATATGCTAGACCCGGGAACCAAATTTTATCCATCTAGCTCTGTGCGTTTTATATTTATAAGGTACACTTATGATTGGCTGTCATTCAGAATTTGATAGAAATCTATAAATTGGGTTGTAATCCCATATACCAAATCAGCTGCCTACTCAATATGCTTTTGAGTTCACAGACAGACAGACGCATAATGCCAAAAAATGCGTCTTTCGAACTCAAAAAATCTGAAACTTGGGGATTCGTAGAAATCTCGAGTTCGAATTTCTTGACGATTCCAGATCTACCCTTACACTTCATAATTAAAAAAAATCAACGACGTTTCTGATTTAATAAAGGACGGAAGGTGACTTTTGAAGTCATATCTAGAGGTCATATATTTTCAAAAAACCAAAATTGTTGAAATCGGACCTATGGTTGATGCTGGGATACTAGTTCTTTCGTTTTTCTGATTACTTTAAACATATAATCCTGTAGACTCATTTGAACGAGGCAAGAATTTACCTAAAATCAAGGCATAAACTTTCGCACATAGTAAACAAGAAATCCAATACGGTCACAGTTAACTACGAATCGCTTTTAAGTAAATCTCCTCCAATCAACAGCTAGTAGATCATTCTAAACACAGGCAGATTAGCATAGCACTTAATCAGCGCGAATCTGCATTGCCTAATCCGAAGGATCCGTAACTGGGCTCCATTAACCGAGTCCGTAGAGTAAATCACTCATTCGTTCACGAGGACTCGGTAGCCGAACGTCATTAGGTCCGGATTAGTTAGAGCAAGAGTGTTGTAATCGGTAAAGCTGGAAGGCATGCATATGATTTGGATCTAAAAGCGTCGCATTCATGTTAGAGAGTGTTTGGATTTAGAAAGTTGGCACCGAATTTATTGAAATATGGAAATTTATCCGGAGAAAGAGCATTAATCACGGTGAAAGGATAGCAGTGTCGTAGCGAAGTTAAATAAAGTAATTTTTCGTCTGCTCTTAGCGATACCATTCTCCCCGAAACTTTCTCGCCTTTTCTTTAATAAATGTACTTGTGCGTTATTAACTACATGAAAGTGGCGAACAATAGTTACGAGTGAACTTGTTAGAGAGCGACTTTTGGCGATTAATCGTTATCGATGAATCAGTACCAACAAACCGAAAGTATACTGTGAACGTATTTTTCAGACTAATTACAATTAAAATTTGATATAAAACAACGATTGTAGTTACAGGATCACATTCCAAATTTTTTTTAAATTTAAGTTGTTGCATTTTGGAGTTATCGTTTTTATATACTTGTTAAAATCAAATGATGAAACAGCTCAAGAATTTTAAAATTTGATGCATATGTACAAATTAAATGTTAAATCTGTGTAACAGATTTCACTCACTTAGCTCTCTTCTTTTTGTAATTATCATGCTAACTTGTAACAGTCGGACAGACAGATTTCCTCTGAATAGATTTCGTTCAAAATTTAACAAAAATCTACGAATTTTGAATACAGACCATACACCATATTTCATCCATCTAGCTCAAAGCTATCGTATTCATAGATCACAAATACAGATCTAAAAATGTGTTTTTGGGATTCAAAACGGTTTAAAACGTAAAATTTCGCCAAAATATCGATTTTTTTTTTTTTTTGACAATTTACAATACTTTCTTTTTGTATACATCGAGTACTAGAAAGCAAAAGCGTAAAATCAAAAATTGGTATCTCATATTTTGGGTATTCTTCCCTTCTTTGACATCCCCCTCACTGCGCCATTGAAAGTAACGGTTGGGAAACATTTAAAGCCAAACAAACAAACAAAATTGCTTTTATAATCCATATGTGTAAAAAAAACCATGAACAATCAAGAAAATAGTTTCCCAGTTTTTCAATCAATGGTCCGATTTCGCCATTTTCCACTTTATATGAAAATCTGTGATCTCCAAATTCGTCAACAACTGCCACTTACTCTTCACCACCTTCCATTTGCAAGAAAAATCTCAAAAACTCTACTTCACTATGCACTCTCTGAGGGCAAGATATCTTGACAGTATCTCTCAACCAGGATGACTATGCATTTTTGAAATCTTTTATTTGTTATGAAATTTCTTTTTCGTAACGTTGACAGTTTTTACAGATGCGGTTAACTCAAAGCTTCGCGAAAGTAGTTGCAAAATATTATTAGAAATACTCTAAATAGAGCGTAACTAAAAACTAAATTCAGTAAAAGGAAAAGAGATGTGTAAGAAATCAAGAAACAGGCATCAAGCAGAAAATTGAATTGGCGCCAAAATAGGCTTAACTGTAATAGTTTACATAAATCTAATTATATGATATCACGAACAATAGCCACTAATAGTTTGAATAATAATCGGTAATAATTCATGTTACTTGAACTCTTATTCAAGTTATTATGAATAACAATCGATATTAGTATGAATAATAATCGGCAATAATTCATATTACCTGAACTCTTATTCAAATTATTAAGAATAATAACTTTATTATTTTTAATAAGTATGAATTTAGAGTTAGTATGAATACTATTAGTAGTAATCACGATTAGTATGAATTAGAGTCCGTAATAATTCATTCTACCCGGAGTCTTAAAGAAGTTATTAAGAATAATAACCATGATTAGCATGAATAATTCATATTACACGGACTCTTATACAAGTTATTATCCGCGATTAGTAAGAATAATATTCGGAATTAATTCATTCTTCCAGAATTCTTACACAAGTTTTTATGAATAATAGCCACGATTAGTATGAATAATAATCAGTAATAATTCATACCAGCCGGTCACTTATACAAGTTATAATGAATAATAACCGCGATTAGCACAAGTAACAGTCGGTAATAATTCATATTACTCGGACTCTTATACAAATTATTATGAATAATAACCGCGATTAGTATGAATAATCTTTGGTGAAAATTTATATTACCCAAATTTTTATACAAGTTTTTAAGAATAATGGCCATGATTACAATGAATAATAGTCGGTAATAATTCATACTACCCAGAGTTTTATATAAAATTATCAAGAATAATGGCCATGATTACAATGAATAATAGTCGGTAATAATTCAAACTACCCAGAGTTTTATATAAAATTATCAAGAATAATAGCCGCGATTAGTATGAATAAAAGTCGGTAATAATTCATACTACCTGGACTGTTATTCTAGCTATTAAGAAAAATAACCGCTATTAGTATGAATAATAGTCGGTGATAATTCATACTACCTGGACTGTTATTCTAGCTATTAAGAAAATAACCGCTATTAGTATGAATAATAGTCGGTAATAATTCATACTACCCAGAGTTTTATATAAAACTATTAACAATAATAACCGCAATTAGTATGAATAAAAGTCAGTAATAATTCGTACTACCTGGACTGTTATTCAAGCTATTGAGAAAAATAACCGCTATTAGTATGAATAATAGTCGGTAATAATTCATACTACCCAGAGTTTTATATAAAACTATTAAGAATAATAGCCGCAATTAGTATGAATAAAAGTCAGTAATAATTCGTACTACCTGGATAGTTATTCAAGCTATTAAGAAAAATAACCGCTGTTAGTATGAATAATAGTCGGTAATAATTCATATCACTTGGTTAGGTTATAAGTAATAACCGATATTGATCTTAATAATTGTCGGTAATAATTCTTATTACCCAGCCTCTCATAC
The DNA here is from genome assembly GCF_947563725.1 of Argiope bruennichi. Classification (NCBI taxonomy): domain Eukaryota; kingdom Metazoa; phylum Arthropoda; class Arachnida; order Araneae; family Araneidae; genus Argiope; species Argiope bruennichi. The sequence continues at coordinate 67,641,237 of NC_079161.1, forward strand.
AAGTTATTATGAATAACTACTATTAGTATGAATAATAGTCAGAAATAATTCATACTACTCAAAATTTTATATATGTTATTTAAGAATAATAATCGCGATTAGTATGAATAATAGTTGGTAACAATTCATATTACCTGGTCTCTCAAACATGCTTATTATAAATCATAACCGCGATTAATATGAAGAATATTCGGCAATAATTCATTCTTCCCGGATTATTATACAAGTTGTTAAGAATAATAATCGCGATTAGTAAGAATAATATTCGGCAATAATTCATTCTACGCAGATTCTTATACAAGTTATTATGAATAATAGAGCAATTAGAACGAACAATAGTCGGTAATAATTCATATTACCCAGATTCTTACATAGGTTGTTATGAATAACAACTACGACTAGTATTAATATTTACCGGTTAGCAAAGAATATTAACTGAATTTATCACTTTAACCAACACCCATACATTTTAATTTTAGAAAACAACAAACAAAATTTTTAAATTTTATTTCATATTTTATGAAAATATTAGTTATTATAACTTAATTATTATCCTCTCAATCATTAACCAACTATTTGAGAAAAAAAGAGAAGTATGACACTAAAGAGATGAATTCAAAAAAGTTACAGAAATGAAAACTGACATCTAACTCATAAAAATCTAAACTTTCATAAGAGCTCCTTATTCCCCGGCGCTATTTTTAAACAATAAATCAAGAACAGGAGCACTTTGGCAGTCACTGCGGCGGCATAAAAAATATGGAAGATGATGGCAAAAAGCATTCTCCACCGGGGTTCTAAATAAAAGTTCCGTCGGCACTTTGAGTGAATGGGTAGTTCAGTGTAAAATAGTGCGCCGGAAGATGGAAGATTGTTGCAAAATTGAAACTTGGCAGCGGGTCTGAAAGGGGTTTTTCAAGCAACAGGGCGATATTTATGGCGGAGACAGATACATTGTAATGAGGAATAGTGGAGTTAATTGTTTTTTATTGCGTAAGTGTTTCACTTTCTTGTACACGGTGCATACAAAGAAGTGTTTAAGGTATCCGGCTATGTTCGGAAAAAAATGTTTTTAATCCATCAAAAAATAATTTATTGCGCCAAATAATTAAACACGCCTTAAAAAGCCACAATTAGAAAAATATACCTGTTATTTATTTATCTATTGTTGTTGATTCTAATGGCACTTTATATAGACAAGCTTGCTGACGAAATAAACGATTTTAAGCCGAGGGTGCGTCTCTTAATTTTTAGTAGCGCCAACTAGGGCCAAGAGTACGTCTTAGCTACTCACGCATCACATTCGTTTGCACAGCCCCTTTTTACAGGAGGTTATATTCACACATCTCACAGATAGAAGAACAACCATGCCTGAACCGGGACTCGAACCCAGATCACGGAGAAGACGCGCTACCCCTATGTCAGAATGCCGGCTTATTTATTTATAATACAGTTAAATGGATTACCTGAAATAATGGAATTCTTAAAAATATCTACTTCAAGTGTTTTAATAATTACAATATTTCTACGTCATATAAAAAGTTTTAAAAAGCAGCCGGAGAGGTCTCCATGATACTTTCTCGCATACTCTCTAATAAAGGTGTTATCCCAGAAAATGCTTTGTATAGCTTTGGCGTACAATAATTACGAAATATTAAAATTTGGCGTGAATTTAGCATTTTTACTGAATCTATCGTGGCATCCTTGGCGAGGATTTTTGGCGATCCGAAAAATCGAATGAGTGTTTTGGACGCCTATTTACCAAGCGATTGAAACAAAAATTTAACACAGAAATACAATTGCAGTCACAAAATCCCATACCAATTTTCATATATATATATATAAATTTTTGCGTTTTTCAGTTATTGCGTTTATATGCTTCTGAAAGTACAGACCGACAGACGGTGAACCCATTGCTGAATTTAGCTCTAAGTTTGACAGGTGTCCTCACTATAGATGTTAAATCTGCGTACCGAATCTTATCTATCTAGCTCTTTTAGTTTAGTAGATATTGTGTCAACTTATATTCGAACAGCTGGACAGATAAACTTCCTCTGAATGGATGTTGTTCAAAATATGATAGAAATCTACAAATTTGATCTCAAGTCCACATAGATCAAAGCAGTTTGCAGTTATCTTTATCACAGACAGACATTTTCCAAAAATGTCTTTTTACAGCTCAGGGAGATTTAAAACGCTGAGATTCGTCAAAATATCGAGTTTGAGTTTCCTAACGATTACAATATTTTTTCTTTACTTCGCATACGAGAAAGTAAAAAGATTTAAATAATATGATTTAACTGCAAACGATAAAACTGTTTCTCGTAAAACGTTGAAATTATCGTTTGCTCCAATCAGACTCTGATGCTGAAATAATTAGACCATTACATGTTCGTTCGTGGAAAATTCAGTATTAATCGATTTAAGTTTTTCTTTTAAATTAAAAACAGTTTTTTATATTTTTATAAATATTGAAACATTTTTTTTTGTATTAAGTTTTGGGATGGATAACTTTGTGATCCCTGTAAGCATGTAAAGTACTGCCACGATTATTATCTATACTTATAATAAAGCTCAATGTGTGTGTGTGTGTGTTGGCGCTCTACAGGCCAGACCGTTTGACATACAGCTACCAAATTTGGTACATGTATACCTTGGAGGTTGGGAATCTGCACCTGGGGTTTCTTTTTTCGAATTTTTAATTAGAATTTTAATTATTAATTAAAAACTAACTTTCCCGCCAAAAAAATCTTCCATTATCCCCAGCGCCAAACGAGAAATTCTTCAGTTTTTTTTTCTCCCAACAGTAATGAGGCTAGGGTTAAAAATTTTCGGCGGATTATTTCAATCGGTTCTGTTTATTTTCTTAATGTTTGATGCATTTAAAATTAAACATTGTTAATGAATCAATCTTTCAGATTCATTCTGAAGTACTTTTGAATTAAAATAAAACAGAATAAAGGAAATTAAAAATTTCTAATCCGCATAGCGTTACCCCAACTGGCGTAGAAAAAATCACGTATTTGCGTTACGTAACCAGCGAAGAAAATTCACGCATGCGCATTCTGTTCTGATTGTTGCCATGACAACGTTGTCAATGGATGATTTAAATTATTTTTGGGTTAGTTGCATGCTTTTGTAAGTAAATTGTATTTATGTTAGTTATATATTTTTTGTATATGCTTATAGTTTTAAGTACATCGTTTTTTAAGTAGTTTTTTTAAAACCTGTTTTCAACCGCTTATTTTAAACGATTCGTTTTATTTTCTTAGTGTTTGATGTATTTAAATTTAAACATTGTTAATGAATCGATCTGCTCATAATGAATCTAAGAAAATTTTGTTGACCAACTCTTGAGATTTTACATAAATTAAAAAAGATATTCTTTAGTGCCCATAAAGTTTAAACGCTGAGTGACTCTATTTTCAGTAATCAGATTATAAAAAAATGCTTTGTTTCAGTAAAAAATATTATTATATTAATTGAAGATAAATTCTTTCCACTTTAATTTAAAGCATAAATTCTACGGGTGCTAACAGAAAATGAGAGAGATACATATTACGTTATGACTGAAGGCCTTTATAATATTATGAATGAATTATATGATAATCAAAATTTGAAGTTTTAAAATATTTTGATGAAGAAGCTATTAAAGTAGAAATTGCATAAAATATTTAATTATTAAAATTTTAACGAACATTAAGATTGGTGAACCGGCTGGTCGCCAAAGGCGGCTAGTTTATTAATAAAGCAAAATAATTTTCTTTTAGGATTATTTTTATATATCTTATCATTTAAAGTTTTTATTCTGTACTATTATAATTTTCTTTGTTTATTTCATTTGAATGTTGGGGTTTTTTAAAAAATTTTCATAAAATAATAGAAGACCTTTTTAAAAGCCAACGATTTTTTCTATGCTGATTTAAACTAATTTAAATTAAAATGTTATCAATCATCCAATAAAGAATAACATTTTTTTATACTACGGTGTGTTTTGACCCCAATGTAAGGAACAAAGCGCGAAGAAAAAGGAAGCTCCTTTCTTTTTTTTTGTTTTCTGGTATACAAAGTAAAAATAATGTATTGTAATCGTCAAAAAATTCCACAATACGATTTTGACTAATTTCCACGTTTCAGAATTCACTCAGTTCGGTAAACACTTTTTAGCATTATGCATGTCTGTCTGTCCGTGAACACGATAACTATAAGACACATTGAGCTAGGTGGATGATATTTGGCATACGGTCTTTATGCAACATTTGCTGATTTCTATCGAATTTTAATCCAGTATTCAAAGAAAGTCTGCCTGTCCGGCTATCCTAAAATAACTTGATAACTACAAAACGAAGAGAGGTATACAGATAAAATTCCGTAAACAAATTTAGTATCTGAAGTGTCGGTACTTATCAAATTTGAAATACAATTCGTCAAAGGGTTGACCGTCTGACGATCTGCATTGACACGAGCATGCAGATAGATAAGATATATAAAACTTAGATAGATAATATTAGATATATAAGACTTAGATATATAAAATTTGATATGTGATTTTTTTAATACATTTGAAGTTTTGTGTCAAATTTTGGTTTCTGTCGGTAAAAAAAATATCGACGAAAATGCGTAATCGATTTCCTCATGAATGTGTCAGCGATTCATCGTCAATGATGACATATTTGTTTTAATGAAAACGTTAGACTCTTTGCCAAATTTCGAGTAGAAAAAACGCATCTAAGATACAAATTCGATTTTCAGGCAATAACTGCATGCCAAGAAATAATGACCAATAAATATAGCCAAGCATCACACAATAAATATAATTAAAATGCCAGATTTACGCCAAGCATCAATATTTTGTAATTATTGTTCGCAAGTGCCATGAAAGGCAATCACAGCCATACCCAGTTTTATGTACTGGGGGGGGGGGTATTTTTATTATAAAGTATGCGAGAAAGTTTTTGGGAGACCACACTCGTTGTTTGTTTTATAATAGATTATATTATATGTACTTCAGTTATACTCAATTTAGCTATTTAGTTTTAAAAATTTCACTTACAAATTCAAAAAAGAATAACAATTGCTGAGAAGTGTATTTATTTAAATGATGCACTACATGATCATTTAATTGTTCAATCGCAAATAAATCTTTATAAATACAGTAAGGAAATAATTGAAAATAAATTTCAAGCTTTAATTTTATATTCAAATAAATTAATTAAAACTTTTATCATGTATTTATTTAAAATCTAAAAGTTTATTAACTAAACACAGAAAATTAATTAATGAAGAAACAATATTTTTGGTTCAACATACATTGTGAAGCTATAGAAGGTTAAAAACTACAGTATCCTTACGATTATAAGACATTAATTTCCATTTCTGAAGTGTGCATATATTTTTTATAATTACCTGCAATGTAAATTCTGTTATATTTATAATTTTGGTTAGACAACTCATTAAAGCTTATTTTTTGTTTTCGCAATAGGCTGATATAAAATGCAAACATATAATAAATGAAGAAGATACGAAACAGAAATATTGCATCTTAATTTAAATTTTTATGCGAAACCAAGTAAGTTTATAAATGGTATATAATGAATCTTTAAATCAATTATTTAAATATGCTTTAATTATACGAAGGCTGCCTAATTTTTGCTTTGCTCAAACATATTTTATATGTAAACAAATGATTTAAATGTTGATAGAACACGTTTCTAAAGAATAACGGTTGTCTATGTTTTAAATTAGAAACACCTGCGCAATCAAAAATGAGATAAAACATATTAAGAAAAAGTTTATTCCAAACGATAATAGATGACTAATAGAGCAGTTATTTCTCATATTATGTAGAGGAAGCTCATTAGAATTCAGAGCGGGATTTTTTAATAGAATTTTAATGATACTTTGGAGATAATGCAAGTGGTATTTTTTATAGAAATTTACTTAAGGTCGGTTGTATAATGCGCGTACTTAAAAAAAATCGTCACCGTTTTTACTTAAACAATGAAGTATGTTTAGTAAAATGAAGAAAATGAATTAACACATTATATCTTTATGATTTATAAATTTTAGAGTGTATATATGTATGTTTGCTTTCTTATTAGTTGATAATTATGAAACTTAGTAAATATGGTTCTTTATTTGTAGAGTAAAGAACTCTAGCGAATATTTTTTTAATATATCTCGTTTTTATTGGGATTGAACATTTTAAAAATTCATAATCATGACATTTCAGAATAATCTGTTTGGGGCTAGGAGAAATCATTTTACACCTTTCAGTTCGTTTTAAAAATGCCGTGTATTAACTTTTTTTATTTAAATAATTATTTTCTGCTCTTTAGTCTTATGTGTGTGAAATTACAATCGATTTTAAATTAACTTTCCGTTGAGCTTCCGTTTCGTTCTGATTTCGTATGGCGCCATCTGTCGATAATGAAAGTTTTTAATTGATTTCAAAATTTGTATCGGAAAAGTAAAGGAATAGACAGACAAGAAAGCGAATTAATCTCGCATTGTTAGTCAGTTCTAAACTATTTTTATACTATTGTTTTTATTACTGATTGAACTACTTAATTTTATTTACTCCCTTCGTTGCTTAAATTTTACCTCATATTTCATTCAGAAGTCGGAAAATTGTATGATAATATCGGAGAATACATCTTTCAATTTGGAGACAGAAATCACAAAAAGTTCATAAATTTAATCGCAAATATCTCTATCAATTTTACAAATAACCCCATATAACATTTTCTTTGATTTTTACAATAGTATAGCGCATATATTTTTAACTGAACGTTTTAGTCAATCCATTTTATTTTTTGAGTTATTTTCATAATTTTCTTATTTAGCCGCTAGGGACGCTGTGAGCTGCTTCAATAAATTCAGCTTAGACATTTTACTAGACGTATATGTCACTTTGATGGCTGTATGAGGCATCATTTTGAATTTAAAGAGCTTAAAGGGATTTGATCGACCATCCTGTATAAAGAGACACGATGTACACAGAAATAATCAACCTGCTGTTAAATTAGTAAATAAAAATTCGAAGCAGAATAAAGAAGAAAAAAACAAACAATCAAAATATTTTTTTTTTTTAAATTCAAATGATGATGATGTTGTGTCCGCGTTACCACGGAAAGGGGGATGCAGTAGCTTCTGAGGGTAAAGACCCCTGAGCACCCGAGGGCAGAAGTCTGACTTCTAGTTCATATCAATATGACACTCACACAACTCCTTTTTACGGGGGGGGGGGAGCGACTCTTTCACACACAACACAGATAAAACACTGGGTGAAGAAACAACCAAGCCCGAAGCAGGACTCAAACCCGGGACGTCCAGGTTACGGGGAAGATGCGCTGCTCTTAAGCAGGACGCCGGCAAAAAAACTCAAATCAGTTGTTTGAGTAAAAAGCAGACTTCAAATTAGAAAGAAAACCGTCTAGAGAGAAGTTAATATTCTAAGCGATAGCCCAGAGAAAGAAGAAACTGGCCACTGGTCAGTCACGTAGAAAGAAGGAAAGAAATAGAAAACTACAGTTTAGAAGTCACGTGGGTCATTGCACGACAGAACTTAATTTCACTGGGCAGCTTTTCCAGATTTATTTTTCTGTGTTTTATTTCTAATGAAAGTTGGCTTATTATTCCATAAAAGGGCAAAAAACACAGATTATTATCACAAAGAACAAGATTTCAGAATCATAGTACTTCTGAGAAAAAAATCAAATAAAACGCAAACATAATTTTAAACAGAAAAAGAACTATACGTGATGCTTTCATAACGAATGCATGATTGTGGTAAATATCAAAGGTGACCTAGAGCACTCGACTTTTTATGCGGCATGAACTGGTGTCATTAGAGTAAATGAATAAATGTGGCCAACAAACATGCAATGGTCAAAGCTTACAACATCATATTTCGGGGATTATATTTTTGAAAATTCGACGTAGAATTCTGCCAAGGAATACTTTATACCTCTGAGATGGTGACTGATAACTTTAACCTACTTGCATCCGTAACCGGAGTAATCCGCACACAACGACTGTCAGTTATAATCAATAGCATATTGTGAGGATAATCATTCATAAATAAATTCGAAATTCCATTCTGTTGACAACTGATATATTATTTCACGCCTAATGATAATTAACAGGTGTCTGGAACGTTTTATTTCATCACTGATGATAATTCACCGCCTTCGTATACAATTTCCTCTATATTTGATACATAACGGCCATTGCGAATGCTTTATTCCACCGCTAATAATACCTGACAGGTATCGTATTCTATTTTTCCCCCCTTATTAATGACAACTGACAGCTGTCACAAACGTACTTTTCTACGGCTGATGATAACTGGAAGCAACTGAGTGCGGATTATTTCATCGGTGATGATATTTGACAGCCGTTGCGAATGCATTATTTCATCACTGATGAGAACTCACAGCTATCGTAAACGATTTCACCCGTCGTTGATGATAACTGACAGCTATCACGTATGATTGCTTTTACTGTTAATGATAACTCACAGCCATCGTATATAATTTCTTCCGCCGTTGATGATAACTGACAGTTATCATATATGATTGCTTTTACTGTAAATGATAATTCACAGCCATCGTATATAATTTCTTCCGTCGTTGATGACAACTGACAGCCATCATGTATGATTGCTTTTACTGTCAATGATAACTCACAGCCATCGTATACAATTTCTTCTGCCGTTGATGATAACTGACAGCTACTATGTATGATTGCTATTACTGTTAATAATAACTCACAGCCATCGTATACAATTTCTTCCACCGTTGGTGATAACTGACAGCCGTCGCGAACGTATTATTCCACCATAGATAATAATAAACAGCTATCGTATAATATTTTTTCCTTCGTTGATGATAATTGGCAACTATTTGGTGAGAATTATCTCACAGTTGATGATAATTGACAACCGTCGCGAAGATATTATTTCGTAACTAATATAACGAACAATTGTCGTGTGCGATTTCTTCCATCACTGACAATAATTAGTAGCCGTATCGAACGCATTATTTCATCACTGATAATAACACATAGCTATCATATAAGATTTCATCCACCGTTAATGATGACTGACAGCTATTGAGTACAATTGCTTCTCCTGTTAATGATAACTCATAGCCATCGTATATGGTTTCTTCCACCACTGATGATAACTGACAGGCGCCGCGAACTTTTTATTCCACCATTGATGATGACTGACAGGCGTCGTGAATGTATTATTCCACCATAGATTATAACTGGCAGCTGTCGCATTCTATCTTTTTCCATCGTTTAAGATAACTGACAACCATCGTGAACGTACTGTTTTACCACTGTTGATAATTGACAGCTATTGTGTGCGAATTGTTTTACCTTCATGCTAATTGACAGCCGTCGATAATATATTTCATCAGTGATAAAACAGGCCGCTATCGCGTGCGTTTTCTTCCATCCCTGATAATAATCAATAGCCGCGACGAACACATTAGTTACTGATAATTGACAGCTGTCGCATATGATTGATTCCACTGTTAATGGCAACTGATACCAGCAGCGACTATTCTACCACTGATGATAATTGGCAGCCTTTGAGTGCTGATTATTTCACCGTTGATGATAATTGATAGCTGAAGCGAAGATATTTTGCACCACAGATATAAATGAAAGCTAGTGTGTACTATTTCTTCTATCAGTTGATACCCGTCTTGAACATATTATTTCGCCACTGAGGGTTACTGACGTCGTAAGCGTAGTATTCTACACCTGGAACTATCTTGTGCAGATTATTTCACCGCTGATCATGACTGACAGCTGTCACGAAGATTATTTCACCATTGATATAAATGACAGCGACAGCGAAGCGTGAAATTTCTTCCTCTACTGATGATAACTAACAGTAGTGGTGAGCGTATTATTTTATCTCTAATGATAACTGACAGCTATATAGTACGATTTCTTCGTCAGTTAATGATAAGTGACAACCGCCGTCGTGAAAACACTTTTCCACTATTGATGATAAACAACAACTATTATGTTTTCTATTCAGGGGAACAAATTGGTTAAATTATTGTGATATTTTTGTCATGCCTTTATCATTAAATTTCCTATTTGTAAAAAAAATCAAATTCAGGGAACTTTTTTGGCTGCAGCAGGAAAGGTCAGACGAACTCACCATGGCTTCGTCGGTGTTCTTCTGGAATTGTACGAGTCGGACCCTAGTGACGCTCTCCATGTCCGAGTCGTCATTTCCCGGTGGATCGGGGTCACCGTTCAGGTAGAGGGGGGCTGGCGGAGGGGTCACTCGGAGGGCCTCCTCCCCGTACACTTCGTGCGCCACCACGTCCTGGGCCTGTAGCAGGGCCTGAAACAAAAATATAAAAAATAAATTTAATTATACTTTACCTTTTATAATATTTATTATATCTATTATATAAAAGTAATAAATAATTTAATACACCTATTCTCAAAAAAGTTCTAAAACTCACTTTATGAAGGAAGAATGAATAAGAACATAACTTGCTTATTTGCTTCCTTCGAACCTTCCTACCCTTGTAATTAAGTGTTTTTACCATTTTACACATTCAAAAATTGAAATGCGGATTACAAGACTATTTTCGTAGCTTCACTTCTGCAAAACTTAAGAACCGTTGACCTTTAAGCAAAATTTCATCTGATGAAAAAGTCGCACGGAGACAGATCGGGTGAACAGGTGGTTAGTGGATGCATTAAAATGCGATATCCTGACAGGAATTTTGACATTAGCAGGAATATTATCCTCTGCTGATCCTACTTATATCACAATAGGAATATTATTCTACTTATATCCATCTTATCGCGATGCGTACCCTTGTTTTGGTTTTTACCCTGATGAAAAGTTTGGACTATTTACAGTCACAGGCTACGTGCATAAGCATTTGAGCTGAACGAAATTGGTTATGCGAATCGTTTACATGACACACCTCGTTCGTTTTTGGATAATGTTGTGGTGGTTTGGGATGAACGAGGATAGAACCTGAGACCTTGTGGTTCGCAGCCCAGTAACATGACCACGATACAAAAGCAATTGCCCGGGTTGTGTAGTTGTTAACTGGCTTATAAGCTTTTCACCACAATGTCATAACAGATACATATAATGAAAAAAGTCATCTAAACTCTCTAAGGGTAGACCTTTAGATTTAGAACTTCCAAATGTTGCAAGCAGTTACATCTTGAATAGGAGGTGCTCGATATAAAAGAGTTTTTCAGAATTTTAATTACATTTTTAATGTTTCTTCTCAGTAACGGATATTATTATAAGATGAAAATCACCTTTATACCATTTTGAAATTCAGGAAATTAATTTTTAAGTGTTATCAATTTCATTAATATTCTTTTTATGACTTTTAATAATTTCAGAAGATGTTTTAAGTATATTTTACGAATTTTCGTTGTTTTAGTTACTGTCCTCATGGCGTTGCAGTCATATTAAATAAATTTTTGAATGCATGTGGTTGCTGCTATATCATTAAAAGTAAGCATTAAAAATAAAGCAAGCATTAAGAATGCAAATCTAAAACAATATCATGCTACAAAGTTTCAGATCGGAGATTCGAGTCTTTTTTTCAATAATTTTTCATTTTTAGATGGCAACAGAGAAAGTGGCGAACATTTAAAAAAAGGCTCAAAGCTAGTACGTGAAATTATTATTACAAAAATGCAGATATTAGTTAAAAGCCCTTTTCATTTCATTCATTTAATGTTGTTAATTGCTTTTCAAATCTTATTTACTTTATCGAAACATTTTACATATTACTAGCACTTTTCTCTCGAAGTTTAATGTTTTTAGCAGGAAAAATAAAATTCCTGCGTCAACTTTATTTTTTAAATGAAAGCCAGCACTTAACTTCCGTCTCAAATAAATAAGATTTGATTTACTCCAAAAGTAGCGAAAAAAAGAGCATATAATAAAAGCTTTTGATGTTGTTGTCGAAAGAGTGTTATTCCCAAAGCAGCAGTTTGAATTCTTGCATATCTAAAACCTGAGAGAAAATTGTTTTAGATATTTTATAGCTTTCCTTTAAACTTTACAATCTTCTTGTTGGACAAAAGGCGGGAATTTAATGTCTTCGGACAAGGCATAAAAAATACATGGAACAAAATGAGGAGCATAATAAAAATAAGCTCTGCTTTGTTGAAAACAATTTAAGATAAGTATAAAGAGGTACAGGTTTGTACAGATATGTTCGATTTTTTTTTTCATCTGTACATGGCGCTGTGATCTTAGATAAACATTTGAAGTATCTTTTGAAGTCAGCTTGGAATATATAAATTTCCGGAGTGTTATTAAAATTTTATTACAGATTCTCTTTGAGAATTCTAAAGAGTACCTTTGATTTAATTTTTAGAACCCTGCAAATTCTTTGCTTTTCATTTCCATTTCAGTGCAAATATTATTTTATTATTTTAGAGGCCTTCCTGACTGCGCAGGTGATTTTGTTTGAAGTGGTGTTTGCCGGCAAGTGTTTTTTTTTTTTTCTTCTTCTTTTTAATTTATCGAATGCTTTTATTATTTTCTGAAAAAAATATTTAACATTTTGAATGAGAGTTGGAATATTAAATTATTTTTTTAAGGTTCAGAAACTTACATAAATCGGAAGTTATTTGAAAAGTATCCAACTAGATTGAAAACATGAATTTGGATGAGAATTCGCATTTTTACTTTTTGCAGTTTCAAAAAATAGGCACGTTTCTGTTTCCAGTGATATCTTTATTTTGTTTCTGTATCAATTAGTAGTCAAGTCATAGCAAATTCTTAACATGTAAGTAATGCTTATTTATAGGCATTTAAAAGCTTTAAATGCATTTTCTGAAGAGCGAATTTGTTTCATAATTCTACTGTATGAGTATCGTCATATCACACAAAATAATCAAGATATCTTAATGAAATTTACAATTAGTGCTCTTTGTGTTATCTAGAATGTAATGAATTAATTTACAATTAGTGCTCTTTGTGTTATCTAGAATGTAATGAATTAATTTACAATTAGTGCTCTTTGTGTTATCTAGAATGTAATGAATTAATTTACAATTAGTGCTCTTTGTGTTATCTAGAATGTAATGAATTAATTTACAATTAGTGCTCTTTGTGTTATCTAGAATGTAATGAATTAATTTACAATTACTGCTCTTTGTGTTATCTAGAATGTAATGAATTAATTTACAATTAGTGCTCTTTGTGTTATCTAGAATGTAATGAATTATGTATTTGATGTTGAATGCTCCAGATGTAGATTTATGATTGTTTAATGTAAACATTGCTGAAAAAAATCCAAAATTTCTTAGATAATTTCATATATTACACACAAAAATTTTATTTTTGAATATAATTCTTAGATATTAGTATAATTCTTGAATATTAGTTAGTTACATTCTAAGGATACGTTACACATATAATTTTACAAAGAAAAATGAAAAATTGTAACAATTTGTTTCTCTAGAACAATCCTGTTTTTGTAAATAAATGGTAAAATTTACAAAATATGCATTTTCTTCAAAAGCTGCATATATATTTAATTCATTTCCCTTTTATTCAACATTTTATCCTGACATTACTAAAAAATATCATACAAATATTATTATTATTATTATTTTGAAAAATTCCCTTCGAAGCTAGTCGGGTACCTTAAAATAATAAAGAAAATCTTGTTTACGATACGAAATAGAAGAAGAAGTACTACACACATTTTGCTGTGTAATAATTCATTTAAAGAAACGTAATTACTACTTGTATAAATAGTATTATTTGCTAAAAATATACTCGAAATCGTTTTCAAAGTTAAATGAGGGCCCCGAGTTTTTGTCAACGACCATTTTACTTTGAGAAACATTACTTAAAATAACCGAAATCTTTTCAATTTTTCCAGGTGGTCTTTGAGTTGAACAATAATTTTAACTCGCTTCAGTTTATTTATTTCAGAAAATAACTACAATATCTTGAGAAAATTGAAACAATATAACTACTGTAGACGAAGGTTCAAAACCAATCATATACATATAGATGTGATATCACAGTCACAGTATAAGAGTATCTGTGGCTGCCATTTATATATGAAGTAGCTGAATGTTATTCTATATTGTTACGAACCTGTGAGGCGGCTTCCCAGCATAGCTGGTTCCATAGGAGGTCCCAGAGCTTGGCGACAAACTTGGCGACCATTTGGCGCCAAAATAGATTATACCCGAAACATCGAGAATTTTCCCGACCCGTCCAGTAGAAACCGAGTTACGCCTCGAACGTTCCTGATTGGTTGAGAGGCGTCTAGCCCCGCTTCCTGATACCTATAAAAGGAAGCAGCCGCAGCTGCCGGGCAGTCGACAACCGAGAGGGTGAATTGAGAAGAAGTCGGAAGCGGCAGAGCAGAGTAGTGTGAACCAGTGGTGAGTCGAGTGGTGAACTAGTGGTGAATTGAGTAGTCGGAAGCGACAGAGAAGAGTGGTCGTGGACCAGTGGAGTCGAAGAGTAGTCGGAATCGACAGTAAAAAAACTGGCCTTCCAGAGATAAGCGGAGCAGCGACGGAGTGAAGCTTGTGCTGAACTAAGCTGTGTCCTACTGTCTGTTGTATGCTGCACGTCTCAGCTGGAGATAATCGTCTTCTGTGCTGTATATAGCTGTCGTCTTTGTGCTGTCCCGTGTGTCTTCGTGAAAATAAACGTCGTTGTTTTATTTTCTACTGCCGCCTGGTGATTGAGCGTTCTTCACACCATATAACCCCCACTATCCAAACGAACCCCGGAAATTTCGTAACAATATGAAACACTGTGCGCTCTCCTATCCTCTATTGTTCAGGTTTTAATTATTTTACTACGAAAGCTAAAGACGGTTGCTCAACAAAAACATGTTTAAAGCTTAAAAATTAATAATCCTTCTTTAATAAAACCAGCGGGAGAAGTCTGCCCAAAACTTTCTCGCATACTCTCTAATAAACTTTTCATGCCGGAGAACGCCTGCATATCATTGGCGTACAATAGTTACGAAATACTAACTGTTGGTGTGAATTTAGCATTTTTACTGAATCTGTCGTATGTTCCTTGGCGATAAATCCCTGTCATGCCATTAATAATATCCAAACATTGAATTTGTGCTCTAGACGCACTTTTCTCAACGGCACAAAGATTTGACACAAAATTGCACTTGTAGTCATAAAATCGCGTACCACATTTGATATATTTAAGTTACTGAGCTTTTGAATTATCGCGTTTACATGTTTTTGAAAGTACAGACCGACATACAATCAACCTGTTGTTGGATACACTATAGAGGTTAAATCTATGAAACGAATCTTATCTATCTAGCTCTCTTCGTTGTGTAGTTATCGTGTAATTTTATATTCGAACAGACGAACTTCCTCAGAACAGATTTTGCTCAAAATATGATATAAATCTGAAAATTTGGTGTAAAGACCGTATACTAAATTTCAACCGTTAACCTCACAGCATTTCTGAGTTATCTTTGTAACAGAGAGACAGATGGATGGACATTCTCCAAAAATGTGTTTTTCGGAATCCGGAAGTTCTAAAATGTAAAAATTCGACAAAATCTCGAGTTTGATTATTTTTTTTATTTTTTTTTGACGAATACTATATTTTCTCTTTATTACTTATACCAGAAATAAAAAACACAATGTTAACGCTCAAATTTTTTATGCTTGAGCTCTGTACTCATTTTTTATAAAGAAAAGGATTCTACAATTTCTTCTTATATTACAGCCTTTAAAACAAACTAGTGTATACATCAATTAAATGATTAAAAAAAATAATAGAATTTCATAAAAATCATTTGAATTTTTTATAAATTCAAAAGGCGTTTAAAAATAAATTTGATTTATTCCAATAAAATTAAAAAACACGAATGATTATAATGCGAAAAAATTAAACGATTCAAAACAAACTAGACAAAGTTTCAGAATTTATTAAAAGCCATTAAAATTAATTAACATTTTAATGTAACAATTAAGATGATGTTGCCAAAAAAAATATAAAACAGAGCATAAATGAATATTTGGAATTGAAAACGAATAATTCGTAATGAAATTAGCAATTATTTAAAGCAGTAAAAGAATGACTCTTAACAATGTACTAATGACAATATAGAAAGAAAACGATGTTAAAATAAATTAGAGGAAGTTTCAAAATTTAAGAAAAAACAATGACGATTAATTAAAGTTCTAACGTAGAAATGAGAATATAATTATCAAATAAAATGTAAATCAAATCGTAAACAAATATATTAAATTGTAAACGAATTATTCTTAAATAAATTAGCAGTTATTTAAGAATGGTTGGAAATGGAAATGGTTCTTAATATTGTACGAATACTAATGTAAAAAGAAAACGATATTAAATAAATTAAACTAATTTTCAGAATTTATAAAAAAAACACTGAAAATTAATCAAAGTTCTAATGTAGGAATAAGAATTTTATCACCAAATAAAATTTAAATTAAACCATAGAGGAATATATTGAATTATAAACGAATTATTCTTGATGTAAAAAAGAATAATAAATTACTTTTCATTATTCTTTTATTATTTTTGACAGTTGTTTTAAGCTTTTAAAAGAAATGGCTTTTAATAATATACTGACATAAATAGAAAACGATATTAAATTAAGCAAAATTCCGGAATTCATAGAAAAAAATTAAAGATCTATTACAATTTTAAGATAAAAATAAAAATAATATTACTATCGAACATATAAAATAAAACAAATATTTGAATTTGCAAATGAATTATTCTTAACGATATTAACAGAAATTTCAAGATGCGTAATGGATTGCCACTTTAAATTTGCGTTGAATAGCTTTTGCACATTAAGTAAAATATCTAGCTCGGCATTTTTTTTTTCTTTGTATAAACTTGTTTTTTACGGAGAAAATATTTAGATATATATGAAATTCTGATTACATATGAATACTTTTCAATGTTACCTACATACGAAATGGTTATTTAAATAAAAAAAAATATGAATGCACTTAGTTTAACATGTTATTCTGATTGGTTAACACAATAGTTTCATTGTTGCTATTGGATGTGATACGAACGTATTCGTTTACAGAAATGTCATACAGTGGCTCCCAAAAGTGTTCGTACACTAAAGAACTTTTCCAGAAATTGTGTTCTATACTTCTTAATAAAGCATTTTATTAGTTGGTTTTTTTTAATTAGCATCTTTAAATATTTCTTAATAAAACTGAACAAATATTTTTATAAAAAATCAAGTAGTATTGTTCTAAAAAATAAATAAATAAAAAATGTCACAATACTAGAACACAAAAGTCTTCGTACATCCAAACATTATTTATTTAAATTCATCATAAAAATATCTTTTGCGGCTTATTTTTCTTCTAATTGAAAAATACACTAAAATCGTTTGATTTCAGTATTTATTATCACAATTATTTATTCTATTTACTTTATTCTTAGATATGACGCGCATTCGTAAAGAAACGAGTTTAGACGTACGAAAATTAATTATATTTCATTTTAAAGCTGGAAAATCAATTAGAGGCATTGCAACTATAACTAATCTACCTCATTCAACGGTGCAAAGCATAATAAAACGTTACAGAGAGGGAAAAAGGATTGCAAACAAGCCTCGTAATGGTCGCCCTCAAATTCTGTCAGCTAGAAGTCAAAGAAATATTGTGAGTAAATTTCTAAAAAATCCACGTCTGAGTGCAATAAAGTTTACTTCACAATATAATGAATCAAATGGAACTTCTATTTCCTGTGAAACTATTCGTAGAATTCTTCGGAATGCTGGTATACATGGCCGCTCTGCACGAAGAAAATTCTTTGTAAGTCAGAAGAACAGAATTGCTAGGCTTAAATTTGCCAAATCTATGATAAACCAGCCAGTGAGCTATTGGAATCGTGTCTTATTTGCAGATGAAAGTAAGTTTAACATCTTTGGGTCGGATGGGAGAATCATTGTATGGAGAAGAAAAAAACGAAGAATTTAGTTGGAACAGTAAAACATGGCGGTGGAGGTGTCATGGTTTGGGGGTGTATGTCAGCGGCTGGAGTAGGCAATTTAGTATTCATTGATGGTATAATGGATCATAGAGTTTATATAAATATTCTCAATAATAATTTAAAAGTGTCAGCACAAAAATTGGGCATTTTAAACAACTTTGTGTATTACCAAGACAACGATCCTAAACACACGGCCATGAATGTTCGTCTTTTTTGCCTCTATCATTGCCCTCAAACCCTTAAAACACCAACTCAATCACCGGATTTAAACCCTATAGAACATATTTGGAAAGAATTAGAAGTGCGAATAAGAAGTCACGACATTAAATCGAAAATTCAACTGAAAGCAGTAATGATCGAACAATGGAATGGAACAAGATCGGTGCAGAAGTAACCGACCGTTTAGTTAAATCCATGCCCAAACGTTTAAAAGCTGTTATAAAGAATAAAGGATATCCTACTAAATACTAAACATTTATAAAAATTTAGAAAATTTCATATTTAGTGATGTTTTTTTAAAGTGTATGATCACTTTTGTGTCCTATTTTTGTGCAATTTTATTTACTGTCATTTTTTAAAAAATAATTTGCATCGTAATTAAAATTTATTCTTCACTGCTTTATTAAGAACTGTAAAAATATACTATGAAAAATTTTCATGTATAAATAAGAATATATAATGGTAAATAATGAGGTTTTTAATTGATTCTTGTTGGTGTACGAACACTTTTGGGAGCCACAGTATATCGCCATTTCAGAAACTTTTTGTGATGTCAGTTGGTTATCATCCTACTTCAACAATGCAAGTACCATAAAATGTTACGAGATGGCGCTATATGACATTGTCAGCGTGAGAGTAAATAGAAAAAGGCCCTAATATTTAGTTATAAGCATTCAGCTTTCGGCTCTCTCGTATAATAACACTTTAATGAAGAAAATAAAGCGTGTAGTTTAACATCTTCCTTCTAACCAATGTTTTGGACTTTATTATGGAAAAACTTCAAAGTCTAGATTAATTTTTAATCAAACGAAATTGTGATTAAAATTTCCAAAATTAAATTGTTGTTAAAAAAAATTAATTTGTTCTCTACCAAATTTGGCAGATTTAGATCAAGTAGTCTTACTTTGAAACCGCCAACAATCAAACACACAAGCTCAAATTCTGTTTCATCGCTACCAACAATAGAGCAGAATGGATGCGTGTGTGTTAGCGATCTATAGGACTGATCGATATGCCAAGAGCTACCAAATTCGTTACAGGTTGGAGGGTGGAAAAGTGAATTTCCAAACGTATTTTTTTTTAAAATTAAATTAACTAAAATGTAACAGATATTTTAATATTTCTTTCCATAATTTCTGAAGATATTATATTGATATGATAGCAAATAATTTTAATGCTATCTAAAAATTCAAAAACATTTTCCTTTCAATAATATTGTTACGAATCCTTGATGCGGCTTCCCAGCATAGTGGGTTCCAGAGCTTGGCGACAAACTTGGCGACCATTTGGAGACTTGGCGACGAATTTGGCGACTTTGACGCCAAAATAGATTATACCCGAAACATCGAGAATTTTCCCGATCCGTCCAGTAGGAACGGAATTATGCCTCGAACGTTCCTGATTGGTTGAGAGGCGTCTAGCCCCGCCTCCTGAGACCTATAAAAGGAGTGGCCCGCAGCTGCCGAGTGTTCGTGAATTGAGTCGTGGTCCAGTGGAGTCGAAGAGTAGTCGGAAGCGACGGTGAAGAACTCGTCTTCCAGGGACTAGCGGAGCAGCGACGGAGTAGAGCTGCTGTGTATACTGTTGTATACTGCACGTCTCGGCTGAAGATAATCGTCTTCTGTGCTGTATATAGTTGTCGTCTTTGTGCTATCCTGCGTGTCTTCGTGTAAATAAACGTCGTTGTTTCATTTTCTACTGCCGCCTGGTGATTGAGTGTTCTCCACACCATATAACTCCCACTATCCAAACGAACCCCCGGAAATTCCGTAACAATATTACATAATTTAGTTGTTATACATGCTTTTATTAAAGTTAATTTTGATCTTTTTATAAATAATTTCAAGTATATATTTTAAAATAGTATATTTGATCGTTTCGTCGGACCACATTCAAACATCTTTGATGAAAGCAGATATTTTATATTGGGCAATTTCTTATACAATTTATAACTTGAACAAGAAGATTATGTTTATTTTTCGAATAACGAGAAATTATTCTTTAAATATGATTATAACAAAATTTATGATTTTTTTTTGTCCTTGATGGTCATTGATCGCAATTTAAAAGAAAACTGAAAAGGTGCGTTAACATAATAAATATAAAGGTGTAAGGCTTCTGAAATAAAAAGAGTTATATGTCTGTCGGAACTTAAAGTTAAAAGTATTCTGCTGAAGATGAAATGAAGATTAAATCCCAATTAATTTAATTATATTAACGTCTCGTTTTGTAGCAACACCATGGCTATCATAAACGGACATCATCTTTTGAGCTTTGCTCAGATGTCGAGAACAGCACATGAACTGGCACCATCTCCTCCAAACTTCTATACCAGAATAAGAGCACTTACCAAAAGTAGCCATTTTACCAACAGCTGCCGAGACCCTTAATCAAACCGCATTTAAAAAATTAATTGAATTCTTCGGTAATCATTAATTCCGGCGAACTAACTGTTAGAAAAAGGCGGTTAGTTATTAAAAAAGATAGAGACTTAACAACACTCACTATAGTTTTATAAATTGCAATTTTCTTTTATTTGTTTTCAGATATTCATTGACTCAACGCCCTTTCCCAGAACTTTTCAATAATATCTCATATATGTAAATAGTAAATACGGAGAAATTCATACGTGGTTATGATTAGAGATTTGATTTTAATTAAATTGAAACATTTATTAAGAAATTCTAGAGAAAACGAGCAAACGATTTCACACTGCTTCATCCTTTTCGTAAATTCCAAATGTCGCGTAAATATGTAAATCTATCTTTTATATGTTTTTAAATACCAAAAGAGTTTTCACTAAACTATGAATGTCAATATTAAGAGAAAAATCGTCTGCTGGAAAATATATTAAATTGTTGGATTCTTTATGTGATAATCATTTCAATAAGACTGTCGTTAAATGCATATTATACTTGTGCATAAAATAAATTACGACGAATTCGACAAAATCTAGAAAAATTCAAATTAAATGATTAACATTTTGAGATTATTAAATCAAATTAAAAGATTTACAGATTATATTAGGAAAAAAAATAATAGAATGTAATTTGCATTCTGATAATCGGTATCATACACATTAAGATTATTCTGAAAATTAATTAAGGAATCATATATCTATACTTATAATAAAGCTCAATGTGTGTGTGTGTGTGTGTGTGTGTGTGTTGGCGCTCTACAGGCCAGGTCATTTGACATACAGCTACCAAATTTGTAACATGTATACCTTAGAGGTCGGGAATGTGCACCTGGGGTCCCTTTTTTTGAAATTTTAATTAGAATTTTAATTATTAATGAAAAACTAACTTTCCCGCCAAAAAATCTTCCATATTCCCCACCGCCAAACGAGTAAGGCTTCAGTTGTTTTTTTCTCCCAACAGTAATCAGGCTAGGGTTAACATTTTTCGGCGGATTATTTCAAACGATTCTGTTTATTTTCTTAATGTTTTATGCATTTAAAATTAAACATTGTTAATTAATCCATGTTTCAGATTCATTCTGAAGTACTTTTGAATTAAAATAACATAGAATAAAGGAAATTAAAAATGTATTATCGGCATAGCGTTACCCCAACTGGCGTAGAAAAATTCACGCATTTACGTTACCGGAGCTGGCGAATAAAATTCACGCATGCGCATTCTGATTGTTGCCATGACAACCGTTATCAACGGATGATTTCAATTATTTTTAGGTTAGTTGTAAGCTTTTGTAAGTAAATTGTATTTATGTTAGTTATATATTTTTTTGTATATGCTTATAGTTTTAAATACATCGTTTTTTAAGTAGATGTTTTTAACCTGTTTAAAATTATTTAAATTATTTTTAGGTTAGTTGCATGCTTTTGTAAGTAAATTGTATTTATGTTAGTTATATATATATTTTGTATATGCTTATAGTTTTAAGTACATCGTTTTTTAAGTAGTTTTTTAAACCTGTTTTCAACCGATTATTTTAAATAATTCATTTTATTTTCTTAGTGTTTGATGCATTTAAAATTAAACATTGTTAATGAATCGATCTGTTCATGATGAATCTGAGAAAATTTTGTTGACAAATTCTTGAGATATTACATAACTTAAGAAATATATTCTTTAGTGCCCATAAAGTTTAAACGCTCAGTGACTCTATTATCAGTAATCATATTATTAAAAAAAATACTTTGTTTCAGTAAAAAATATTATTATATTAATTGCAGTTTAGTCATTTCCATTTTAATTTTAAGCATAAATTCTACCGGAACTAACAGAAAATTAGAGAGATACATATTATGTTATGGATGAAGGACTTTATATTATTATGAGGGAATTACATGACTATCAAAATTTGAAGCTTTAAAATATTTGATGAAGAAGCTATTAAAGTAGGAATTACATAAAATATTTAATTATTAAAATTTTAACGAGCATTAAGATTGGCGAACCGGCTGGTCGCCAAAGGCGGCTAGTACTTATAATAAAGCTCAATGTGTGTGTGTGTGTGTGTGTGTGTGTTGGCGCTCTACAGGCCAGGTCATTTGACATACAGCTACCAAATTTGGAACATGTATACTTTAGAGGTCGGGAATATGCACCTGGGGTCCCTTTTTTTGAAATTTTAATAAGAATTTTAATTATTAATTAAAAACTAACTTTCCCGCCAAAAAAATCTTCCATTTTCCCCACCGCCAAATGAGTAAGGCTTCAGTTTTTTTGTCTCCCAACAGTAATGAGGCTAGGGTTAACATTTTTTGGCGGATTATTTCAAACGATTCTGTTTATTTTCTTAATGTTTTATGGATTTAAAATTAAACATTGTTAATTAATCCATGTTTCAGATTCATTCTGAAGTACTTTTGAATTAAAATAACACAGAATAAAGGAAATTAAAAATGTATAATCTGCATAGCGTTACCCCAACTGGCGTAGAAAAACTCACGTATTTCCGTTACCGTAACCTGGCGAAGAAAATTCACACATGCGCATTGTGTTCTGACTGTTGACATGACAACCATTCATTATCAACGGATGATTTAAATTATTTTTAGGTTAGTTGCATGCTTTTGTAAGTAAATTGTATTTATGTTAATTATATATTTTTTTGTATATGCTTATAGTTTTAAGTACATCGTTTTTTAAGTAGTTTTTTAAACCTGTTTTCGACCGATTATTTTAAACGATTCATTTTATTTTCTTAGTGTTTGATGCATTTAAAATTAAACATTGTTGATGAATCGATCTGTTCATGATGAATCTGAGAAAATTTTGTTGACAAATTCTTGAGATATTGTATAAATTAAGAAAGATGTTCTTTAGTGCCCATAAACTTTAAACGCTCAGTGACTCTATTATCAGTAATCATATTATTAAAAAAAATGCTTTGTTTCAGTAAAAAATATTATTATATTCATTGCAGATTAATCATTTACACTTTAATTTAAAGCATAAATTCTACGAGGGGCAACAGAAAATTAGAGAGATACATATCACGTTATGACTGAAGGCCATTATAATATTATGAGTGCATTATATGACTATCAAAATTTGAAGTTTTAAAATATTTTGATGAAGAATCTATTAAAGTTGGAATTGCGTAAAATATTTAATGGTACGACCGGAGTTTAACCCCCTGCTTGCGCCATTTTTAAAAATCGCCAACAACGGCCTTGCGAAATGTTCAAAAAGCAAATGAGCAGATGTTCAATTATAGTGCATAATAAAGATTGCCAACTTTGGCGCGTTATCGCAACTTGGCGAAGAAGGGGGTTAAACTCCGGTTCAATCTATTTAATTATTAAAATTTAAACGAGCATTAAGATTGGCGAACCGGCTGGTCGCCAAAGGCGGTAAGTAATTAATAAAAATAATTATTTTAATCGAATCAGCATTCAATTAAATCCTTAAAAATATTAAAATGCAACGCTAAATATTCCACTATAAAGGTTTAAAAATTATTAATTTCTTTTTATTCAAGACATTCAATTAATTTGCTTATTTCGTGGGAAAATGTGTTTGCTAGTTAATTTCAAAATTAAGTCAATGTATGATTAAAAAATTGTTAGTAATATCCAGTTTCATCTTAAATGAATATTTCCTGTTTTGCCAAATATTTTCCCACGTTATTTCATTAAATGCAAACGTTTTTCTCTATGAAATTTTACTGTTCGTTTGATAATATACAGTTACATTTCGATTAAAATAACCAAATGGAATGATCCTTTTACCTATTCTTTAGAAATGAGTTTTAACATTGTATTTCGGGGAAAAGATAAAAATTGTCAATGAATACTATTAATAATTATTATAAGAAAATGCAATTTTTCAAATCTGACTTTAAATTTGAACCCAATGATAGTGCAAAATTTCCAGTATTTTAAATAGTTAACCATTTTGCTTCTAAGACAACAAAACAAACAAAACTATCATCCTATAACTTATTATATAAAGGATGTTCCAAAATTAACGCAAGATTTGAATGGGCCGCCATTCATGCTGTAAAGTGTTGGTAACCCTATTAAAATACCATTTGACGACTAATAGTTTAGGAATAGTAAAAATAGAGCTTTACACGATAGAACGTCTTTTCATTGTTGAACAATATTTCAAAACTAATGAAAGTCTGGTGGCCACAGTTCGAAAATTTGAGAATTGACCTCCTAGATTGTGTGATTTAACACCATTGGATTTCTTTTTATGGGGTTATTTGAAGTCAAAGGTCTGTGCCAACAAGACCACAAGCACGTATGCACTGAAGGAGGAAATTCAACACTGCATCAATGAAATTCTGCTACATTTATGTAAAATGGTCATGGGAAATTTCGACAAAAGAGTGCGTATATGCCAGAAAAGCCGTGCAGGCCATTTGCCTCATGTGCTGTGCCATATATAACCCTATCGAGTGTACTTTACAATTCAATAAAAATACAATTTAAAGAGGAAAAAACTGTGTTTTTTATTTAATTCAAATCTTCCGTTAACACGTTGTTCTTTTGTGTAACGCTCTGTTTTTACTAACTCTAAACTATTAGCTGTCAAATGATGTTTTTAATTGGGTTGCCAATACTTTACTACACGAGTGGCGGTACATTCAAATCTTGCGTTAATTTTGGGACACACTTTACATCTACAATATTTTTACATTTAGTGAAAAACTGAGTATATGATTTGGGACAATTTTACTTTAACAGACTGGTCCAAAAATTTGCCTCAGATCCAGAATTTTGGCATTAAGATTAAATCCAAATTTCATTTATCTAACTTTCGTTTCTAAGTGCCACTTACATACATATAAATAAGTAACCAAAGGATCACTCGTTGTCTAATACAGTAAAAAAGAATGCATATCCCAAATGTGGGTGTTAAGTTCATATACCAAAAGTCAGCTATCGAGCTTGTTACATTTTTGATTTATCAAGTTAAGGTATGCACGAATAGATGAATCATCAAATCCGAAAACCTTTGACTTGTTTAATCTTGTACTTGATACATATAAAGAAACCCTTTCGGGGCCCCCTCAGACATGAGGATAAGAAGCGTCCGGAATGGTGGTTGGTTCTCGCCGCCTTAGGGGTGTAGAAATGGTGTGGAGTCGGCTATCTCCTACTAATGAAGGGGACATGCCTTCTACAGGAGGAGTTGTACCGTAACCGGTGATGATTCTTAGGACTCATTTCTCGCAAATGGTGCGCAACGTCCAGTCATTCAGATATTTCTATCTGCCATGGGACGAATCGGAATGACTATCTATGATTATCCAAATGCTATAAGAAATCGATTTATTTTGGGATTTCGAGGTATCGTGTTCAACTGCATACATAACGACATATAGATTTTTCGTAGACAGATCTGACATAAATCTACAATAACTGTCGATTACCATACTACACTGACTGACTGAATTACAACAATAAATTGAATAAAAAATTCCAGTGCAAAATAAAAAATTTGATTTCACTTGTTTTCTATCTCGGTAGTACCGTTTTCGGTTTCAAAAGTTCTATAAAGCCAAGTATCGATTACATACTAAAATTATTGACCGAATTACCACAATAAGTCGTATACAAAAATTCCAGCGAAAAAAAAAATTATTTCCTTTGTATTCTATCCCGTTAGTACCGATTTCTGTTTCGGGCGTTCTATAAAGACAAATGTCGATTACTACAATAAATTAATTGACTGAATTACAGAAATAAATTGCATAAAAAATTTCTGTGCAAAAGTCTGGTTTTCTTCGCATTCTATTCCTTTAATACTAGTTTCTGTCTCGGATGTTCTATAAAGCCAAGTGCGATTACCACACCAAATTGACTGACTATTTTACAGTAATAAGTCTCATACAAAAATCCAGTGCAAAAATATGGTTTTCTTCATATTCTATTCCTTTGATATTCGTTTTTGACTCGGATGTTCTATAAAGCCAAGTGATTGCATACTAAAATAATTGACTGAATTACAACAATAAGTTGTATACAAAAAGTCCAGCGAAAAAAAAATCCGTTTTCCTTTGTATTCTATCCCATTAGTATCGGTTTCTGTTTCCGATGCTCTATAAAGCGAAGTATCGATTACCACAATAAATTGACAGACTGAATTTCAGCAATAAACTGTATAAAAAATTTCTGCTCAAAAATTCGGTTTTCCTCGTGTTCTATTCCTTTAATACTAGTTTCTGCTTCGGACACTCTATAAAGCGAAGTATCGATTACCATGCCAAATTGACGACTGACTGAATTACAGCAATAAGTCGTATACAAAAATTCAGGGCAAAAATATGGTTTTTTTTTTTTTCATATTCTATTCCTTTAATACTAGTTTTTGTCTGGGAAGCTCTATAAAATCAGGTATCGATTACTACAATAAATGGAC
Source organism: Argiope bruennichi (assembly GCF_947563725.1). Classification (NCBI taxonomy): domain Eukaryota; kingdom Metazoa; phylum Arthropoda; class Arachnida; order Araneae; family Araneidae; genus Argiope; species Argiope bruennichi. Next base: position 67,668,324 of record NC_079161.1, read on the forward strand.
TGACTGAATTGCAGCAATAAATTGTATACAAAAATTCCAGTGCAAAAAAAAAAAAAAAAAATCCTTGTATTCTATTCCGGTAGTACCGGTTTATGTTTCGGACGCTCTATAAAGCCAAGTGTCGATTACCACACTAAATTACCTCACCGTCACGTAATCACTCTTAAGCCAAACTCCGAAAGATCCATTACGCGCATCTACATTAAGGCTGCGGAGAAACCCCTTTTACCACCAGAGGATTGCGGAAAAAACAACCGATGACTGGAAGACGCTTGGGGAGGGGAGGTTGCAAGGGGTGGGAGTCGTCAGACATGGCTCAGACGATCCTTCTTCGAGCCTCCCCGGCGAGAAAGGAACGAAGATTAATCAGGGGGGTGGGCGAAGAATAAGAACAAGGGAAAAAAAAGGAGAAATGAAATATGGCCAAGATCTTAATCGTTTATCGATAGAAAGCGAATAAGACTTTTGTTTTGGCTGCATGGAGTTGCAAAAGTACGAGAGAATCATAAAAAAAGGGCTATTTATTGGTTGGCCTTTTTTTTTTTTTTTTTTCGTGCTGACACAAAATGTCATCTAAGAGGCGGGAAGGATTGTTGTGTGGTTTATTTACAATGTTCTTTTTGTTCTCTTTTTCTAACACCAAGTGTGTTACTCCTGAAATAGTTGTTTTCCTTTTTTTTTTTGCCATAAAAGTCTTTTTACACTCTCTTGCGCAAAATATACAAAACACTGTAACCGTCAAAAAAAAAATTCCTCCAGCTTTTGATGGATCTCCAAGTTTAAGACTTCCCACTAGTTTAGTTTAGTTATATTAACGTCTTTTTTTAAAGCAACACTAAGGCTATTTTGGGACAGACCTCGGAATTTTGAGCCGCGCTCAGATGAGAAGGACGACCACTGAACTGGCACCACCTCTCCAAACTTCCACACCACACCAACGTGTAGGACGTGCGGCCCCGACGGATTTAACGAGCATCATCCCCGCTTACACAACGGTTCTTCGGTGGAATCGGGTCTTGAACCTGAAACCCTCCGGTTCCGACCAGGCCACCGCTGCCTTGATTTAGAGCTTCCAAATTTAGTGCAAAGACATTTGAAAAGTAGAACGGTCCACCTCTGAACATTTTTTTTTTTTTTTTGAAATTAAGAGAGATTTAGGCGTTTTTCTGCGAAAATTTTCGGAAATGTTATTTTACAAAAAATTTTAAACCTCTTAAATATTTAAAAAAAAAAAAAAAAACCTTTTAAATTGACATCTTTTTGATGATGTCAATTTAGTAGCCAAATAATCTTATCTAAATTTTGAAAAAAAATTGAAAAATACTTTCTAGGATACTTTTTGACAATAAATTTCATTGTTGCAATGCAATTCAAATCGTTTTCATTTTTACATAAAATATTTGATCATTTGTTTTTCTTTCAAAGTTAAAGAAGAAAATTTTTGTTTATTATCTAAACTTTATATATAAGGAATTAGAAAGAAAGTACTTAACCGCGAAAGACAACGAGTAATTAGAAAATAAATGAAGTTTTTAATGGTGCTCTGAAATTACGGGACTCAACTCTATTAAGAAGATCGATTAACATAATAAACAAATCGGACTAAAGGTAGGAATAAGAGTAATTGTAGTCTAGTTTTGCCATTTTTTTAAATATATATATATAAACTTCTGATATTAAAATATAATCAATTAAATAAAATTCCATGTTTTTAAAATTATTTGTGAATTTTTTAATATAATAAAATATTGTATTGCCACCAAGAACACACAATTATAGAAAATTTCAGAACTTTGATAAAAAGGAAAAATCGATTACAAAATTCAATTTTAACAACCATGTTAAATAAAAGCGTTTAAAGAACAGCATACTGTTATTAAGATTTAAAGTGTAAAATTTAACAAATTTTTATGGTTGAAATTTTGAATTAAACATCTTTTTGAAAAGGTACAGGTGGTTATCAAAATAAAGGAAACACCTGTGAATAAAAGTGATATTCTTTAATGTGTTTCGTAAGCATTAAAATATAATAATAGCCACCATTTTTTTTTATAAATAGTAATGTTTATATTCTGGTAGTATGTGTTAGCTTTATTGAAGTTCTGTAATTCTTGGATTTTTTTGAAAAGCGTAAAATGTCGGACCTCTCAGATTTCCAAAGAGGCCAAATTGTAGGAGCCCGTCTAATGGAGCAAAACATCCCAACTTTTAGTCGTTTCTAGAGGTACGGTGTCTCAAGTCCTAACAGCATACATACAGCGCGGCAAGACAAGCTCCGCAAAGCAAAATAGTGGGCTGAAAGAGACGCTCAGTGAAAGAGACCGACGGGTATTGAAACGGATTGTAATGCCTAAAAAGCGAGCAACTGCAGCAAAAGTGACCGCAGAACTCAATACCCATCTGGATCACCTGGATTTTCCAGTATCAGTGATTACAGTTAGAAGGCACCTTCATAAACAGAACATTTATGGCAAAGCAGCAGTTCCCAAGCCACTTGTCACAGATGTTAATGGTAAACGTCGTGTACAGCGGTGTCACACTCACAAAATCTGATCGATTGATAAGTGGACTAAAGTAATATGGTCTGACGAATCGTGTTCCACACTTTTTCCTACAACAAGACGGGTGCACGTTTGGAGAAGACCTGCACAAACGTATGATCGTGATTGTTTCCTTCCAACTGTCAAGCATGGAGGTGGATCTGTCGCGATATGGGCAACCATGTCATGGTTTTCTGCTGGACCAATCGTAACCCTGAAAGGAAGGATCACTGGGGAGAAGTATAGAGAAATTTTAGCTCACCAGGTCCATCCTATGATGCAAACTTTGTTTTCTGCAAGAGATGGAATTTTCCAGAACTATAATATCCATGCAGCGAGAATTGTCCAATCATGGTTTGATGAACACGAGGATGAAGTTAAACATCTACCGCATAGTCACCTGAACTCAATATAATTGAACTCATTTTGCATTGAGAATCTACTCTGGTGCCTTTCGAACATCCCCCTTAGAAAGCTTGTACAACATCTGCCACCAACTACCTCTCTATTTAAGGCGTAAAAAAATTACCGCCTTATATTACTTCCGAACGCAGTCTGTCCGGAAGCACCCTATATCTGAATTAACACTTCCAACTGGTCGAATTTATGATGTTCGTTCCTCCTGCATTCTACCGTTCAGTGTGAGAATAGAAACACTTCTGCTGGACTCGAGCCTTAATAATTCCACAATTAATTCTTTTGTTTTCCACCATGGGATAAGCCAGAATTTTCCTTCTTAAATCCATTTTCTGGATTTGAAAAATCCACAACAGCATCTGTGGTTTTTCAACAGTTATTTTTCTATCATCGCTGTCAGTATTCATCTTTCATCCCTGTTTTTACAGATGACTCGAAATCAGATGGGCATGTCGGTCGTGGCATTGCACTTCCATCCAATATACTGAGCTATAGTTTGCATACCAGTTTTTATATCTTTATTGCGGAACTAATAGCAATTTCCTCTGCCCTTCAGGAAATTTCGATATCTACTAATCGAAGCCTCATTATTTATACTGATAGTCTGAGTGCTTTGGAGACGCTCTCTCACCCCGACAATCGAATGCCTCCTGTGGCCTCAGAAATCTTGAATACTTTATACCTTCTTCGAAATAAGGCATTTAATATTTCATTTTGTTGGGTACCGAGTCACTCGGGCATTTCGGGTAATGAGGCAGCAGACTGTGCTGCAAAAGCTGCTTCTTTATTTCTTTCAATAATTTCTTCTTTATTTCTTCAATTTCTTCCATACTACGATGCGAAGAAGTTCTTTCTTTGTCATCTCTATTCCACTTGGCAGACAAACTGGAGTGATCAGGTTCACAAGAAATTGCATACAATCAAACCTTTCATTGGATTATGGACTGTTTTCCCTGTACGGGAGTTGGATGTTAAATTGACCCGCCTCCGGATAGGACATACACGTTTAACTCATATACATCTCATTTGTGGAGAGAGGAAATCCATGTGTCCTACATGCTGTACGGATTTTTTTAAGGGCGGGGATAGCCTGGTTGGTAAAGCGATGGAGTTCGCGTCCCTTAGGTTGCGAGTTCGAACTCCGCCGGCTGAAGACTCCCCGCGTGTATGGTGGCTGGTGCATGTATAAATCTGTAGTGGTCACAAAGTCCTCCATGTCGAGAGTAATACCACTGGGGTACTGTATCAGGGGTGATCGTTCTCTGATTCAAGTCTGAATTACGATCTGTGAGCGAATGAAGTCCGCCCCGCAAAAAAGGTTGTAACGAGTATGTAGCTAATTTGTCCTCTTGGCCCTAGATGGCGCTACTATTAAAACAAGAGACGCTCCCCACCGGCTTAAAATCGCTGTCTTCGTAACAGAGGGCTAATCCATGGCAAGTGCCATAAGAAACAACCGATTTTACTGTGAAACACAGTCTTATTGAATGTCCTGATTTTAAATCCCATCGTGAGTTGTATTTCCAGTCATCGTTTCTAACTATGCAGGACTTGGTGGGTGAAAAACACCACCCAAAACTTTTTAATTTCTTAAAAGCTATTCGCTTTTAACATGTATCTAACAAATAGTTATCTTAGATAATCTCTATCCTTTTTCAATTGCGCTCCTTTTATTAACTTTGTAATTTTTTATCAGTTGTATCTTATTTTGATATTTTGATGCATTTTCTTATATTTATAGTTTCATTGAACTTGTGTTTTAATTTTTAAATCTTACTCTTGTTGCTGGATATGATTTATATTTAATCATATGTATGGCGCAGTTTAGCCAAGATAGGCTCTTGTGCCAATAAACCTCATAAACCAAACCAAACCAATATAACGGAACCGTTATGGTATATTTTAGAGCTTCAATACAGAATCGATATCCTCCACCGGCATCTCTTCCAGAACTTTCACAATATCTCTAGAAAGAATGGTACAATATTCCTCTAGCACTATTCAACACTTGACTCAATCGATTACTAGGCGAATCCAATCTATATTACATGCCAAAGACGGTCCTACACCATACTAATAAAGGATTCTTTATAAATCTAAGGTATTTCCATTATTTTTGTAACCACCTGTAATTGAACGTCAGATTTAACCTTCATGAAACACGCGCTTCTAACATTTTACACAAGAGTAATTCCAACATAAATATTAGAAAAGCCATTTTCTAATAAATCTAAAGAAATATTTCCCTTATCGAACGCAATCTTTGAAATAGAACGGGTAAAATCAAAGGATATCAGATGGGAAGAAGGGGGGGGGGATAAAAATCAAACTTCATTCTTTCCAAAACAAATGTAAAGACGAATTATACAGAATTTCTGAACAATAGACCTTTTAATAGAATGACTTTCTTTCAAAATGTAACTTTTTCTTGTTCTAAGTTTGAATCGCTTTCAAAAATAAAGAATGAAAGGGGGAAAAAAGCTGGAACTTTACTTTTATTCTCTCTCTGTGAGTGTGTCGAAAGCTTCTCCAATCCACCTTTTCAAATTTTGTCACGACAGTCCATCTCACGATCGAAGCAAAACGTTATCTTTTCTTTTCTATTTCGCAAAGCAATTCTTTATTTCTGTTTGTTATATAAAATATTGAGAAAAACCTCAAATGTCAGAGAACAAATATTTCATATTTTGAAATACTGAATAGTTCAAGATTTGAATTGATTGAAATACCTTGCAGATCTACATTTTTTTTTTTGTTCTTGTTTTATTCACATTATGTTTTTCGTTCTATGTTACTGGTTATAAATGAATTGATCAACGTGCATGCTTCAATTTATCACCATTAATACTAAATTCAATTAAATATTAATATCTAGAAGACCAAACTCCACCGGGCTTTTTTTTTTGAGAAAATATTTAGATAGCATTCACATACTATTAAATATGATTATTTTTCAATCTCGCCTACATGTGAACTGGTCATTTAAATAAGAAAATCCATGAATGCACTTAATTTAACATATTATTCGAAAGAATCTACCTTATTACAGTATTCATTTTATAATTTATCTTTAGTTTTGAACTTGAACTCAGTTTTACCATTTTAAAATGAGATACGAGACGCGCGATATGACATTGTCAGCATGAGAGCAGATAGAAAAAATAATAGTTGGTTATAAAAAAATATTTGTGTGTTTGAAAAATCGTGTTTTCTCAGGGAAGGCACCTATACAGATAAAATTAAAAAGCAAAAATATTAAATATAAATGCATAAGAAAAAAAATAAAGCAAAAAAAGTGCGACTTGAACCAAGGACCAGCAACGCACGCGTTAGTCATGTTGTTCAAACCACTATACTGCGCTGCCCACACTTCAGGAAGGAAGTTAAATATACTTATTCTAATAGTTATATAATTTTTTTATGTGTAAAATGGAGTTTTTTCAGGAAAGGCACCAATATAAATAAACTTGATAAGCAAAACTTTATCTAAATATAAAATTTGCTCCAAATCATTAGAGCCTTTTCCGAGATATACGAAACAAATTTATGTTATATTTATATATACAAGAATTCCTCGTTTAAAGTTATAGGATTTGGATATTAAGATGTTAAAATGTCATTTCATCTCTAAAATATATGACACTTTTCAAAATACTTTCTGTTGATTTTTTTTATTGCACCAATAAATTCAAATGACTAAGAAAAATAATTAAATTTCATCATTTATTTTTTTTATTTTAACACTAGCCGCCTTTGCAAATCAATTTGTTCCATTGTAATAATTGTTATGTTTAATTTCAAATATGTTATACAAATTCACATTTTTATATGTTATACAAGATGTTAATCTCTCAATCTGTTAAATCTCAACAAAGTATTTTTAATCATCAAATTGTGAGACATGTTAATGTCATGTTATTTTAATAACGACAACAAGAAAAAAATTCCAGGAATTTTTTCAAATTTAAATTATTTTAAATGTTAAAAATACCAACTCGAAATGAATAATAAAAGGAATGATAAATTTTAAAAAAATATTTTGATTGATTGATTAAAAAAACGACATTTTTGAAATAAATAAATTTTTAATTAAAAAAAGAGTTTTAATAGAAGTTATTATTTTTTTTAATAATCGTTTGCAATATGATAGGAGAAAATAATTTCTTTTTCTTTAGAGTTTAAATGTAAAAAATAAATAATGATTTGCGTATGCGATAACAGAAAATGAAATATTTTTACAATTTTGAAATTATGCCATGAAAAATTTAAATATGTAGATAATTTATTTCAAATCGTACTCCGTCTTTTGTTTTAATAGAGTTTTCAACTTCTGATTTCTTGTGAAGTTAATAGAATATCAGATTTCAGTAATAGAAAAAATTAACGAAATTGATGAAAGATATTTCGAAATTCATTGCAAAATTTCATTGGTTCGAATTTCATTACAAAAATGACGAACATAATTAAAATTTATGAACGGGAATGTTATTTAAAAACGAATTATGTTATTTTAGAAATATATACCGCAATTAAATTGACATAACTGAAAAGACAATTTCTTTTAACTTTAAGTTATTGCAGAAAACTGCCATAATCTTTCTTATTTTTTAATCAATCAAAATTTTAATTAAAACGGAAAAAGAATCAATCCGAGATGCACATTCCAACCTTCTAAAGTAATTTATGCTAAATTTGGTAATTCTAGGTAAAACGGTCGGGCCTGTAGAAAGTCAATACACATCGTTAGTACTTTTTTATTATGACTAGATATTTATATAGAGAAAAATATAAATTTTAGCATTCTGAAACGCATTTTAAACAGTTAACCCAATGTTTTATATTTATCAGTACAAGTCTAGCTATATCATGGACAATAACAATTACCATCATATAGAGAACTTAAGATTTTATCAATTATATCTTCATTAAAATGATTTAACAGGTTATTGTATAAACGTCATGAAATTAAACCTATTTTTAAATATCGTCTGGTACAAAACTTAATTTATTTTTTCTTTTTGTAAATCGAAGAACATTATCTCCAAGCTGGTAATGAAATGTGGTATATCCTATTTAAATATAATATATATGTATATATATACACACAATATTTAATATGTACTACTATATTAAAATATACATTTACATTGAGAATGGCAGAATTTTTAAAAATATGTTAAAAATATTTGTGTGTAATTTGGGCATTATAAAGTTCTTCGGAGTTTGAAAGAAATATGTTTAATTTTGTCTTAATTTTTAAAAACAATTGTTTCATTTCAATACTGGTAAAAGCAATCGGTGGATTTTTAGCCTTTAATGCTTTAAAATTTAGCCAATGGAGCCATTTTATTCTTACATAATATACATGTGATGGCAAAATTTAATCTTTGAATTTCTTTTTAATTGTCAAATTGATAAAGTACAGGTGCAATTTCATCAAAAGGTTGGAAGCAAAAGCAGTCAAAACAATAATAATGTTATATTATGAAAATTAAATAAAACATAAATAAAACGTAGCTGACTGAATTACAACAAAAATTTGATATATACACAATTTGAAATAAGAAAAAACGGCAAGAAAGAACGATAAGTTTTGAAGTAAAAATGACATTAAAGGTTAATTATTAATATTTACCAGCTTTAATAAATAGTACATATTTTTAATTAAAATAGTAATGTTATCATTGACGATCTTTTAAATAATCTTAGAAATAATAATTTCAATAATAAGTAATTCTCCTTATCAATAAGCTGTATTTAAAGAAAACCAAGGATAAAATAAAACTTCAAAATACTGAGTACAATTAACATTTAATGCAATTATTTAAAAAATAGAACAAATCTTTTAGTGAATGAAGGATCATAAAATTTACTCAAAACTAACAAAAACAATTCATTAAAAATCTTTTTTCAATTTTTGGTTTGATTCTAAATTTATTACAATTTATTTCAACTCCAAGCGATAATCTAAGATAATGAATTCCTTCAATCTCAATATTTTCCTGAAAAATATTTTTATTTAATTGCAACAATAGCAGATGATATTTTAAAATTACACTATTAAGAAATTGAAAAGATCAGAGGAAAGCAAATCGACGAATTCAAGTTAAAACGCATCTAAAAGAAACATCCGCTATATATTTAAAATAAAAAAAAAAAAAATTAATCTCTGTTCATTGGAGAGCCATTAAAATTTTTCCACTCGGAAACCTTGATTTAATGAATGAATAAATTCTTTAACTTCAGTATTCCGTTTAAAAATTTGTTGAATCTTTTAACGATTGTATGCGATATCGAAGATAATGTTAATAGAAAATTCTAGAATCTTCAAATTTATCACAATTAATTTGAATTATAAAAGGTATTTCAAAATTATGTATTCCTTTAATCTTAATATTCTCTTTAAAAATGTTTTTATTTAACTGAAACAATAATAGAGGATATTTTAAGATTATGCTATTGGAGCAGATATGCTAAAAGAGCAGAGAAAAAACAATCGAAGAATTCAAATTAAAAAGCGCCCGAAATAGACAACACCGCTATATGTTTAAAAAGAAAAATTTCGTCCTTGTTCCTTTGAGAACCATTAAAATTTTTCCATTCTGAAACCTTGATTTAATGATGAAAGAATTCTTTAACCTAAGTATTCCGTTTAAAAATTTATTCCATCTTTTAAACATTGCAGACGATATTTGAAGATAATGTTAATAGGAAATTCTAGAGACCACAGAAAAAAATTATAGAAGAATTCGCATTAAAAATACATAAACAAGGGCAATGAATATTCAAAACGAAATATTTTATCTTCGTTTCTATGAAACCCATTGAAATTTCATTTCTTTAAAACCTTGATTTCATATTCAATAGAATTTTTTTTTCTATCACAGTATTCCATTTACGAATTTGTTACGTTTAAATATAATAAATGCAGATAATGTTAACAGGAAATTCTAGAAACCACAGAAAAACTCTAATTATCGAAGAACTCGTATTAAAAGTGTTTAAAATAAACAATGTCCATTGTATATTAAAAGCGAAATATTTTATCTTCGTTTCTCTGAAACCCATTGAAATTTCAATTCTTTAAAACCTTGATTTCATATTGAATGGAAATTTTTTTAATCCCACTATTCTATTTACGAACTTGTTATGTTTATGTTACGAATATGTTTAAATATAACAAATGCAGATAATATTTTAAGATAATGTTAATAGGAAATTCTAGAAACCACAGAAAAATTCGTATTAAAAATATATCAAATAAACGATCCCATTGTATATAAGCCCATTAAAATTTCATTTTCCTAAAACCTTGATTTCATATTCAATATAATCTTTTTTCAATCACAGTATTCTTTTTACGAATTTGTTATATTTAAATATAACTGCAGACAATATTTTAAGATAATGTTAATAGAAAACTCAATGGATCAGAAAAAATGTGAAATATCAAACTATAAAAATATTTGAAATTTGATAAAATCCACTATGTATTTAAAATGAAATATTTCACCATTTTTTCCTTTAAATCCATTAAATTTTCACTTCTCGATATCCTTTATATCATTGTTAACGCATGAATACTAATAAGAATTTAATCTCAATATTTTTTTTTTAAAAATTGTTATATTTAAATATTTTAGACGATTTTTTAAGATTATATTAATGACATCAACATTAAAAATACCATAATCGATCAAATGACCGATTATGAACTTTTGAATCGAAAATGCGCATATCATCTTATCGCTTTTGCACATTTGATTTCATGATTTTTTCTAAGAATTATATACATTTAGTATTCTATTATTTTTTAAAAAATTTCTATTTTGTTTATTTCGAATAATACTTGTTGTATACCGTTATCTACCACAACCGGTCATTTGACAGAGAGAACAATTTATTGCTTTATAAATTTATCGGATCAGAAATTATGATGTAATGCGTATTCAACGTATTGTATTCAGTTAGTCGCACATTAATTTAGCTGGCATAAATGCCTGGATTTTGTACAACCAAGCGACAGACGAAAATACCTGGTGACAAGATTTTTTACTGCAGTTAGCAGTAGACCTTGCAGCCGATTTTCGAGAAGTCCGTGAACAATCAAAAGAAAGAACAAATACAAAACGATCGATGCCTAAATCTGTTACAGATTCTTATCGACGTAAGACATGTCAAATAGGATTTTGCAGCGAAAATAAAATCATCAAAATTTGTTCTAAATGCGAAAAATATGTTTGCGGAAAATATACAATGGAAACACCCTGTAAATGGTAATGTAAATGAGTTAAAAATTCTTATTCGTTGTGTTCGTAATACATAGAAATTGACAATATACAATTTTGCTTTATTATAATGAAGTTAATTTGTTTGTTTCCTTTCTAACATTCATATTTCATACGTGCAATCAGGAAACATTAATTCCGGTCATTTGACCGGTTATGGTAGAAATAGGAATGTATTAAAAGTTGGTATGTTTAATGTTAAGACCCGATAAAAATTTGAACTCTCAAAGAGTTCGAATTCAAAATGACGATATAAATGAAATTCCATTGCATATTTAAAATAAAATATTTTACCTTTGTTTCCTTGAAATCCATTAAAATTTCACTTCTTGAAAACCTTGATTTCATATTGAACACACGAATTCTTTCAATCTCAATATTCGATTTAAGAATTTGTTATCGTTAAATATTAAACACAGATGCGAGAGAAAATTCTTGGGCGAGAAACCACACAACTTGTTCGAAACAAAAATATCACACTACAGAAGTGCACTGAGCACAAAATAAAGGGAATCAATCTCAGCTACTGTATACAAAGGAATAAAGATTTCTTCGATTGAATGACGACTTGTATTCGACTCAAGCAAACGATTCATTTTTTATTTATATTTTATTTTATTTCACAAGTTTACGAATCTCGAGTGCTTCTAAACAAAAACCGCTTTTGAATGGTTGAAACATCTGGTACAGCACTTGAAGTGCTTGTTGATTTTTTTTTCTTTCTCTCCTCGTATTTCGAATGCAAAAAAGAGAGAATTTATTGTTTTGCAAATTTTGTTTCCAGTTTGTTGATTTTTCAAATGCATACCAGACTATAAATATTTAGATAGTGCAGAATTGTGCTTTAGGTATGTTTTAAGGATTCCAGCGTGAAGTTGAGTTTGCATTCAATATATATATATATATATATATATATGTGTGTGTGTGTGTGTGTGTGTGTGTGTGTGTGTGTGTGTGTGTGTGTGTGTGTGTGTCTTAGAGGCAATTAAAAAAGCCAAACGCCATGCAACTTAACAATGACACTTTGTTTCTATGCGAGATATTGCAAAAATTTAATTGGCATACTCTAAATTTTTTGAGACAAAAATCTGCATAAGTTTATGTAAAATGCTCCTGAGACTTTACAATTTAGAAGTATTTCGATGATGCTTCTTTATTTTTACTCTAAACTGAGCCATTTGTTATGCGTAAAAATAAAAACATGTTTGCTCTTCTCGGTGATGTGATATTTATATTGAAAGTCGGATTTATCAAGTAAAAGTGAGGTGTACTCTCAATTATTTGAGCCACTGTATATATGTTCAGATTCGTTAGTTGTAAACATGAAATACCTTATTAAAAGTGGAAATAATTCCATTTGATCTTCCCTTTATATTTGAAAAATTTCCAATAAAAATTCTTTGAAAAATTTACTATCGTAAATGTTTTTTTTTTCATACTTTTGCCCATCAGGTATATAACTTACCAGCCACTTTTAGCGACTAGCGGGTTAACTAGAAACATTTATTGTATTTCATTTTAATTAAATCTCTGCTGAGCAATTTGCATACTATTACCCCAACAAAGCGCCTTTAATTATCGAATCATAACATGCATTCTAATAAAGTCGAGATTCGTGACGTCATAATGCTATTGAAAAACTAATTTTCTGTTTACTCTAATATTATTCCTGCTAAATGCCTGTTTTAATGAAAACACTTCAAATTCTGATTCCTTATTACTTCATTACATTTCACATTAAAATTTTTTTAAAGCTGTTTTATTCTATAAAGAAGGAGGGATCAAAAATAATAAGAAATTAATAAAAAATTTAAAAAAAAATTAGTTGAACTAAATAAACAGAAACATATGAGCAAAGCGGAAACATTTTTTTTTAATTATTTAATATATGGTGAAAAACCAGTATCTCTAACCCTATGCCTTCCTATAATAAAGATGAATGTGTGTATGTTGCTGCTCTATTGGCCAGACCATTTGATCTGTATTTATCAAATCTGGCACATATATGCTTTTGGGGGGGGGGGGGAATGCACTTTGGAACAAATTGTTTGAAATTTTAAGGAAAATTCGAATTAATTAAAAATTGGAATGCATTTTGTTTGTTTCTTATGAGAACTTCCGAAAGTATTATTGCACAAAAATAAATTGTACATCGTTTAACCCTTTCTAGGGCCGTGGGAAGTATGCTTCCCACCAAATTTATCAATCTTTGTAGGTTGGCATAAGTTTTGACAAATTTTTTTAGAAAGACAGAAAGTTAGATGCTTCAGTTCTTTATCTCAATCAAAATGATGAGTCTTGATTTGTTACTTAATTATTAATTAACCAAATTAATTAATTAATCAAATTAAATTTATCTAATAAGCTAAATGAATCCCTTTTCTTATTCTAATTTTAAGCCTCAAAATATTTTAACATAATATGACTAGAAAAAAATGGCCCTTTAAAGGGTTAAAACTTTGAAAAAATGGGGTTTTTTTTGTATTATTCCAATTAAGGTTTTTTTTTGGGGGGGGGGGTGGATTCCAAAGTATATATTATTGTATCCTGAAATTCAAACTGTGTTCATTGTTTCATCACACATTTAAATGCGTGATTTTTTTTCACGTTTGAGCTAAAAACGAAGAAGGATTCTGTTTAAATTCTAAGTAGATTTTCTTCCACGTTTGAGCTAATAAAGAAGAAGAATTCTGTTTAATATCTGTGTAGTTTCCAAGAGAAATAAAAAATGCGAAGTTATAATAATATATATGAAATTTAGAAGATAGACGAATCTGAAATTTATATTTTTTGATATCGATATGGCGCTATTGGATAGCTTTCATTAGAAAGGTTCATATACACAAAGGTTCAATACAATAGAACTTCAATAAAATAAGTTAAAATAACACGTCTTGAATGCTTATCTATTTGGCTGAATCATAAACAAGAAATTACATCTAAACGATTCACCTAAAATCGAATGTAATCAATATTCCCGATGAACCAGCTGGTCACCGAAGGCGACTAGTAAGCAATAAAATTCTAAACAGATTCTCTTCATCATTCTCATTTGTATCTCTACGAAAGATATACAGCTTGATGACGCTGCTCATAAAGAAATAACGCGAAACTCATAATTTTAATTTACAAAAATCTATCCACGGAGATTTAAAAATCACAAGCCAGTTACCAAGGATTCATTAAAACACTCTCTATAAAATCGTCACACCAATAAAATCCTTACTTTCAAGTGCAGAAGAATTTCATCTCTTTCGATTAAACTCGGAAAATCTGCATCGATATCGAAATGAACCCTAAAGGTGCAAAAACTGTCCATAAAATTATAATCGATAAAGGGAATTCGTTGAATAAAAAGAAATAAAAAAAAAGAATCGCTAAAAAATATCGTGGAATTGATAACCTTTTTATGGGAGAACTCATAATTCAGATTTTACTGGAACCGCGAAAGTTAATAGCAAGGGTGTTGGTTGCAGTTAAAAATCAGATATGATAGAAAATTTTCTTCTTTTTTTTTTTTTTTTTTCCAAATAGAAAAAGAAAGGCAAAAATAAAATCTAATGACCTGAACCGCCACTGGCTAAATGAGTTGGAATGAAAACGATTTTTTTTCTGTATCAAAAATTGATTTGACTTTTATTTCACAGCGCTTTTTATGTTTTTAAATTCGTACTTTGGTTTCGGTTAGTATAATTACAGTTCTCGAATGAAGCGGCAAATTTAAAGAGGTCGATATTGGAGGATCGCAGTTTCACATTAAAATTCATCAAATATTTTACGTGTATGTACGCCTTTTTTTTTTTATGTTAAATCTTTTTTCTTATATGATTATGATTTTTAGAGCTTTAATTAAAAAAGAAAGAAAAACAAACCTTCAGACTTAATTGCAACTATCATTTCTTTTTATGCCAAACGATTTTTATATTAGAAATTCAGAAAAATTCAATGAATGCATTGAGTTATATTTCAGAAAAGAAAAACATTCTTTATTATTATTATTGCTTACTTTTGAACATAAATCTCACTGTAATTATCAAAAAATTAATACAAAGACATAGAAGTGTTTTTTATAAAAACATTTTATAAAAGTATAATTTATTATTGAAAAAAATCGAATCGTCATACTTTAGTTATATATAACTTGTTGCTTTTAGAAACCAGCTCCTTCGCCTGGGAATATTGGTTATCTTTTATTTCAGTTAAATCGGTTGGATATCCATTATGTTGTATATAAACTTCACATTAGATATCCATTATATTATATGTAAATTCCATATCCAATATATTGCGAACATTCGCAGACTTTAAAAATAAATTACCTTAATTGTTTTACATATGCTCCGCTCGCTGTGTACACGAGCTTTTCTAATGGAGACCAGGACCATGACATCACAGAGTTAATAAAAATGTAAATGCCTGGTTCAACTATATTCTAAATTTCGCAGGTATTGCAACCTCACTTTTTTATACGTCTCATAAACTACACAGATATTAAACAAAATCTTTCTTCTTTAACTTTCAACATCAAAAGAAAATCACGCCGTCAGATAGTTAATGAAACAATGAAAGCGTCTTGAACTTTAAGGCAACCAAGTAATTTATTATTTGAAATAACACACACACACACACACAAATATTTTTAAAAATTGCCAAAATTCAACAGAAATTCTCATATTTATTAAATTGGAGTCTTTAAAAATATTTTTTTTTCAAAAATTTGAAATGATGCTAAATTTATTTTTGTACAACAATGTTTTTAAAAGTTATCACAGAAAATCGCCAAAATTGATCTTAATTTTTAGTAAAATAAAATTCTGATAAAAATTTCAAAAAAAAAAAGTCACTTCAAGACATATATGTGCCAAATTTTGTAGCTTATGTTAAATAATCTAGCCAATAGAACGCCAAACCATAATGAAAATAACTTTTCACTCTCTTTCAGATGTTCTAGCGATTTTAGATTCCGTATGCTTGTATATTTTTGAGGAAATACACTATTTTAATATCTTCAGTTAATAGAATAATACAATTAAATTTTTATTTCTAGGCACTGGCGCCATCTGGAAGCGAATTTTAGAAAAGTAAATTTTATGATTTTGTAATAGCTATAACTCTGAATCATACATTAAATTAAGAAAACTTATTTTCAATACATTAATAAGGTATGTTTTTAAAAGCTGTTTTCACTTAATTTATATCATAGCTTTGAAACCAATGTTCAAAGCTCAAATGATTATAAGAATAAACATATAAATATATAGACTGGATGCAGCCACATTTGAGGTTAAATATTAGAAAATGGTTTTTATATTTTTGCTTTTGCCAAATATTTATTAATTTTTTTATAAAGACACTTTAGAAAAGTTAAAGTTTTAAAATACACTCAAAATAAAAAACATTTAAAAATTAAAACACGGTTGAAAGGATATGATTTGGCTCAAATAGTCTAGTAAAAAATTTCATAACTCGAAATTTCTTTTATTCGTGAGTTATATATTTACAAATATTTTTTTTTCTTCTTGAAAGGGTTATAAAAAATTAAGAAAAAAAATTATTTTCGCTCATCCTTTGTAAAGACCGAATGAGCGTACACAGATAAAATTTTTCGTTTACAAAAAAAGTTCAACAAAAGTTTTGAAATAACTTCGGAAAATAATTTGGTGATAAAAAAAATTACGTTCAAAGTTTGTGTTGTTAAAAGAAAAAAAAAATAGCTTCTCATAAATAAGGTTTTATTCTTTAATTCTTTTTTTTTAATTTTTTTTTAACTGCTTTGAAATTAATTAAGCTTCAAAAGGAAAAAGCTTTAATTAAAAAAAAGTTGGGAGATTTCGAGATTGATACAAAGTTTTGTGAGATAAGAGAAGAGAAAATTTTTTTTTTAATCTTTTCTTACTGAATAAATTATAAAACGTTTTTTAAAAATTTATTCCCTTATTTTTTTTTAAGTAGCGAGTAAGGTTTTATTAGTTAATTATTTTCAAGGCTCTTTTCACATTTTAAACTGTATTTAAGTTGATTTAGGACTTCAGAGTAAGTTTAAAATTCACCAATAGACAAAAAATCGTTTGTCCAGTTTTCGTTTTAGTTATATTTATCTTTTGTTTCAAAGCGACGCTGGGGTTATTTAAGGACTATATAATTTTGAAATGTGGATAGATGAAGGGGGTGACACTTGGAATGTGAAGCCTCACACTAAAACACCAAGGAAAGTATTTTATTCCTGATACGTGTCCACAACCATACACAAACAAATTTTCAATGGAATCAAATTTCAACAGTTTCATTGCCGAAACCAAGACATTATCACTGTTCTTTGTTTATATAAGTTGAACAGTTTCTTTTTTAAGTCAGTAAACTAGATTTTATTTGTCATACTAGCCGCCTTTGGCAACCAGCTGGTTCGACGGAAAAATAATTTGCGTTTAATTTGAATTAAATCTTTTAGTATAATTTAATGTTTTTGATTATCTTGACAATTTTTCTTAATCTTTTAACCGGATAATTAACTTATGTTGAACTCTTTTCGCGATGAGATCTTTCGTCATACCCGGTTAAGGGGTTAAGCATGAAATTATGATAAACTTAGCCACTGCATGAATATTTCTAAAGGGATGGAAGTTCTCATGACATTAGAATGTGATTAAATTGGTCTGAATCAAATTTTAATTATTATTAATAGATAAATTATTCTGCATAATATATTATCTAATTCTGCATAATATATTATCTAATTAACGTTCTAGACCTCCGAAAAACACATTTTTGGAAAATTTCTGTCATAGAGAAAGTATAGAAACCGTCGAAAAATTCAAACTCAAGATTTTGACGAATCTGCACGTTCTAGACCTCCGAAAAACACATTTTTGGAAAATTTCTGTCATAGAGAAAGTATAGAAAACGTCGAAAAATTCAAACTCAAGATTTTGACGAATCTGCACGTTCTAGACCTCCGAAAAACACATTTTTGGAAAATTTCTGTCATAGAGAAAGTATAGAAACCGTCGAAAAATTCAAACTCAAGATTTTGACGAATCTGCACGTTCTAGACCTCCGAAAAACACATTTTTGGAAAATTTCTGTCATAGAGAAAGTATAGAAAACGTCGAAAAATTCAAACTCAAGATTTTGACGAATCTGCACGTTCTAGACCTCCGAAAAACACATTTTTGGAAAATTTCTGTCATAGAGAAAGTATAGAAACCGTCGAAAAATTCAAACTCAAGATTGTGACGAATCTGCACGTTCTAGACCTCCGAAAAACACATTTTTGGAAAATTTCTGTCATAGAGAAAGTATAGAAACCGTCGAAAAATTCAAACTCAAGATTTTGACGAATCTGCACGTTCTAGACCTCCGAAAAACACATTTTTGGAAAATTTCTGTCATAGAGAAAGTATAGAAACCGTCGAAAAATTCAAACTCAAGATTTTGACGAATCTGCACGTTCTAGACCTCCGAAAAACACATTTTTGGAAAATTTCTGTCATAGAGAAAGTATAGAAACCGTCGAAAAATTCAAACTCAAGATTTTGACGAATCTGCACGTTCTAGACCTCCGAAAAACACATTTTTGGAAAATTTCTGTCATAGAGAAAGTATAGAAACCGTCGAAAAATTCAAACTCAAGATTTTGACGAATCTGCACGTTCTAGACCTCCGAAAAACACATTTTTGGAAAATTTCTGTCATAGAGAAAGTATAGAAAACGTCGAAAAATTCAAACTCAAGATTTTGACGAATCTGCACGTTCTAGACCTCCGAAAAACACATTTTTGGAAAATTTCTGTCATAGAGAAAGTATAGAAACCGTCGAAAAATTCAAACTCAAGATTTTGACGAATCTGCACGTTCTAGACCTCCGAAAAACACGTTTTTGGAAAATTTCTGTCATAGAGAAAGTATAGAAAACGTCGAAAAATTCAAACTCAAGATTTTGACGAATCTGCACGTTCTAGACCTCCGAAAAACACGTTTTTGGAAAATTTCAGTCATAGAGAAAGTATAGAAACCGTCGAAAAATTCAAACTCAAGATTTTGACGAATCTGCACGTTCTAGACCTCCGAAAAACACATTTTTGGAAAATTTCTGTCATAGAGAAAGTATAGAAACCGTCGAAAAATTCAAACTCAAGATTTTGACGAATCTGCACGTTCTAGACCTCCGAAAAACACATTTTTGGAAAATTTCTGTCATAGAGAAAGTATAGAAACCGTCGAAAAATTCAAACTCAAGATTTTGACGAATCTGCACGTTCTAGACCTCCGAAAAACACATTTTTGGAAAATTTCTGTCATAGAGAAAGTATAGAAAACGTCGAAAAATTCAAACTCAAGATTTTGACGAATCTGCACGTTCTAGACCTCCGAAAAACACATTTTTGGAAAATTTCTGTCATAGAGAAAGTATAGAAAACGTCGAAAAATTCAAACTCAAGATTTTGACGAATCTGCACGTTCTAGACCTCCGAAAAACACATTTTTGGAAAATTTCTGTCATAGAGAAAGTATAGAAACCGTCGAAAAATTCAAACTCAAGATTTTGACGAATCTGCACGTTCTAGACCTCCGAAAAACACATTTTTGGAAAATTTCTGTCATAGAGAAAGTATAGAAACCGTCGAAAAATTCAAACTCAAGATTTTGACGAATCTGCACGTTCTAGACCTCCGAAAAACACATTTTTGGAAAATTTCTGTCATAGAGAAAGTATAGAAACCGTCGAAAAATTCAAACTCAAGATTTTGACGAATCTGCACGTTCTAGACCTCCGAAAAACACATTTTTGGAAAATTTCTGTCTGTGGCAAAGATAGCACAAAGCTAGGCGGATGACTTTGAGCTAGAAGGATGAAATTTGGTATACAGTCTTTATATCAAATCAGTAGAATTCTGCCAAATTTTGATTTGCAAAAATTCACACAAAGGAAATCTGTCTGTTTGGTCATTCGGATATAAATTAACACGAAACTGATAAACGAAGAGAGCTAGATTGATGAAATTTTCTACACAGAATTAACATATATAATATAGACACTTATCAAATTTTGAGCGAAATCTAACAAGGGATCGACCCTCTGTTGGTCTGTCCTTTTAGAAACATTTAAATGCGATAGTTCAATGACGCAGAGACTTAAATATTTCAAATTTGATATGGGATTTTTTGACATCAAATGTAGTTATATGTCAAATTTTTTTTCTCCAGTCGGTTGGGAAAAACGCGCTTAAACCAAAGATTCGATTTTCGGATACCATTAATCGCGTGCCAGAGAATAATCGCCAAAAAAATTCGCCAAGAATGATGCGATAAATTCAGTAAAAATGCTAAATTCACGCAAAAGGTTAATATTTCGTAACTATTGTACGCCAATACTATGCAAGATGTTCTCAGGGATGACACCCTTAATGAGAGAGTATACGAGAAAGTTTTGGGAAGACCACCCCCGCTGGTTCCTTTTTTACTCTTGAAAGATGTGTAGATGCATTGAATGGAGTTCCAATCAAAAGGGTGATATTGGCAAGGGGCAGTCGAATTTCACTTAAGCGGAGCTGACAGCATTGATTAGAGCAGTTGCAATTGATTAATTTTTCATGGTCAGCCAGTGAATGCCGACAGGGGCAGGGGGTGTGGGGTGTGCTCCGGCATGTCAACTTCGAACAGTCCATTCAGGTTCCGAGTTATCGATTGGGATTGCAAACTTTCGCATTTCGCACACTTGTTAGGGCGCGCAAAAGATTAGTTTTGAATTTCACCCTTCCAAAATATGCTATGCTTCTCAGATAGACATAATGTATTAAAATGAAACAGACGAAATTGAAAACTCAGCCAACATGTCAAATTCATCAAGCGGTTGCCATGGGAACAAATTACTCAGGAAAACCATATACATGATGGTCCTGATTAAGTGATAAAAGCGGCTTCCAGATTTTGAGGAATTTCAGCATATCAGATCTCTCTGAATCCGAAAAACATATTTTTAAAAAAATTATGCAGGGTTGCTCAAAAGCAATTTAAACTAAGCGGATGAAATTTGGTAGATTTTCTTTACACCTAATTTGATAGAAATCTATAAATTCAGGGTATAGTTATAATAAATATTATAGTTATACTTTAATTTCAATTTTTCAATAGAATTTTCGAGAAGAAATGTTTGAGTTAATAAAATGCTTTTTTCTTCATACCTTAATGTTTAGAATGTATGTTATTCACAATCAAAAACATGCTGTACTAACTAATAGACACCATTTTTCTCATAATTAAAAAAAATCATATTTAATATCTTTAATGCAAAAGCTATTTTTGTTTAAAATATTATAATACTCAAAATCATTTTTATCGTCTGAACTGAGCCAAACGACTTTTAAAAACTGCCGATATTTATTCTTTTCATATTTTAAAATCATATTTAATATCTTTAATGCAAAAGCTATTTTTGTTTAAAATATTATAATACTCAAAATCGTTTTTATCGTCTGAACTGAGGCAAACGACTTTTAAAAACTGCCGCTATTTATTCTTTTCATATTTTAAAATCATATTTAATATCTTTAATGCAAAAGCTATTTTTGTTTAAAATATTATAATACTCAAAATCATTTTTATCCTCTGAACTGAGCCAAACGACTTTTAAAAACTGCCGCTATTTATTCTTTTCATATTTTAAAATCATATTTAATATCTTTAATGCAAAAGCTATTTTTGTTTAAAATATTATAATACTCAAAATCATTTTTATCGTCTGAACTGAGCCAAACGACTTTTAAAAACTGCCGATATTTATTCTTATCATATTTTAAAATCATATTTAATATCTTTAATGCAAAAGCTATTTTTGTTTAAAATATTATAATACTCAAAATCATTTTTATCCTCTGAACTGAGCCAAACGACTTTTAAAAACTGCCGCTATTTATTCTTTTCATATTTTAAAATCATATTTAATATCTTTAATGCAAAAGCTATTTTTGTTTAAAATATTATAATACTCAAAATCATTTTTATCGTCTGAACTGAGCCAAACGACTTTTAAAAACTGCCGATATTTATTCTTTTCATATTTTAAAATCATATTTAATATCTTTAATGCAAAAGCTATTTTTGTTTAAAATATTATAATACTCAAAATCATTTTTATCGTCTGAACTGAGCCAAACGACTTTTAAAAACTGCCGCTATTTATTCTTTTCATATTTTAAAATCATTTTTAATATCTTTAATGCAAAAGCTATTTTTGTTTAAAATATTATAATACTCAAAATCATTTTTATCGTCTGAACTGAGCCAAACGACTTTTAAAAACTGCCGCTATTTATTCTTTTCATATTTTAAAATCATATTTAATATCTTTAATGCAAAAGCTATTTTTGTTTAAAATATTATAACACTCAAAATCGTTTTTATCGTCTGAACTGAGCCAAACGACTTTTAAAAACTGCCGATATTTATTCTTTTCATATTTTAAAATCATATTTAATAGCTTTAATGCAAAAGCTATTTTTGTTTAAAATATTATAACACTCAAAATCGTTTTTATCGTCTGAACTGAGCCAAACGACTTTTAAAAACTGCCGCTATTTATTCTTTTCATATTTTAAAATCATATTTAATATCTTTATTGCAAAAGCTATTTTTGTTTAAAATATTATAATACTCAAAATCATTTTTATCGTCTGAACTGAGCCAAACGACTTTTAAAAACTGCCGCTATTTATTCTTTTCATATTTTAAAATCATATTTAATATCTTTAATGCAAAAGCTATTTTTGTTTAAAATATTATAACACTCAAAATCATTTTTATCGTCTGAACTGAGCCAAACGACTTTTAAAAACTGCCGCTATTTATTCTTTTCATATTTTAAAATCATATTTAATATCTTTATTGCAAAAGCTATTTTTGTTTAAAATATTATAATACTCAAAATCGTTTTTATCGTCTGAACTGAGCCAAACGACTTTTAAAAACTGCCGCTATTTATTCTTTTCATATTTTAAAATCATATTTAATATCTTTAATGCAAAAGCTATTTTTGTTTAAAATATTATAATACTCAAAATCGTTTTTGTCGTCTGAACTGAGCCAAACGACTTTTAAAAACTGCCGCTATTTATTCTTTTCATATTTTAAAATCATATTTAATATCTTTAATGCAAAAACTATTTTTGTTTAAAATATTATAATACTCAAAATCATTTTTATCGTCTGAACTGAGCCAAACGACTTTTAAAAACTGCCGCTATTTATTCTTTTCATATTTTAAAATCATATTTAATATCTTTAATGCAAAAGCTATTTTTGTTTAAAATATTATAATACTCAAAATCATTTTTATCGTCTGAACTGAGCCAAACGACTTTTAAAAACTGCCGATATTTATTCTTTTCATATTTTAAAATCATATTTAATATCTTTAATGCAAAAGCTATTTTTGTTTAAAATATTATAATACTCAAAATCATTTTTATCGTCTGAACTGAGCCAAACGACTTTTAAAAACTGCCGCTATTTATTCTTTTCATATTTTAAAATCATATTTAATATCTTTAATGCAAAAGCTATTTTTGTTTAAAATATTATAATACTCAAAATCATTTTTATCGTCTGAACTGAGCCAAACGACTTTTAAAAACTGCCGATATTTATTCTTTTCATATTTTAAAATCATATTTAATATCTTTAATGCAAAAGCTATTTTTGTTTAAAATATTATAATACTCAAAATCATTTTTATCGTCTGAACTGAGCCAAACGACTTTTAAAAACTGCCGCTATTTATTCTTTTCATATTTTAAAATCATATTTAATATCTTTAAGGCAAAAGCTATTTTTGTTTAAAATATTATAATACTCAAAATCATTTTTATCGTCTGAACTGAGCCAAACGACTTTTAAAAACTGCCGATATTTATTCTTTTCATATTTTAAAATCATATTTAATATCTTTAATGCAAAAGCTATTTTTGTTTAAAATATTATAATACTCAAAATCATTTTTATCGTCTGAACTGAGCCAAACGACTTTTAAAAACTGCCGCTATTTATTCTTTTCATATTTTAAAATCATATTTAATATCTTCAATGCAAAAGCTATTTTTGTTTAAAATATTATAATACTCAAAATCATTTTTATCGTCTGAACTGAGCCAAACGACTTTTAAAAACTGCCGCTATTTATTCTTTTCATATTTTAAAATCATATTTAATATCTTTAATGCAAAAGCTATTTTTGTTTAAAATATTATAATACTCAAAATCATTTTTATCGTCTGAACTGAGCCAAACGACTTTTAAAAACTGCCGCTATTTATTCTTTTCATATTTTAAAATCATATTTAATATCTTTAATGCAAAAGCTATTTTTGTTTAAAATATTATAATACTCAAAATCATTTTTATCGTCTGAACTGAGCCAAACGACTTTTAAAAACTGCCGCTATTTATTCTTTTCATATTTTAAAATCATATTTAATATCTTTAATGCAAAAGCTATTTTTGTTTAAAATATTATAATACTCAAAATCATTTTTATCGTCTGAACTGAGCCAAACGACTTTTAAAAACTGCCGCTATTTATTCTTTTCATATTTTAAAATCATATTTAATATCTTTAATGCAAAAGCTATTTTTGTTTAAAATATTATAATACTCAAAATCATTTTTATCGTCTGAACTGAGCCAAACGACTTTTAAAAACTGCCGCTATTTATTCTTTTCATATTTTAAAATCATATTTAATATCTTTAATGCAAAAGCTATTTTTGTTTAAAATATTATAATACTCAAAATCATTTTTATCGTCTGAACTGAGCCAAACGACTTTTAAAAACTGCCGCTATTTATTCTTTTCATATTTTAAAATCATATTTAATATCTTTAATGCAAAAGCTATTTTTGTTTAAAATATTATAATACTCAAAATCATTTTTATCGTCTGAACTGAGCCAAACGACTTTTAAAAACTGCCGCTATTTATTCTTTTCATATTTTAAAATCATATTTAATATCTTCAATGCAAAAGCTATTTTTGTTTAAAATATTATAATACTCAAAATCATTTTTATCGTCTGAACTGAGCCAAACGACTTTTAAAAACTGCCGCTATTTATTCTTTTCATATTTTAAAATCATATTTAATATCTTTAATGCAAAAGCTATTTTTGTTTAAAATATTATAATACTCAAAATCATTTTTATCGTCTGAACTGAGCCAAACGACTTTTAAAAACTGCCGCTATTTATTCTTTTCATATTTTAAAATCATATTTAATATCTTTAATGCAAAAGCTATTTTTGTTTAAAATATTATAATACTCAAAATCATTTTTATCGTCTGAACTGAGCCAAACGACTTTTAAAAACTGCCGATATTTATTCTTTTCATATTTTAAAATCATATTTAATATCTTTAATGCAAAAGCTATTTTTGTTTAAAATATTATAATACTCAAAATCATTTTTATCGTCTGAACTGAGCCAAACGACTTTTAAAAACTGCCGCTATTTATTCTTTTCATATTTTAAAATCATATTTAATATCTTCAATGCAAAAGCTATTTTTGTTTAAAATATTATAATACTCAAAATCATTTTTATCGTCTGAACTGAGCCAAACCGACTTTTGAAAACTGCCGCTATTTATTCTTTTCATATTTTAAAATCATATTTAATATCTTCAATGCAAAAGCTATTTTTGTTTAAAATATTATAATACTCAAAATCATTTTTATCGTCTGAACTGAGCCAAACGACTTTTAAAAACTGCCGCTATTTATTCTTTTCATATTTTAAAATCATATTTAATATCTTCAATGCAAAAGCTATTTTTGTTTAAAATATTATAATACTCAAAATCATTTTTATCGTCTGAACTGAGCCAAACGACTTTTAAAAACTGCCGCTATTTATTCTTTTCATATTTTAAAATCATATTTAATATCTTTAATGCAAAAGCTATTTTTGTTTAAAATATTATAATACTCAAAATCATTTTTATCGTCTGAACTGAGCCAAACGACTTTTAAAAACTGCCGCTATTTATTCTTTTCATATTTTAAAATCATATTTAATATCTTTAATGCAAAAGCTATTTTTGTTTAAAATATTATAATACTCAAAATCATTTTTATCGTCTGAACTGAGCCAAACGACTTTTAAAAACTGCCGATATTTATTCTTTTCATATTTTAAAATCATATTTAATATCTTTAATGCAAAAGCTATTTTTGTTTAAAATATTATAATACTCAAAATCATTTTTATCGTCTGAACTGAGCCAAACGACTTTTAAAAACTGCCGCTATTTATTCTTTTCATATTTTAAAATCATATTTAATATCTTCAATGCAAAAGCTATTTTTGTTTAAAATATTATAATACTCAAAATCATTTTTATCGTCTGAACTGAGCCAAACCGACTTTTGAAAACTGCCGCTATTTATTCTTTTCATATTTTAAAATCATATTTAATATCTTCAATGCAAAAGCTATTTTTGTTTAAAATATTATAATACTCAAAATCATTTTTATCGTCTGAACTGAGCCAAACCGACTTTTAAAAACTGCCGCTATTTATTCTTTTCATATTTTATTAAGATTTTTTATAAATGCCTTTAATCTTTTTTGCATTGAAGTAAGTACAAGAAAGATTGCAATGAATGTTTTGTAATGAATCATTAAATATTTAATTAATTAAATTCACCCGCTTTCGATGTTCAGATATGGTTTCTCATAATTTCAAACAACTGCTGTCGTCATCCAGTGCCTGTTTCGTTTCCTCGCTTTATTTCTTTCTCATATACATAGTATAGAGGGAGAGTAGCAACAGTAAAAAAATTCCAATTCGATATATTTCCCACGAATCTCCACGTTCCAGATATTCCTGAATTCGAAAAATATATTTTTAGAAAATGACAGTTTATCTGTCTTTGACACTGATAGCTCAAAAAAGCTTTGATTTAAATGGATGAAATTTGGTATACGGTCTTTATATCAAATTCTGTGCAAAGCACGATGTCTACAAGACGAAGAGAGCTAGACAGATAAAATTCGGCACACAGATTCAACATCTATAATCTAACCAAAGAAGGACAAATCTAACAAAAGATGGACAGTCTGTCGGTTTGTGCTTTCAGAAATAAGTACAAGTGATAGTTCAAAACTTAAGCAATGACTTAAATATATAAAATTTGGTATCAGAATTTGTGATTATAAGTGCAGTTTTGTGCCAAATTTCTGTTAGGAAAAACGAGCCTAAAACACAAATACGATTTTTGGATATTATTATCATATATCAGGGATTCATCGCCAAATGACTCACCAAGGATGACACGATAGGTTAAGTAAAAATACTTAATTCACTCAAAAAGTGAATATTTCATAGCTATAGTACGCCAATACTACGGAAGGCGTTCTCTGGCATGACTAATTTATAAGAAAATATGCGAGAAAGTTTTGGTTGTCCGATGGGTTTCCTCATTTTTAATTGTATTTAAACGATGGGCCTATGAATACTTTTAGGGAGCATTAAATCACTTCACCAAATTTCAAACTTCTACATTTTTCTCAATCAGAATATTAGTCTACAAAAAACACAGATAAAGATGACAGAAGATTTTAACAACAATAATTTTTAAAGTCTAATTAAATAAACTTTAGAATTTCATTTAAAACCAATAATAAGCGTTGTCAAAAATATTGGAAAAAACAAAT
Organism: Argiope bruennichi; assembly: GCF_947563725.1. Taxonomy (NCBI): domain Eukaryota; kingdom Metazoa; phylum Arthropoda; class Arachnida; order Araneae; family Araneidae; genus Argiope; species Argiope bruennichi. The sequence continues at coordinate 67,696,276 of NC_079161.1, forward strand.
CAAAATATCAAAAATGAAGGTAAAATTATTCTAAGTCCGATTGTCGCTTAGCAACGCATTATCTGTAATTTTATTTATTTTAAAATCTATTTAATTATTCATTACATTTTGAAAGAAATAAGTAAAAATTGAAGGATAAATTGCACGGATTTCATGTGAGATAATTTACTCCAAAGATTTCGCAAAAAGCGGCTAATTTCTGTTGATTTCTAAATAGATATTTAATAAAATTTTACTCATAAAAAAAACTGAGCAGTAAGTTTTTTTTGTTATCTTAAATAATAAATATTCAGAGCTTACTTTAATTAAACCAAGTTGTTTAGAAGTATAAAGTGTAACATACATGCATACTTAAATGTATGCTTTAAAAGTCACGCTGACTTCGTTAAAGATATATTAGAAAAATCTCATAATGTCATAAATTTCAAATAAATATCATACCAACCAGTTAAAAAATTACTTTCAAATATTTTAATAAAATGACAGCTAATGCTTTAAGATACTAAAAACTCGACATATGCGTATATTTAGTGAAGACAATTAATATTAATTATTATTTCCTGAAAAATATTATTAATCGTTAAGGCAAAACGTTCGTAAGAAAATCTTTGGCATTAGAAACAAATTTTAGAATGCAAAAAATAATAATAATAATTTCAGAAAATGAATGATTTATTAGGGTTGATTTAGTTTTTCATACAAGTAATTTCGCAAAATTTATGATTATTATTAATCATCTTGACTTTTTGAAAATTTTTATTTCACCAATCCACTAAAAGATAATTTAAAAACGCTTTTTTTTTTCAAAACTGATTCAGACGATAAAAAAAAAAAAAAAAAAAAAAAAAAAAAAAACTCGCGAAGAACAGACTTTTAAAACTGAAATTTTTTTTAAATTGGTATTAGAGGAAGTAGTCAGGAGAGAACTCAACTCTGAGCACTGGAGCATCGAATGGTTAATCGATCGCCAAACGACTTTCAGAGTCCGAAATGATTCTCATTAAATTTTGAAACAATTTCCAGCAAGGCGCTGGCAACGGTTTCATCGATTGTCGCAAAAGACAACAGAGATGGAATTTTTGCATGACTGCGGACAAAATTGATGAGGACAAAGCATTCGACTTCCCGAAATAAAGGAAACTTAGTGAGCCGCTCAGATTTGGTTCTGGCTAAGTTTTCCGGAAAATAAAATTTCCTTTAGAGTCACATTTAGAGCGGAATTATCTCAGTCATCATCATCAACAACAGCTGTGGTAGAAAATATGCATTTGTCATGAATAGTAAAGTTGCAGAAAAACGAAAGAACCATTTCTTTTTTTTTTTTGTTTTTTTTCTTAAGCAGATAGTTAAAAAGTTAATAAAAATAGTTAAAACTTTTTTTTCCTATTTGAAATATATATATATATATATATATATATATATATATATATATATATATATATATATATATATATATATATATATATATATATATATATCACATAAAACATTAAACACATAACATCTTATCATAAAGTCACAATTTTCAATGATCAAAATTAAAAATTTCAGTTGAAAAATTAGCAGGATTGGTCTTCTCAAAACTTTCTCGCATATTCTTTGATAATTTGTGTTTTATATACATTTTTTCCAACGATCGAAGTCAAAATTTGACACAAAAATTACAATTGCAGTCACAAAATCATGTACCAAATTTGATATATTTAAATAATAGTGTTTTTTGAGTTATTGCATTCATACATTTCTGAAAAGACGGACCGACAGACAATTAATCCCTTATTCAATATGGCCCAAACTTTGATACCTAACTACGTTATAGGTGCTAAATCTGTGTAACGAACAGCCAGACAGACAGACTTCCTCTGAATGGATTGTGTTCAAAATTTCAGAAATTTACGAAATTCATCATAATTTCATATACGAAACTATGAGACAAAGTAAAAAAAAAAAAAAAAAGATACGTTAAAAAACTAACCAATTGACCGACGTTTATACTTTAACGTACAAGAAGTATATAAAAATTGTTAATGTCAAAGAATTCCAACTCGAAATTTTGACAATTCTCCACATTTTAGCTCTTTTCGAATTTGAAAAACACATTTCTTTTGCATTATGTCTGTCTATCCGTCTGTGACAAAGATAACTTAAAAAAAACTAAATCGAACTGAAGAAATTTTGTATATGGTTTTTACACCAAATATGTAAATCTACATCAAATTTTGAGCAAAATCTATTCAGATAAAATCTGTCTGTCCTGCTGTCCGAATGTATGCTAATACAATAGCTATAAAAGCAAAAAAGTAAAATCTTGATACACATATTTACTATTTAAAATATAGATGACACCTATCAAATTTGGAATCAAAACCGTCAAGGGACTTACTTTCTGTCCGTATGTACTTACAGTAGCATGCGAAAGTCTAAATGCAAAACGCAATGACTTAAATATATCAAATTTGGTATACCAATCGGTTTTTGTCGGTTGGTTTTCAGTCGGCTGAAAACAGTGTGTCTAAAACACAAGTTCGATTTTCTGAAAGCTATTGCTAAATGCCAGGGATTAATTCGCCAAGAAATCGCCAAAGATTACGCAGCAGATTTAATAAACATACAAAACTCACGCTAAAAATCAATATATCATAATTATAGTTCGCCAATATCTTGCAAGGCACTCGGGAATTTACACCCAAGATCCACAATTTCATATGGAGAGAGGAGCATAGCGTCTTTATTAACGATTATACGCCCTTCCCCCGCTGATTTTGTAAAAAAAAAGTAACAAACTTTTAAGAGCAGAAGTCTATTGTTCACTTAATCATGATTGTTATGAAAGTTGTTCAAAAGCATTTTTTTTCTTGTGTTTTTGTGTCTTTTCTTGGTCATTTTCGGATTACACGTGGTTGCCATGCAACTCAGTTGCACAGATAATCATGTATTTCGGAAACAAAAAATCCAAGGTGAAGATTCAGAGGGATGAGATAGGAGGTCGAGAATTTTTGCTGACGTCATAATTTGAATTTTTGACTTTATATCTTAAACTAATTGATTAACTGAAAAATTGAAACCTTTCAGCACATAATATTTTTATTTGCTGTTATAGAATAAACAAATTAACACAAAAAAATATTTTTAGATAATTGCGGTTTTATAGAAACCTATTTTTTTACAATTTTGAATGAATACTGCATTACGAACTTATTTGCAGAAAATTATTTTTTTTTAATTACAATTTAATAAAAAAACATTCTTTTTTAATATGCTAAAGAATAGGTATTTTATTTCGAATTTTTTTCTAATTTTCTATTTTCTAATTTATTGTTTCTCAAGGTCACTATCAGATGGTGCTTCGATTATGGAATTAATTTAATTCAATTAGTTAGCTCTGAAACTCTTAAAATAATGTAGAATTATTGAGGTGACATAAGCATATTCGTAACTATTTATGCTGCGCGACTGCATGTGCAAAATATACTTTTGACCATCTAAATCTTTAAAAATTACTTCTTGTGTCCTTGGAATACGTCCTATCTTCTGTATCAACACCATCTTTGCATGTAACAGCAAAGACAGATCTATGAATCTGTGTCCTCCCTTTGTTAGTCATATAGTTAAAAAAAAAAAAAAAAAAAAAAGATTCGAAAAGGTTTTCTGAGTAGATGATTCAATACCCCCCCCCCCACTCCTGATCTTGGAGACAATTTTTTGATGAAATTAGTAAAAAAAAATTGAAGTTCTGGAAAAAGCAAGAATTATGATTATATTTTAAATAGAGACCAAAATCTGGAGATTTTTCTGGAGGATTCTATTTAAGATTACGTCCTGCTAGGAGAGTATTTAAGGTGACGCCCTCATACAAAGATTCATGCCTTTTAAGGACATGTGTCCGCAGAGCAAGCTCTCTAGTTGCTTAATTTGAGCTTTATTACTATTTTACAAATTGCTGTCTACTTATATTGTTAGTTTCCGTGTTTTTCTTTGAGCAAGTCTTAATTGTATGTATTTTCCAACTTATAGTGAAGTAACATGTCTCTTTTTATTATTTAAGCATTTGGGTTTTATTTATGATACTAACATAGCGATTTTTCGTAACAATGTAGCATAAAGAAATCTTGCGATGATGATGAAATTGATTAAAACATGACCAAAGAGAGTCACATCGGGTTATCACACAGAACAAAACAAAACTTTGAGTTTCTTTCTCTCGTGTGTTAACTTTTTTTCCTTTTTATTATTGTTAAAGCCTTTGCGATTAGTGCATGTGTTTTCAATAACTGTATCAAAAAACATTTGAAGCTTAGAAAATATATAGATTTTAAATTCCGTTTAATATCATGCCGGAATTCCATTCAACTGATTATTTTTTTAAAAAAAATGGAAATATAAAAGTATCATTGGAACTAGTAAAATTTTTTTTTTAACTTTTATAGCTGAAACAAGAAAAATTCTTTTTCATGGAAAACCGCGAAAGTTACAAAAATATCCAGAAAACCTTTTCCGCCGAACAAGCCAAAAATTCAAAGCAGTTAAAAAACAATAAAGCTCGCTTATACTTAAAAGCATTCGTTTAGAATTCCAAAAACTTTATTTTTTAAACAGTCTAGTAAAAAGTATTGATCATCAAAATGAATGCCTACAGTAAATTTAATGTATACGGAAGAAGGCTTTTTTATAGATTAGATATGTGTTTAGAATAGCTAAATACCTGCGAATCCAAAAACGAATATTAAAAGCAGATTATTTCTAAGCTAAAAGCACTTTTTATTTTTATCGCAGAAAAGAATATCGGCATAAAATTATCGTTCTTTTTTAAAATTTAAAAGGACAAAAGTCCTGCTGACTTTTTTTTTTTTTTTTTTTTTTTTTTTTTTTTTTACTATTACAACAATAATCTGATCTAAAACTCGCGATTCTAAAGTCTTAATAATGCTAAAGTAAATGCAAAAAATTAATGATTCAAATATGAAGATTAAACGCATTTAATTACAAAAGCGAAAAAAAAACCCTATTCAGATTCTGTGGAAGGTTAAGAATTCGAGATATTTATGTCTTTTAAATCTAAATCTTTCAGACGATTTTTATTATTTTTAAACAAAAATTTTCTCATGCATATTTTAATAGGCAAACAAAAATACACAGATGAAAGAAAATTAAAGTACGCACTAACAGCTTTATTTAAAAACTTAAATTGCATTGGAATTTTTGTGTGGGTGTCAAAAACACGGATTAAACTCCAAGAAATATCAGCGGAATTTTTCAGATGCAAAGTGTTATCAAAATAACTTTTTTTTTAAAGAATTGATTAAAAATGGCTATAGGTATATTTCATATCCTGACCTGCAACCGGATCAAGAGAAGGATCAGTATATCCATGTTGTTGACTTTAAATGTTCTGTTTTATTTACATTTTAGTGTTGCCAAACGCAAATAACTAAAATTTATACTGATTCTGTTTGAACCAGTTGATTAAAGATGACGCATGAAAATTGAGAAATATACTGAGATATCTATTAGGAAAATTAATAATTTTAAAAAAATAATGTAGTTGCAAAAAAAAATGTCGAAACTAATGATTAGAAATTGTTAAAGACAATAATTAGGTATTTGTTAAAGACAAAATGAGTTCATATTTATTATTTTAGCATTTATTGTTATTAAACAAACATATACAAAAATGATGCATTCACTAGAAACAAATTAATGAAGGGGAAAATATAAAATATATATTAATATAAGATTTTAAACAAAATCAGAATCACAGACTTTCAGGTACAATATCTAACTTATAAGATTCATCATTAAAAATTCATAATTACAATGAAAAATTTTACCTCATAATGTACAGCCGTTTACTATAGTTAAACTATTTTCCAAAATTCTTTTTTCGCTCGGCCATAATTTTGATATATAAAGTTATAACTATAAACTCATATAATCGGGAATATTTTTAAACAAATGTGTTAAATGGAACAAAATGTCTCATTAGTTGATATAGAATTCAAGTATAATCTAGTTTTTAAGACATTTAAAAAATATAACACGAAAACGTTTAATATATTTCAAAAGCAGAAACAAAAATGTTAATTATTAAATAATTATAAGATCACCTTAGGAACTTCATTTTAGTATACATAGTAATAGCTGATTATAATATTAAACATCGAACATAAATTACAAAAATATAGATTATGCCTATTTTGTCATGTCAGCTGAATAGCTGAAAATAAAGCTGAAAGCCAGCTGAAAATAAAACATAATTTTGTGCAGATGGTTCGCTGATAATGCGTTAAAAATTACCATATCTCTTACTAAAAGAAAAGAAATTCACAGAATCAAAATTACTTTATTTGCTAACTCCTATTCTTTTTGGTTTAAAATGGTCCAAATATAGAATAATATAAACACAAACACACACACACACACAAACTCGCTCTCACGAAAAGAAAAAGAAAACAAAAATAAATAAACCAACATAATATTCGCTTCACCAAGAGTTAAAAAAGTCGGCTGCTTCATTACAGAAATATGTAAATAATTATTCCTCCAAAGAATAATTTATTTATTTGATGATGAATGTGAGAAAAGAATTTAATTAAAAAAGAAAACCATAATCGTTTGGCAATGAATGGATTTTTTAAAAAAAGAATTTTTATTATCACAGTAAGATTCTTTCAGAATGTTGTTTCTCTTTTACGTTACTTATTTTCCTTTCTTTCTTTTTTTTTGTTGCATCTTTTCCCCCCATCTTCATCGTGTTTTTGTTTTTGATTTTGTTGTTGCCTAACAATTTATTGTTAGCTTTTGAAGCTTCACGTTAGTTATCATCAGCTGAAGCGGGAAATCACGAGGATTGATGAAACTAATTAATTAAAAAAGAGTATCATAAGCAGTTAGAAAAACATACCAATATCGTCAAGAGTGTTTTTGTTTTATTGAGCGCGATAACCTAAAACTACACACACCACTCCTTCTAAAAAAACTTTTCTACATACTCAAAAGTCCCATTCTGTCGCAAAAATAAAAACTCCAGAGGAGAAACAATTCTAATCATTTCTGGCTTTTCACAACTATCACAGATTGCGCCTGCGGTGACGAAAGAGCACTTTTCATTGGAGAGGGGAGGGGACAAGAAAGAAAACAAATGTAGGGGGAAAGAACTAAACGAAAAACAAAAAGGAAATATCGTTGATTAAACAAGAAAACTTTTCTTTCCCTCTTCGAAACAAACAATTTCGCGACAAGTTGAAAAGATGTTGTTTCAAAAAATGAATGGCCTTTTTGAAGTTAATAACTAGGAAAAATAACACATCGAAAGTGAGAGAATGTCATTAATTTAAGCGCGTAAATGAAAGAGAGAAAACCATTTCAGAAAAACCAAAAAAATGTTTGCATAAAAAAAAAAAAGAACCTAATTCTTTTTTCAGACGATGCAATAATGATGGTTAATCATAATTTTTTAAAAGAATTAATAGGGAATAAGCTATTGGAAGTTTCGACTTGAGTTATTAATTTTAATCAATTCGGGAAAATATCTCTGTTAAAATCTTTATGAGAAATTAATTTATGAATTCAGAAAATTATAAATTCAGATCATTAGTTCGCTAAAAATTAAAAAAAAATATTAGATAATTTGATGAAAAATTTAATTTTGTATTTAAAATAAACATTTTTGAAATTTAAGTTTAAAAAGTTCAAAAGTCAGAATTTTTTTCAGAACGATAATAAAGCAGCTTTATGCTTTCCACATTTAATATAAGTAAAAATGTGCATTATGCGCAAAAGATTGATGATGAAAATCTAAGATTATGAATTTTTACGAGGCACCAAAATATGTTTATAATACATCTTTAAAGAAATAAAAATGAAATAAATTCTGGAAAACAGATAAAAAATCAATAATTATAAATTAAGCAGCATAAAATACTTTATTTAATCCTGCAACCCATAAAAATATATCGGAACATATTAAAAGAATTTGCTATAAATAGCTCCAATTTAATTAATTCGAAATTGAAAAGCAACTTATTAAAAACCAAAAATATAATAAATATGAAAAGCAAGATTGTGAAAATAAGAAGTTACAAATACTGCAGTATTTCTCCTCCTTAAATGTAAATAAATACTTCCAAATCTTAATTAAAAGAATCTGTAAGCTGATACATTAAAAACAAATCATTTCAACGGAAAAATTATTTTGCATTCGTTTTCAAATTTTGCAAAGTCAATATTATTACTTTTTAGAAATTTAATATTTTGCATAATACGCAGAAATAAAAATAGAAAATAAATTACTAACAAAAGAGTTGTATATGAATCGAAAATAACTTCTTCGCATTAATTGTAGTTGGAATATACGTAAAAGAAATAAAATGTGAATATTATAAAAGACAAACAAATTATTGTTTAATAATTTAACTTCAAAGAAAAGTTTTGACATTATTTTAAAAAGTTTAGAATGTTAGATACATATCAATGATTGTTGAATTTTATGAATAAGTACTTTAAAATTTCTTTTGTGATTATGATAAATGAAAATTATTATTTTTTTTTCAGTTCTGAACTTCAGAATAAATGATAATGGATTTTTCTTTTTCTGATAATATTTATTTCATATAAATTCAGAAAAGGCGACACAGATTTTCAAATGCAATACATTTTCAACTTTTATGTAATTCCACTCGAATTTTGTTTTTTGATTTGCGCAGAGATATTTATGTATTTTCTTTTCATAAAAGTCAACTTGAATTTCAGCTGCTCTTTGAAAATCGAGTAAAAAATGAAGTAAACAAAATGTTCTAAACATATTATGGATTTTCGGATCATAGAGGAAATGACATTCATTTATCGGTACTGAAAACAGCTGCTTTTATAGAATGCCCAAAAATGTTTTCACAATTTGAATAGCTATACTGCAAATAAAGACAATTAAATAAATTTTATATATGCAAATTTTTTTTATACATACAATGAAATATAAATGCAATTTTTAATATATATATATATAAATATAAATTTTTTTAATTACTGAAAATGTTACTAATTAATTTAATCAAAAAATTTTCTTTTTTATAAAAAATTTTTTCATAATAAATTTTTGAATAAATAACTAGCTGCTCTCAACAACTAATTGTTTCCTCATCATATTAGTAATGTTAATTTAATTATATCAACCAACTTTGATGACTTATATCTTATCACATCAAAAGGAAGCTTAATTTTAAATTGTAAAATAAACATACAACATTCTGATTAGTTGGTTAAATTTGAGAAATTACGAATAAAATTGGCGAAATCATTCAAGTTATTGAGACTGGCGGTTGAGCCAAACTTATATTTTACGATATTGCTTAAAACTGAAGTGTAATAGGGGACAGACGATTATTGTTGATTTAACAAGGGATCAAAAGATTTCTTGTGAAGTTAAAATTGGCGAAATCGGTGCAGTAATTGCAGGTGAGGAACTTGGCTGTAGTTTTTACACATAGATAATATAGAATTAAGTAGTGTTTTAGAGATTGGTGGGGAATAAGCGATCACTAAGAACATCTTGGATAAAGAAGAAAAAAAGAAAAGAAATAAAAAAGAATACAAGAAATAAAATGAAAAAAGAAAAGAAAACTGGGGAAATTGGACGTGTGGGATTGGTTCTTTGGTTCATTTACCTAATTATTTTAAATATATAAATAACTCAATCACTGGTAAGAATAATAGCTACTCCAGAACAGATAATTAATTCTCTTTTGATACAACCCTAGTGAAAAGTACCATCTTGTGCGATGAATTAATGGGGTTGTATCTCAATGGCGCTCAAAATTTGTTATATTAATTTCAGCTATGAACAAAAAATAATTATAATTTTAAATATGTAAATGAAATACGAATTTTCATGTGTTTTATGATATTATGCTAAATATTAAGCATATGCAAATATTATGTTCATAAATTTACATTTCATTAAACATATATTTTTATCATTTTTTATTTTCATTATATATATTTTTTTATTAAATAAACAATAAAAATTAAATAAACAATAATAATGAACAAATTAAATAAACAATATACAATTAAAAAGACTTTAATAATATAATCATAGATGTTTATCACGCATAAAAATTCTTAATAAAGTGCAAAATTTTTCAACGCATTTTTTAATCCAAAATAATAAAGATTAAAAACTGTTACAAACAAGTCGGTGTGGTCCTCCCAAAACTTTCTCGCATATTCTCTAATAAACTTTAACGCTAGAGAACACCTCGCGATGCATTCGCGTACAATAATTAAGAAATAATAACTTTTGATGCTAATTTAGCATTTTTTATTGAATATATCCTGTCATCCTTGGAGAGTTATTTGGCGATGAATCCCTGGCACGTGTTAATAGTATCAAAAATCGTTTTAAAGACGTTTTTCTCAACCGATTGAAACAAAAATTTGACTCAAAACTGCACATGTTGTCACAAATTCCTATACCAAATTTGATATACTTAAGTCACTGAATTTTTGAATTATCGCTTTCATTTATTTCTGAAAGTACAGACTGACAGATAAATCAACCCGTGGTTGGAGTTGGCACAAAATTTGATTGGTCTTACTCAACAGATTTCAATTCTGTGTTTCGAATTTTATTCATCTAGCTCTCTTCATTTTGTAATTATTGTGTTGATTATATTCGAACAGTCGGACATGCGAACCTTCCCTGAAAGGATTTCATTCAAAATTTGACAGAAATCTGAAAGCTTTGTGTTAAGACCATATACCAAATTTCAATCGCCTAGCTCAAATTGTTTTTGAGTTATCTTTGTCACAAATAGACAAACCGACTTTTCCTAAAAATGCGTTTTTAAAAGGACGTCTAAACATGGAGATTTATCAAAATTTCGAGTTCGAATTTTTTTTGACGATTACTAGACTTTCTCTGTACTACGTAAACGAGAAAGTAAAAAGTACGTTTCTAATAACATAAAAATCCTAAGCCCGCTTATCCACAACATTCTCTGTCGGAAACTATTTAAAAGTAGAAAACATTCGAAACTTAAAAGAGAGAGAATTCTTCCCTAAAACTACTTAAAATTCACAACAGTTCCGAAACTCAGCAACAAGATGGATGAATTTCACAACTTAATGCAGGAACAGTTGGCACAAAGAAGTCACAATCATTAATACAGCGCGGAGCCAGAAACACAAGTTCTCATTCATTCTGGAACGGTTCCAGTTAGCGGAAGTTTTAAACTATCAAGGCAATAAACTTAACATGAGTTCCGTTCCGCTCGAAACCGGAAGTTGAATACGCTACATAAATGTCAGAAATGCTTATCGTTTTGCAAAATCAGCTATAATTTGTGTCCAATTAATCGCGGAAACTGACTTTACTTTTTCTTTCTTGTTTTTATTGTTATTCGTTGAAGAAAGGCTATAATTAAACTGGCTTGCGAATCGTTTGCGATTTGAAACACCGAGTAACCAATCAAATTCAAGCGAAAATAGTGATTAATTTCACAACTGAAAAGATTACGTCATTCAGACTCAGTTCAAGTATTTCAATGATTATTATGTAGAGAATTATTCATATATAACAATTCAACCTTGATTCACATTCATTTTATTATAGTGAAATAGCAATCTTGTTAATCATTTAATCTTACAAAAGAAATGATGGAATTTAAATCAATTAACAATTAATTTTAATTTCATAAATTTAATTTAATAATTAGCTTTAAGTCCTTATGATTATTTTTTTCAATTATCAAGAAGGTAAATATTCTTTCGTTTAGAAATGGATTATTTACAATTTTAGAATCAGATTCTGATTCATTTTTTTTTCTAAAATTTGACTTTATGACTTTATGATGACTGAATGCAGAAATTATGTTTAAGTATTATTTTACTCCTCTTTTCTTTTACTGTTCGGTTAAGAACATTTTTAATTAATTGATGTGCTTATCCATTGCAATTCTCAGAAAACAAGCATGTAATCAAGATCAAAATTAAACATATCCAAGAATTAATTTTCTCTTCTTTTATTGTTCAGCTAAGAATATCTATAATTGTTTGATTCGCTTTATCGTTTGCGATTCTAAGAAAACAACAAGCCAATATAGACAAAACAAAATGGCGATTCGTTTAACAGCTGAAATAAATTCATTCGCAAACGATTTTAAACTTTTGCCAATAGTTTTATTTTTTATTCCGGAAAATGTTAATAAATAAAAAATTTATTCAAAGAAAATGCATGAATTGAAATTTATGACTGAATTTACGATGTTAAATTTAATTCTGGAACAGGAAAAGTGTTCATTTAACGAAACTTAGGTTAACTTAACAGATTTCCCAGTGGAGTTATTTATCTAAACCAATAAAAATTAATATAAAGATTTATGATATATTAACAGAATTCTCAATTTCAGAAATGGATTCTATATTATATTCTGTAGTTTCTTTCTGGCTTCACAAAAGATGATTCTTGTTTTAAATTGTGAAAGCTAACGCTTCTGTTTCTTTTACTTATTTCACGAGCAATTGCTTCTTTTGTTTAAATGGCGAAGTTCCAAGATTCTTTGCAATGTAAGAATAAAAGTCTAGGTAAAGAGTTCAAAGTCAAAAATTTATTTTCAAAGTATCTGTAAGGTTCAAGCACGTATCAACTTTATTAATGTCTTCATTTTCCTCGTTATATTAATTTTTTTTGAAAAAGTAGTATATTAATGCGAAGCTATAATATTATTTATTGCATTTTTTTTTCAAACAACTTTATAACGAAATGTCATACAACTGTTTTAAATATATCCAATTATAATAATAAAATAACCTTTTTACATAAAATTAATAATTTATTATTTTATATAAAAATATATTTTATTATTAAAAAATTCTGTTTTCAAAAACTCGTTACATTAAGAAAATTCGTTGCAAAATCAACGGTCAACTTTAAAGAACACGTAATTTCTATCGTATCGTAAAATTTATATCGTTATTTTCTTGATGAAGAATTTTAAAATTAAAGAGCCCAAAATTTGTAATCCCATGTTAACATAATAATGTTTAAAGGTTAGATACTATTTACAAATTGCTTGATAAACATACGCAACACAAAAGCGTTTGTTTTAATAGTTTCAAAGCAAATTTTTGTTTCAATCGGTTGGTAAAAAAACGCATCTGAAACATTAAATCGATTTCTGGATGCTATTTACAGCGTGCCATGAATTAATCGCCAAAATCCCGCCAAGGATGATGCCATAAATTCAGTAAAAATGCTTAATTAACGAAAAAGGTTAATATTTCGTAAGTAATGTAAGCCAATACCATGAAAGGCATTATGTAGAATATCGCGTTCATTAGAGATTATGCGGGAAAGTTTTAAGGAGACTACTCCCACTGATTTTATTTAAGTATATTCAATATACTTATTATTTTATTTAATAAAATATTAATGTAAAAATATTCCTAAAAATCAAGGTTTTTTCTTCATACGAACGTCACATTATTCACAAAAAATTCAGACAACATTCACGCTTAAATTGCACAGCAGTTTAATTACATTACAATTTAATTTATTTAATTGAATTGAATTTAGTTGTTGCGATAATATTTAGGCTTACTGGAATAAATCTAAATATTTGAAAAAAAATATTCAGTTTAAAAAAGAATGCACCAGAGTCGACCTTCCACCCTCCAGATTGAACAACATGAACAATTTTGTATGTGATTCGATTTTGAAAGTTTAAAGTTACTTTTTACTCTTAAATTTTGAGAAAGATGGATTTGAAACTTGATTGCATGCTACAAAATGTAAAACAAATTGCAGCGTTTTAATTCGCTATATAAAAGAATTAGGTCATTGCGATTTAATCTGTTTATACTTGAAATATTACTATCTTGATAAGCTTATTATAAAACATTAATCATTTTTTTAAATGGAAAAAAATGGAATTGATTTTTATGATGTCACAGTCACATGACAGAGTGCTTACTCATATCAACTAACATCTACCATCATGTTACCTTACGTTGTTTTGTAACATCAATACCTTTTATTCCCATACATGATTATTGATTAAAGATGATGGCAAATATTACATAATTGTCATTTAAATAAATAAATTGTAATATCATATTATTTTCTTTTGAACTAACACAATATGCAATCCAAAATTCGATTTAGATATGCAAAAACATATTCTGAATTTAATTTTTTATGAAGTTTTATGTTTTTAGCGTAACATATTTGTAAATATACAAATTCATAGATAGTGAATTTCTTTGGCAGATTGGTAATAAAATCCGATCCAAATCTGCAACTTCATAGATAAAATTTCTTAATTTACTTTATTTCATCCATTTGCCTAGCTGCATTTACGAGTTTTACTTAAACGAAGATTTAGATTTCCAAAAGACGAATTGCATCACAAATTTAATGGAAATATCCCAATTTATTGAGAAGTTCATAAATTAACTTTCAGGTCTATAGCTCGTTGTATGTTTCATTTATCGTCTTCTCAATTAATCAGACATAACTGCAAAAAAAAAAAAAAGAAAGCAAAAAAAAAAAAAAAATGATTTGGAAGATCTCTGTAGTCATCCAAATCTCGAGGTCAAATTTCAAACAATCGCAGTATTTCTTTTTGCGTAATTCATATATGAGTTACTAAAAAAGTACTGATTTCCAAACAACGATTTTTTGAATTATTTATTATCAACACGAACATTTAAAATACATGCTACTTCTGAGAATTGCACGAACGCGGAATTACTAAAACCGAAATATAATTAAGAAAAAGAAAAGCTCGTTGGATATTATCGTCTGCGTTAAAAGGAAATTTATTAAAAAAATGAATCATGTTTACGATTTATTGCGTTTGGAAAAATCATCATAAAACAATAATTTTCATTACTTTTTTTATCGATTTTTTTTTAGATTTTTGCTTGCTATTATCGCAAATGACATGGTATCGGCATCAAAAGAATTCGACAAAATTATATTTTTTTTAACAACAAAAGTATTTTTAAAGAATCGAATTACATCCAATTTTGAACCATGATTTATTTTTGTTTTAGATTACATAGAAATATTACAAACTAGCTTCACGTTAAAAAGTGTTAATTACAATAGATAATTAATTTAACATAAAATGTTTCGATCATTCAAAATCTTATTAGTAAATCTTTAAAAATGTCATTAAGTAATAAAATTAATTTATGTGTTTACATGTTGTTTCTAAATCCCAGAAGCCGATTTAATTCTAAAATACGCTGCACGCTTTTTCATGAAGAAATTTGGCCCTAGCATATTTCAAAATAAAAAAAGGTATAATTACATGTCAGATGATATTCGGAAGCATGTTTATCATGTGACTGTGACGTCATGGTAATTTATTCCATTCTTACGCAAAATCACGTGGTCTCTTTTTTTTTTTTTTTTACATCTTACGTAATTAACGTATCGCGTTTTATTGTGATCAAATTGTTTTTGAAACTTTTCCAATAGTACCTCGACATCTCAGTTATACTACGTTCTTTATCGTAACCTAGAGTCGCAAATACCCAAGTAATTTAATTGCATTGCGCAGTTTTTTGGCAAATATTGTCACAAACAAGTATAAAAAGTGTTCTTTCTCAAGGAAAAAAGAAAGGAAGAAAGAAATGCCAAGGTACTTTTGAAAAATGGTCCCCTCAGTTTTAAAAATAAAAGTTTCTGGAAACTTGATAAATGGCAAGCTGCAGAAAATATTTTTGCTACTGTAACCTGATTAAACATCAAAGTGCTAAATAATATTTCTGCTGATTTTGTTGAAGTCTGCTTTTACCAGTATTGTGTCTTATTTATTTGACATTAAAGATAGCAATCGTTTAATTTCATTTTATATTTTTCATCGTTTTTATATTTTTATCGATATTGTGTGCGTTATTTTTTTTTATCGATATCAGTCTCATTTCTTAAAAAAGTTTTAAAATTCAATTTTTTAATTTCATTTTATAATTTCCATCATTTTTATATTTTTATCGATATTGTGCGTTATTTTTTATCGATATAAGTCTCGTTTCTTAAAACAGTTAAAAATTCAATTGTTTAATTTCATTTTAAATTTTTCATCATTTTTATTTTTTTATCAATATTGTGAGTTATTTTTATCGATATCAATCTTGTTTCTTAAAATATTTATAAACTGTGTTCAAGAATAAATAAATATTTGACTGATTGCTAAACAAAATCGCTTGATTTTCGCTTGCTAATTTTATTTATTTATTTTTTGTAAATATTATCCATTACAGTTGCAATGTTAATTTAAAATTGCTCTTTTAGTACAAGTTTGTAATTAGAACGTCTTCGTCCAATTGAAATACAGATTAACAAAGGCATGGACTGAATTTGTTGGTTTTGTGTTGCTTCTAAAACTGAAGAGATCTGTGATTTTCTTGTTGAATACTTTAATAAACAAACTTTTATTTAAGAAGAGATTTCATTCATGAATTGAATTTTATTAAATTTAATTAAATTATTGAAAAAAAGAACCTTTAAACGTTCTGAACTGCTTTTTGGAGAACAGTAGGTAAAATGAAATAAATCAGAAAATTATGTAATATAATTAGGAAACATATCATAAAATTAGCTAACTTCCTACAGAATTCGGATTTCAAAATAATCACAACATGAGAAAACAATAGTTTTCACACTAAATAAAATTAAGATGATATGACATTTCAAAGTTACTTATAAAAATTGTAAACATTTTAATTTCTTTTTATTTAAAATTCCAATAAAAATTTGAAGAATACTTTCTTAGCAAACACTAACTGCCCAGGGAATGATTATTTAGCATTAACAAAAATAATAACAAAAAAGCGCGAATTTGATAATTCTAGATCAAACGATCTGCATTGTAAAATATTTTTAATAATATTTGGACTTGTAATAAAAAAAATGATAAATAAGAATTTTTTATTTAACTTGCAACTGTTTAAAAAATAAATCTTAATTAATAAATCAACACGACTTAATATTAATAAATAAAATAATAGCAATAATATATTTTTTTTAACATTTTAAAAATATTTCCATTAAAGTACGTAATTTTAATAAACAAGCAGTTTAAATCACTTTAAACACATCATCTTTATTGAAAAAGCAAAAAGTGCAACTCACAGAAAATGCGATGACAGTTTCAAGAAATTGGGAGAGATTTTATGTTGTTTTGATTGAAAAGTTTGTACTAAAATAAAATCTTCATGTGAATACAGAGCAATAAAAAATTGTCCATTTCAAAAATGATTTTTTTAAAACATATTATTCTTACTTCAACATCGAATGAATCAAAATAAATTAGAATTATAAATAATATTTCAGCTTTATATCAATGTGAAATTTGGAAGATCAGAGGGGGAAAAAATTCGAATTACAGAAGAAATAAAATTTATCATTTCACTACATTTTTAATTCATTTTTGGCATTGAATCAATTTTAGTGTCGCCACATGACCATGATGTTGCTTGAAATGACTTTATACAATCTCATGCCAGATTCTGATTTTGCGGTAATCGGTAATTTCATTCGCCTCAGGTAATCTAACAGATGTTCAATTTGCAGAAATCAGCTTATAATACCTCAAACCCACAAGATAGATAACTTCACTGCAACCTATATATCAAATGGCATGCAGTCAGACGAGGTTCTGCATAAATATATGCAAACTGACCAATCGATGCTGAAACTATTTAATATTCCGTGATGGCATCGGAAATGACGCATTAGCACGCCAAAGTTATGTTCAATAGGGGAAGATCTGGAGATATGGTTGGCCACGAATGCATATCAATACCATTATGGCAATTCTGTGAGGTGATAACCGTGGTTTGATCGCCAATATGCGATAAATCTCTGCAGACATGACATGGAAGGCAAAACATGAAGCTTTAGGTTATACATAATTGCATTATTGTCATAATCCGATTGGAACAATATTGATTATAATGTATTGTAATATGAGCGTTTTTCTGTTTTAGCTTTTCAAACCATTATTATTAGTAACTAGAAAAAGCATCTGTCTAGACGGGCTGTTATCTGTTAACATTATCACGGTTATGGTTGTCATAGATTAACTAACGAAAGTAGTAGTAGAAAATCCCATGCGCATTGGCAAACCGCTTAAGAAATAAAAAGGATTAATTATTTATAGCAAGTACATTTTGATATAAAACTAACTTATATAAACTAAGAAAAAAAATTCGTTACAAATAACATTCTTGTTCTCTATTCGAAATGTTCAACCAGACTCAAATCAAAACGAATCACTAAAATCGGATTGAGATTTTTATTCACTAAATACAAAGTTGAATACAAGTGCTAAGAAATACAAAATTAAAAGAATAAGTACTGAAAGAAAACATTAGCCATAATCTTCAATTTGGCCATTGTTACCATAAACAGAAAATAATAAAAATTGTAGACCTCAGCTCATAGACTTTTATTACAATCCAGCACAAAATAATGTAAATAAAATGTGAAGTTTACCATTCCATGATTCATTTTTATTTACATTTAGCGTGTTTCGTATACTGATAAATCAGTTACTTTACACATAAAAAAAAGTCTCGCTTATTTAACATTGTTACAAGTTGTTTAACGAAAATAAAATAAAATGCAGGGATTTGTGTAGTAAATAATGACGCAGGTAAAAGGGGCAGGGATATTTTTAAATTCCCCTCATTGTTACACATAAGGATGGACGCTTATATTATCGATGGAATAAACTTGTAATGCACTCTTGTGACAAAAGTTATGTGTGAAATTTTGGATTCAATGGATAGGAAAAAAGGTATCCAAAATGTATTTTCAGTTTTCTTCAGTATAGTACGAAGCACAAAACGCGCCGCACTTCATCACTTCATACGAAAGTCGTGAGAGGGGGAAGGGGACTTTCATGATTGCGAAACTCCCTAATATCTTCGAGGGTTTGCCGCCTTCCTCCTTACATTACCTCACGTCCGTTATATGCTCAAGGGATACAAAACGCAACAGAAGAACAAAAAATGAAGAGGGTAGATTGTGTAAGAACACGAGAAAATTGAGAGGAAACAATCCATCATGTGGAATTTTTTCAACTTTAGTATTGAAAATTAAGAAAAATAGCTATTTCTTGAATAGTTTATGTTTTAAGAAATTTGATCAAACAGTATTTTTGCCATTAACCATGCATTTTAACCGAAAGAAAAATGAAAAACCTAAAAGCTAAGGTCTTCCTAAGGCTCTTACATAAGTGACAGATTTATATACAATAAATGTATAAAATTTTTAAGAATCAATGGACTATTCTACTAACTAAAAAATTTCCAAGAACACATATAAAGTTTATATATACCCTATTTAGCATTTATGTCTCTAAAACTGTTTACTGCAAGTTTTCACCCTCTACCAGTAAAAGGTCTTAATAATATTTCATCGATAAAAATAGATTATGAAATACTGTCTGTCCACGACAAGAATACTGCTAGACATTCGTCTATGTTTACGGCGGGCGTTATAGAAACAGGTTACTATAGGAAGAGTTCATTTCGCAGAGGTAGAATTTCATTCAAGTTTCTTACATTGGCACGTTTAGCGCCAAAGTGGCGATATTTGGTATTATTGCATTTAATTCTTGAAAACAAATTTAAAAAAATAATTCACTCAGCTGAAAATCATTTGCATACTCGGAATATTGAAAATATCCGGCATTCCTGTCATATGTATACAAAGAACAAAACAAATCAAATAGAAAAACTGAATAAATATTTGTATGTCTAACGACTACACAAGAAGAAAAAAAAAATTAAGAAGTAAAATCATGCATGACAAAACATTAATCGTCTTCATTTCATTTGCTCTAAATTTATATAAGTTATTAATATCAAATTATCCGCAGCAAACGCGAGGTAATCTACTCTTTTTTCTATTTTTAATAATTTATAAATTAACTAAAATAGTTTTTCAAAAAAATAGTAGAATTAAAGTTTTTTTTTTTTTTTTTCCGAACACGTTGGGATGAGTGGGAAAGTATAGCAAACACATATAGGACTTCCACATGCAAAGTAAATATATACTATAATAACATTCAAAGAAATTGTGCAACGAAAAAGGATGAACAGTTCAACCTTTTATGATGATTTCCACTTGTATTTTTGATAACTCTTTCTATTTCTAGTACTTACCCTTTTTATCCCTTATTACCTTAATTCATTATTTACCCTTAATTCATTCAATCCCCTTCTTTATTATTACCCTTACTTATTATTTACCCTTAATTCATTCAATCCCTTCTTTATTATTACCCTTACTTATTATTTACCCTTAATTCATTCAATCCCCTTCTTTATTATTACCCTTACTTATTATTTACCTTCAATTCATTCAATCCCCTTCTTTATTATTACCCTTACTTATTATTTACCCTTAATTCATTCAATCCCCTTCTTTATTATTACCCTTACTTATTAGTTACCCTTAATTCATTCAATCCCCTTCTTTATTATTACCCTTACTTATTATTTACCCTTAATTCATTCAATCCCCTTCTTTATTATT